>NC_139035.1:52280633-52723133 GCF_964662115.1 Mustela nivalis | reverse complement strand
CTGTTAGCTTCTGAAGTAATTATCTGAAACACTGGAAAATGAATACTTTTTGCAAACATTAAATAAAATAAACAAATCCTCATATTTAAATGTATGACATCACATTGAATTACATGTTATTCTCATTTTTAATCATTTTCTGTCTTTATTTTGATTTTTTAAATAATCTATTTTATTTTTTATAACCAATTTTAAAGTTCTTTCACCAAAATGAGTTATCAGGTACTCTTACAATTACTATAAATGGGTAGTATTGAGATTCATTTCTATTTTGAAGAAATTAAAAACTGGAGGACAAGTGACAAAACCAGTATTAGAAACTATATATTTTTATTTTTAATTTGGACCTCATTATGCAATGACACAAACATCCATGTATGTGACTTTCCATTGAAATGAACATCTAGTTCATGAATATTTTAAAAACTGGTTAGAAATCTTGTTTGCAACCATTTTTTGATGCTGTTATGAGAATAAACTAAATTTATAGTCAACCGGCAGTGCTCTACCCAAGCTCTAAAAGATACTTGAGAAGTGACCTAATACTAGAGGAATGTTGAATGCAAAATTCAAAAACAAGGTTAAAGAGAAGATTTTCCCCCCTATAAATTATTAAAATCAAAGGACTTATTATCCTAAAATTACAATCTTTCAAAGTAGCAGTCTCTTTCAAACTAATGGCTTCTTCAAGATGTTAAAGAGAAATAATTTTGATTGGTATGTAATTTTTAGTTTATTAAATTTACTATATGTTTCTTTATTAAGTACAATCAAGATATTGTTCCTTCTTTCAAAAAATTTTTATTAAGCATCTTCTATTTCATGGTCTGGCTTACAAAGTGCTTACAATCTAGAGTTTAAAGTCATACACACATGTACTAAGTATTTATTACTTTCTTTCTTTCTTCTTTTTTTTTTTTTATCCTAGACAAGTTTTGACATAAATGAAAGACTATTCCAGAAGACAGAAAACTACAAAATACTTACAATCAAAGTGATAGGAAAGATATTTAATGGTACATTCTAAGATAAAGAAAAATAAGAAAGTACTACCTGCATATGAAATGTCAAATTCAAAGAATTCTCCTTATTCCAAGTGGCATATAAGTTATTGTTTCCTAAAGGTTCACATTCTATACCATCTATTCTCTGCAAAATTGGTTACTGAAAAGAAGTTAAAAACTATATGTCAACTATATGAAACACGGCTGATTTTAGCCCACCTGTTCACAGTACATCAGGACATGCTTCTAGCTGCTAAATGGGCTGGAAAAGAAAGGGAATTGTGCAAATCTGCAAGGAAATACAGTTGTGACTGATATTTCTGCATATAAAATGTGTCTATAGTAGACAATATAAAGTAAAAACTACAGTTGGGTCTGTAAGTATACTTTTGTCAGTATTCAGAATGCTGTCGTATGAATCAACATAAAAATAAAGAAAAGCACAGCTGATGGTCCTTAACAATATATGTACTATTACCAGAACCATTCTACATCTTACAGTATTTTGAATTATTTGCTATATGTGATCTATAAAGAATAAAACTGATTTTTCATTCACATAACAATACAAAAACATGTTTTAATATAAAAATATATAAAATATATTTTGTATATATACTATGTTGAGATTCTCTTTTTCTCTCTCTTTGTCCCTCCCTCCTTCCACTCACTCTCTCTCTCTCATATATTATTATGTATACATTTTATGTATATATATTTTGTTTGCACTGAAGTGAAAAAAAGGAAAACATTAAAAATGTAGCCTAACTCAAACTGTAGCATAACTCTGCAAACTGTACTACTTTCTAAGCCGATAGCTAATTATCCCTTTGAAAATACTTTTAAGTTACCAAGTTGATGAGAAACATCCTGCAGTTTCTTAATATCATGCCATTTAACATGGAAAAGTAAACAGTTCTTATTTAGGATCCAACTACCACAATTAAATATTCCTCAACTTTCAAATTCTTAATCCTTACTTTTCTGAAAGTTTTTTTTTTTTTTAAGATTTTTTATTTATTTATTTGAGAGAAAGAGAGACAGAGTGAGAGAGCATGAGAGGGGAGGTCAGAGGGAGAAGCAGACTCCCCATGGAGCTGGAAGCCTGATGTGGGACTCGATCCCAGGACTCCGGGATCATGACCTAAACTGAAGGCAGTCACTTAACCAACTGAGCCACCCAGGTGCCCCTGAAAGTTTTTAAACTCATTTTTTTTTTTCACCTCAAATTAATGTATAGATTTCCTAAAGACTTCTAGTTGGATTGTCACTTAAAAACATTTTCCATCTAAATATATATCAGGTCATCTTACATTTACTATAAATGGGTAGTATTGAGATTCATTTCTGTTTTGAAGAAATTAAAAACTGGAGGACAAGTGACAAAGCCAGTATTAGAAACTATATATTTCTAACTAACATCAAGAAGTTAAAAAAATATATTTTTTTCTAAGTAAATACATCACACCTCTGTTGTATTATAGTATTGTGTTATAGTTAAACAATCACTTTATGACTTAACAACCACAAAATAAAATCTCTATAACACCCAATTGGAAAAGTTTACTGACAGTGAAGTCTCCATGTAGCACTGTTAAAAAGATCAGTGAGGTGTACCTGGGTGGCTCAGTTGGTTAAGTGTCAGACTCTTGATTTTTGGCTCAGGTCATGATCTCTGGGGTCAGGCTCAGTGCTCAGTGGGGTGTCTGCCTGAGATTTTCTCTCTCCCTCTCCATTTGCCCCTCCCTCAACTCCCCCTCTCTCTCTTATATAAATAAATAAATATATTTTTAAAAAAGGTCAGTGAAAAGGAACAATACAAAAGGCTTTTAAATGTATGCGATTCCATGAAAAAATAACACAATTTATTAAGAGAAAATGTTTGTCAATCAAAAATGATTTTATGAGATTCTTTCACTTGATCTGTCTTTGGGATTTCATGCTGTCTTACAGTCCCTTCCCACTATGAATACTGTTCTGAAAATAGTGACTGTGTCAAGAAATCCTGGGAGCAGCTTTTTATACTCTCAAACAATGTTTTAAAGAAAGAAGACAAGATTTATGCCTACTAAATGAACTAGACCTTTCAAATTTTCAATCTTCTCTTCCATCATAATATTGTGTTTTTCTTCTTTTACTATAATGTTTTAGTCTTTTGCCCTAATTTCAAGTGGAAATAAAAGGGACAAATTTAACTAACACTCTGAAACTCTGAACGTAAGTATCCAGAGAGACAATTTTAAACATGAAACTATCTACTTGGACTATAATTGTTTAAGGTTAATGTGGAGACAATTATTAATGGTTTCTTAACCTGTAGGACAATATTATAGATTACAATTCTCCACAGACAAAACATCTTCAAACTAACAGTACTTAAGAAATAATTACAAAAGGGAAGAAATTCATTAGCTGTACTTTCTTTCAAAGTAAATCTTGACAATTTATGATTTTAGGCCATCAGGCATATTATGAACATAAAATGAAATGCGCTAAAATAACTTGCACAGTCTCCTCCAAAAGTGGGAGTTGTTTTGTCTTTCTTTCCCCCAGATTAATCGATATTATAGATTTTCCTCATGAAAAAGACATGCTAACCCTTGATCAAGACATGTAAGCAACCTTTCACATAGTCTCAAGTACTGTTGAGTGTTCTTCAAGATTCAAAATGATTCTTTTGGCTACTGTTATTAACTTTCAGAGGAAAATCACAAAATCTAAATGATTAAGAAAGGGTTACTTGCAGATCAAATGTGTTGTCTCCAAGGAGCTGTGATACTGAATTTTCACTATTGGATTTATTGTCATGGACTGACTCTTTTCCACTCCTACATCATCCATTCCTACTGGATCACTCTTCCATTATCTCTTTCTGATATTCCTTTAAGCCCAAGTTCTTTTTTTTTTTTTCCAAGTAATTGAGTTACTCAAGCTTTTATCTTTTATAGTGAAACATATATTTTCAGCATGTGTCCTCAAATAATTTCCAGGCTATCTTACCTATTTTTTAGATGCATAACGACTTCCACCCCTTTTATTAGTGTTTATAATTTTTTGAATCAGAAAAACTTTCCAACATGCAACTGGAGCTCATATTCTTCAGAAATATTTCCTGTACTTTGTTATTGTCCCAGAAGAAGCAGAAGACTTGATTCTAACACCAACTAGTTGAATTGTACTGAATATTGAGTAGCCCTGGAAAATGTATGAGGACATACTCTGGACATTTCTATAAGGACAACCACATGTGTACAACATACACCTTATGTAAAGGATGTTTCACCTGAATTGTTGATTGGGATGCAATATCTGGAGAAAAGTAAACATGTTCTATGTTCTAAACTTACAAATATATGTAACTGTTATTAGGCTACCATGTTATTGATAAGGTTTTAAGTTGTTTTAATGAGGATATGACTATTTCTCATGAGAAAAAAAGCACCTGCTAGTGCTTAAAATATAAAAGGTAACATCTACTGTGTTCACTTTTGTTGACTAGAGCAGTAGTAAGAATGATGTAACCCTAGACTCAGAGAACGTAAGTCATGTCTAAAACAACCAGTCAGCATAAAAGTACAGTTTGCTTCACCAGCATCAAAAAGCCACAGTATCAGTCTCTCTGTGTCTCCCTAGAGGGCACTAAGCTGGTTGTGGACCATTTCACATATGTCATAAGGTCACTCTAACCCCATTACTCTCTTTGGGATAAACTTTCATGAACAAAGTATCATTTTGATGCACACACTAGAAATATAGATTAGTCAAAGGCATTAGATAAACTACCGAAAGTTGGCGGAAAGGCAGTGTCTCCTTCTCCTCTGTTGGTTTGTGCTTGGTGATGAAGTTAGTTAAGCAGCCATATTAATTAAGAGAATGGTCTCTTGACTGCTTGACTGAAGAGACTATTTGAAAAACATGTGAACAGAAATACATATGTCATAAGTAGTCAACGGTTTGTAGTTTTCTTGGTTGCCTCTTTCAATGGCATTCTTGAATTTCATATTTATCTTGAACCAAAGCCAAAATTCAGAGTTTTCATACAAATATAATAATTGCCAGTTGGCTGAAATAAAACAGAATGCTGAATCTTATCTGGCAGCAGTGATCAAGAAACTGAAAACCTCCTGCTGCTGATTCCTCTTTCCTCTCCATGGTTTAATCTTAACAGACAGATTGCAGTGAGCTCAGATTTAGACACCTGCCTAAAATTTTCTTTTGCATTCCAATCTGAAGTAATCAATAAACTCTAGGCTTTCTCCTTGTTATCTAATATTAAGAGCTAAAAGAACCCTTAACAGGCTTCAAGGAGGGGGGGGGGGAGCATTTTTCTCTTATTTATTTTGGAATGATGAGCCTTGCTGCAGGAAGGAGAGAAAGGTACATCTGAAGGGAGGGAGAATTACTAAAGTTAAACTTCAGTGCCTCAAACTGCTTAAGATCAATGTAAAACATTCTGTCATCTTCACATCATGAAGAAAACATAATAATAATATATACTTTGGAAAAGTTACATGATGCACATTAAGTAACTTGAAATCTTTAAAGGAATGAGAATTATAATCACAAGTGCTTTATAGTTTCAAACATTTCGATGACTCTTCATGATTGTATTTTACTTTCATGTCTACATTTTCAGAATTATATTTACTTTCCTCACATGTGCTGAAAAGTTAGAGGTGGATATTATCCTAGATGTTCATATAATCAGATTTTTACATTTTTGAGGTTGAACCGTAGGAAATTAACATTTTTTTGAGGGTTTGAAATTGTTCACTACCGGCAATTTCATATCGCTCAACGTATTTGGATTTGAATATTGACTCACTGTCATGTACTCACAATGTGGTTATCCTTTTATTCCAGCTTTGCTGCCAAGAACATATGTAATTCTAGAAATAAAGTAATAAATTTTTTCACACTTTCTGTAAGTGCTAAAATGTATGTCATTTCATACCTCTGGTGTCATTGTGAAAATGCAGAATTTATATTATGCTATCTACTCTTGTCCTTTTCAAGACATTTAGCAGTGCTGATCTATTGAAACAGCCTGGCCAACTTCTAAATAGCCAGATTTTATCTCAACATATGAACCATAGAGTTGCAGCCAAAATCTATCTTTGAATATGAAATCTAGTTGTTGAAAATTTGCTATGATCTAAAATCCAAAATGTGTCAGTGGCTTTAAGTCTTGATTTGTTGGACTTAAACACACACACACACACACATTTATCTAACTAGATCCTAGGTGAACCAATTTCTGAAACAAAGAAAAATACTCACAAATTATTTTCATGCCTACCTGTGTAAAAAAGACATGAGAACTTTCCTCATCATGAAGGAAAAGAACAGTAATAGTTATAAAACTGTCTTATACAAGGCAGTTCTTAAATATATTTTATAAATATACATTTTATGTATTAACTTATGTCCCTAAAAACAAGCTTCATTGAAAAGAGATTTAAACCTCTGTATTCACAAGACCATATTATCAGGAATTAGATCATTTAGGGCAAGAAAATTATTTTATATATTAGTGAGAACTATATTGAAATTACATTTTAATATACCTTAATTCCATAGAAATGACAATACATTTACATGAGAATTTTCTGAAATCCTACACTAAGTAAAACACAGGAAGAAATACCTAGGAATGATATTTGTGATACACCAATGTATATCAGTGTAAATACTGATTTTATATATAAAGATAAATAGTAGTTTATTAAATTTTAATATGATCCATGATCTTATTACCATGTTTATTTTTATAAAATAAGTCACATTACACAAATCTGAGCTTACAAAAGACAGAATAACATAGCGATGAAGGCATCACTAGTGTCTGCTAGATAGGAAAGATATGGCCCAGCAAAAAAAAAAAATCATATGACTTAGCCCAGTGAATTAGATATGCACATATTTCTTAGTATTTCATTTGGAACACTCAGGAAAGTTGACGGTTATTCAAAATGAGCCTTGACAAAGAGGGAGTTTTGTCTCTGAACCTTTATATGTAGCTGGTTAATTCATCCACTATTGATAACAGAGAGGAACAACAAAATAGTTAGCTAATGGAAAATACTTCTATCTCGTTATACTTTACTTGCCTTCTTGTTTCCTGTTCATATTCTCCTGTATTTTTAGCCCTGTTTTAAATTCTTATTTCTCATCATCACCCAAATCCACCCTCACCTCTTTAAGAGACTTACGGTATGTGAAATGCTTTTTAGTGAGAAATTCAATATACAAGCATAATGAATTATAATCATTTTGGGATGCGATGAAAGACTGAATATAATAAACTGAATAAACTGTTGAATACAATTATGTATATCATAAATACAACAAACCCGTTAGATACTGTTTTAATAAGCGAGAAAGCTACAGCAAAGTTATTTTCATGATGTACATGAAGTTTCATCTGTCATGAGATTCTGTGTGTTTCATTTTTAGCATATATCTAGAACCAGAACACTTCTCTACCATCACCACTTTGGTCAAAGCCACCACTGTTGCTCAGCTGGAACACTTCATGTTCTACTGCTTCTGCCCCTGTCCCATATGATGTATCAGAATCATAGCAGGATATTATACAATAATTTCAGATATGTCACAACTCATTTCAAAATCCTCAAAAGGCTACCCCTCTCCCCTTAGAGAAAAATACGAAAAGCCCTATTATATTCTCCCAGGCTATATGTGATTCGAACATCCATTCCGTTTTCTATCACTCCGTCCTTACATCATTCTGATCTGTTTTTTGTTTGTTTGTTTGTTTGTTTTGTATTCTTTCTCAAACAAGCCTCTTCAAAGTTTGATCCTTTCAAATATTTTCCCCTCTGCATGGGAAGTGTTTCCCTCAGATACCCATATGACATATTACTTCATTTCTCACATGTCTCCGAGTAAAGATGATGTGGCCATTCAGACATTGCCTAACTCTCCATACAGAACAGAAACTCTGGCTTTCTGTCTCTCCTTTAACATTTTTTTTCTTAGTTGCTTTTATTATCAGTTGAGATTATATATACTTACTTGTTTACTCTATGTCCTGACTAGACTGTAAACTTCAGGAGGTTAAGGCTATTTCACACACTATGTCCCCAATGCCTGGTCTAATGCATGCTCATAATAGGTAAATGATAAATAACTACTGAATTAATCCATGATCCATTCCCTACCAGGTGTTCATTCTAAGGTAGTCATGGTAATACCATCTCCTATGAAAGGTTTGTTTAAAAAATGGTTTTGTGACAACATAAAAGGAGGTCGCAAGAGGGATGTGGCAATTTTTTTCTCTTCCTCAGATAGCAAGACCTCAGAAAGACTACTCCCTTCTGCCTTTGCTTTTTCTTTGTGGAAAATGATGACTGGAACTGCTGTTATCATCATGTTCTGAGCCTTTACATGCCACAGACACTGTGACTATCAGAGAGGAGAGGCAGAAAGACCTGAAAGAAACCTGATGTCATTTTTGCACTCCCAAATCAATTATCTTGGAGAATACCCTATCTTGGGGCTTCTGATACCCAAGATAATGTATTTCTTGACATTCAAAATGGATGGAGAGATAAAGAGTTTCCAAGACCGGCAAGGCTTAAAAGAATATGTGACCACCAAGCCAACACTGCAGGAAATATTAAGGGGGAGTTCTATAAAAGAGAAAAAATCCTAAAAATATCATTGAACAGAAATGTAGAGACAATCGACAGAAAGAAAGACCTCAAAGGTAACACGATGTCAATAAAAACATATCTATCAATAATCACTCTCCATGTGAATGGCCTAAATGCACCCATAAAATGACACAGTGTTGTAGATTGGATAAAATGACAGAACCCTTCCATATGTTGTCTACAAGAGACCCATTTCGAACCTTAGGATACACCCAGACTGAAAGTGAAGGGATGGAGAAGCATCTTTCCTTCCAATGGGCCTCAAAAGAAGGCCGGGGTACCCATGTTCATATCAGATAAATTAGATTTTAAACTAAAGACTGTAGTCAGAGATATTTCCTTACTCTAAACTTGAGTTACAGCTCTTCTGTTTGTGCCCAAAGCACTGTTTCCCTATCACAAAAGGTGGAATTCTACCCTTGAATCTGAGCTTGCCATATGACTTACCTTGGTCAATGAGACACTGTGACCAAAGATGGAATTTACAAACCACTGGGAAATGGGGGCTTTCATGCACGCTACTTTTGGAACTCTTTTAACAGATAATATGTAAACAATTCCAAGCTAACTCACTCAATAATGAGAGACCCAGTATGATGTGAAATGTACAATATTACCACTGAATCAAGTGACAGCCAAACATGTAAGTAGAGTCACTGACTGCCAGATGATTGCCAGTGCATGAATGAATCAAGTCAAACCCAGCATACATGCTGCTTAGCTGAACTAAAACTAAGTGGTCCCCCAAACTGTAAGCTAAGCAAGTAGGTGTTATTCATACCACTAAATATTGGATAGATTGTAACATACCAAATCTAAAAGAAATAGCATTTTGACTGATATATACAATGACAAAGCAGAATTTGTTTTTACAACTATCCTTTCCACATTTTTAAAATTTTTTATTTTTTATAAACATATATTTTTATCCCCAGGGGTACAGGTCTGTGAATCGCCAGGTTTACACACTTCACAGCACTCACCAAAGCACATACCCTCCCCAATGTCCAAAACCCCACCCTCCTTCTTCCAACCCCCGTCCCCCCAGCAACCCTCAATTTGTTTTGTGAGATTAAGAGTCACTTATGGTTTGTCTCCCTCCCAATCCCATCTTGTTTCATTAATTCTTCTCCCACCCACTTAAGCCCCCATGTTGCATCACCACTTCCTCGTATCAGGGAGATCATATGATAGTTGTCTTTCTCTGCTTGACTTATTTCGCTAAGCATGCTACGCTCTAGTTCCATCCATGTTGTCGCAAATGGCAAAATGCACCCGAATGTTTATAGCAGCAATGTCCACAATAGCCAATAGAACCTAGATGTCCATCAACAGATGAATGGATAAAGAAGATGTGGTATATATACACAATGGAATACTATGCAGCCATCAAAAGAAATGAAATCCTTTCCACATTTTTAATATTAAGAATATTCAATACTTTCATATTCTACACCTACATATCCTAAATTCAAAAAGGTCACATGGGGGTAATAAAAAAGACTGAAGGAAGCATGTCCTTGTTGGTGATCTGTAAACTAAGTTTTAACGCCACACTGAGTTAATTCTCTCATAAATGCCACAAATAGCAATATGACAAAAATTCAGAAATAACAGAAAAACTTAGTTCTAGTCCCAATTTGTATTTCTAAGCATTACAAACACATTAGATAAGGATTTAGAAATACTTTCTTTCAGCTTTGCGCAGTGGCAGTATCGTAGCCAATGAGGTTTATCCGAGGCGCAATTATTGCTAATAGAAATACTTTCTTTCATTAGAGACAATTCTTATGTCACACCAATCCCAACGGGCCTGGTCCACTGCTTTGTATTTGCACTTGTGCGTAAGAAGTACTTCCTAGAGATGAGATGGTATCCTGTAAAGGAGGCTGCCTATCTGCTAAGCATTTTAACATATAGTAAACATGCTGATATGTAACATATTTACAAAAATAAATCCTGGATATCTGGAATAATGGCTGAGTTATTCAGCATGCTGCTGTTGTTTCTTCAGAGCTAGGCAGCCTGGTACTCCTGTTTGACTAACCATTTTTTTTTTTTTTAAACTTCACTTTCTAATTGTTTTGCTCAGATTAAATCTGTTTTTAAGGCTTTGTCTTAGATGTAAAACAAACAAACTTTTTTTTTCCCCGACCTTAAAATGATATATACAAGATCTGGCTTGACTCAGAATCTATCAATGGCCAAGCTCTTTAGATACTCATTCTGGAGAAATCTGGATATTTTATTTTATTTATTTTTTTAAAGATTTTATTTATTTGACAGAGATTACAAGTAGGCAGAGAGGTAGGCAGAAGAGAGAGGAGGAAGCAGGCTTTCTGCTAAGCAGAGAGCCTGATGCAGGGCTCGATCCCAGGACCCTGGGATCATGACCTGAGCTGAAGGCAGAGACTTTAACCCACTGAGCCACTCAGGTGCCCCGGAAATCTGGATATTTTAAATTAAACTTCACAAATTCTGGACTTTCTAGTAATAACTATGTCATAGCAATACATTCTTTAGAATCAGTGAAAAATATTTGAGTAATGAAATATATTGATATGCATGTTTGGAGTAGACAGAAATACTATCAACATAGCAAAAATGGGATCATTGACTCAGTTTTAGTTCTTGATAATTTTTATAGTTTTTTTTTCTGTAAGTTTACGTAAACTATTTTAATTTATTGAGTGTCAATCATCTCATCTATAAAAATGGGAATAATAACAGGTCCAAATAGAGTCCTCTACCTAGTGGTGTGAGTGAGGGCTGGCTGAATGTGCTCCACGGAAGAGAAGAAATTCCTACTTAGAGGCATCTCTCTAGCACTTTTGCCAGAGAGAGCAGAATAAGGAAATCAGTCATTCAAAGCAGTATATTCTTTCTGTGAATGAATTCTAACTTGAAAAGTAAATCGGGGGGGGGGGGGCGGAATTTATTTTGGTGCTGAGAATAAGAGATGAGCAAAAAGACTTATATACACACAAACAGATATCCATAAAAATAACCTGCAAGCATCTCAACACTTGTTCTTAATTTTAATGACTAAAAACAAAGTCATTAAAACAAAGTGAAATTTGTGAAATAAGAAATGTAACAATGGGACCAAATGCAAAAGGAACTAGAAGGTCTGTTAAAAATATAACAAAATGATGACACAAAAAAATTAGCCATAATTAGAAAGAGGTCATATTAGCACTGCATTCAAATAATAAACAGAAAAAAAAAATCCTGAAATAAAGACAAAATTTATAAAACAAAAGACCTTCTAATTCTAGGTTCTGTTATAAAGGAGTGAAGGGAGGAAGTTAACTACAAAATTAAAATGTTGTGGTGAACTTAATGGACTGTATAATTAAAGACAGAATTTTAGAGTATCCTGCATGTGAACCAAGCCATCAGTAAAATAATATAAACACACAACAATGCGAAGAAAAACTAAACCAAACCTGTATGCCTATTATCAAATTTCCATTCTAAAATCCTATGTACCAGAAGACAGCAGGAAAAAGCTACAAAACTTTATAATAAATATAATTTTAGAATTTGCCAAATTGTTTTTATATGTTAGAGTATCTAAAGGCATTTGCAAATATCCAATACTAAGATTCAGGTGTATGTGGCAATGGACATAACTACCCATCAGTATTCTTCTCTATAAATAGCTTTGATCTATTATTTGTGTAAGGTGTTATTTTCTCTCTCTCCCCTCATTCTACCTCTACTTCATTTATGTCTTGCTACAAACAGAACTAGTATCTTCTAAGTTCATTTTCCTCTAATAATTTGCCAAATACAGTCATTAAAAATTAATACTATGGTTTATTAAGTTCACAAACTGCCTTTTATACTATCATAACTGTAAGTTTTTACTAAAAGTTTTTATGACTATATAATATAAATAAACTTAATTTCTGATATTTCCTCAACACCTCAAGACTTGACACCTAAACCAGTTCCCTGCTTATTTTATGTTTGTGTTAATGATCCACACCCAACTTCTTGGTGTTAGGTCCGTAATGAAAGGAGCGAGACTGATACAAAGCAAAGGTCAAGCAAAGCTTTATTTCACACCAAGCATCGAGAATCAAACGGACCTTTTGGGGCTGCCTCTTATAGAGAGGGCAACCATCCCCAGCCTCACAGACTAACTTTTATAGAGCAAAGGCCATGTGGTTGAGCATGGCCAAACACAGGTGGTCAAAGAGATTGCAACACACAGAGAAAGCTTCACAGTTATTCTAGGTCACACACGGGTGGCCAAATGAATTACAATTCACCCCATAGTAGTTATTTGAACTCTATCTCCTTGCCTAAAATTGGCACCCAAAAGGCGGGGACCACACTCCTTGGTAGCTAGGGAGACAATATGCATATTCCACTGATTGGATGTAAATAGACCCTTACACTTGGTATCAATTTATGTGTTACTCAGAGAAGACTCAGGACAATATTATGACTTTCATGAGTACTAGGACTTTCGTGGTTCCTTCTTTCATAAGAAAGAGAGAGAAAGAGTAAAAGAAAGAGGATAGTCCAGACTTAATTATATTAATTTTCTTCTGATTTTTTAAAAGGTTTTATTTATTAGAGAGAGTGTTAGAGCAGAAGCAGGGAAAGCAACAGAGGTAGAGGAAGAAGCAGACTTCCCACTGAGCCTGATGTGGGGCTTGTTGGGGAGCTTGATCTCAGGACCCTGAGATCATGACCTGAGCTGAAGACAGATGCTTAACTGACTGAGCCACCCAGGCACCCAATTTTCTTCTGATTTAAAGAAATTAAAACAATTTTTTCTGGGTCTCCAAACTACAGTGGGCCTTAAGCCCTGTGTTTACCATACTTAATGGGTGAATCAGTTTTGAATGAACTGTATTATTATAGCAGTAGAAATACCAAATTACTAGGACTTTAAAGCAAGAGTACTTTTGCTGATTATGAATGTCTGTGTTCTGTGAGCTAAGACTGTGGTATATAACATTCTCTCTATGAAACTGAGGCGAGGGGGCTGCTGCTATATAAAACACTACTTGTCAGTGTGGCAGAGAAAGAATGAGGACACCAAAAGTGCATTCTGACCCCAAACTGGACAGGAAGTAGGATGAGGACTCCACTGTGGAAGTTATTTCTGTTGAGACTCATCATCTTTGTCCTTCCCCCATTTCTTTATAAAATGATCTTCCTTTAGTGGCACTGGAAATTAAGACCTTGGTATACCTTAAAGGAAGTCTCAATGAATTTTACCATCACTTTCATTTGAGACATGACTTTTGAGCTGAAATCAAGAGTCATATGCTTAACCGACTAAGCCACCCAGGAGTCCCTATACCAACCTAGTTTAAATAACTTGCCACTTGGTTCATTTGGGGCTAGAAATAACCAGGAAATCAAACTCCAAAATCATAACATCATTGTCACCCACTTTTGAAACTAAAAAATACTCCTTAATTTCCAATATCTCAAACTTTGTCTTTTTTAAACAGTGATAATTTTTTATGCATAAGTGTACTTTCTTTCCTTAATTTTCTCTTTTCCCATTTTTCGGTACATCAGCTTATCTTATTTTTATACTTTTCCACATGTATTTTTCTGTTTCTCTAAGGTTTTTTTTCCCATCTTCTTATTCTAACTTCATAATAATTTATGGTGAAACAAATGATATGTTGTACTGTGATTAGTTGTTTTCTTCTTTATCTCACTTACTAAATTGTAAGGGGTCATGATTTATTAATTTATATTCTTAGCTTCTATTACAACATTAGTATACACCAAGTTTTGAGTTAAATTTGAACAAGAAATTCATCTTTTATTTAAGAGGCTAATTTTAGGGTGCCTGAATGGCTCAGTGGGTTAAGCCGCTGCTTTCAGCTCAGGTCATGATCTCAGGGTCCTGGGATCGAGTCCTGCATCAGGCTCTCTGCTCAGCAGGGAACCTGCTTCCCCCTCTCTCTCTCTGCCTGCCTCTCTGTCTACTTGTGATTTCTCTCTGTCAAATAAATAAATTAAATCTTAAAAAAAAAAAAGGAGGCTAATTTTATATCTGTGTATCCTATGACAAGTCACATTAAATTGGGATCATACATTTATCAGTTTACAATGAAAATAAATGAACACTTTACTTCTGGTCCTTGCTTACCCTAAGACACAAAATTCATACTCTCCTACCTTTCCAAGTTCATCTCATGCTCCTGCCTTCTACTTCAACCTGTATACTATCATGTAATGCAGTTCAGTGCTCTGACAACACTCCAGTGTTTTAACAAGTGGTTGTGTCTTTAACCTCTCTTGTCTTCCTGAACAAAGTCAGCTACCGTTTCAAATATTATCTCAATATGAGGACTTTTCAGCAGAATTCTCTTGTTCTTTTTTTTTTTTTTTTTTCTTTCTTGAACTCTTTATTTAGAGACTTCTATACTGAGTTTGGGTTCTCCCTTCTGGTTTTTTCTTTAATATTTTATTTTTTATAAACATATATTTTTATCCCCAGGGGTACAGGTCTGTGAATCGCCAGGTTTACACACTTCACAGCACTCACCAAAGCACATACCCTCCCCAATGTCCATAACCCCACCCCCCTTCTCCCAACCCCCCCCCCCCAGCAACCCTCAGTTTGTTTTGTGAGATTAAGAGTCACTTATGGTTTGTCTCCCTCCCAATCCCATCTTGTTTCATTAATTCTTCTCCCACCCACTTAAGCCCCCATGTTGCATCACCACTTCCTCATATCAGGGAGATCATATGATAGTTGTCTTTCTCTGCTTGACTTATTTCGCTAAGCATGCTACGCTCTAGTTCCATCCATGTTGTCGCAAATGGCAAGATGCACCCGAATGTTTATAGCAGCAATGTTCACAATAGCCAATAGAACCTAGATGTCCATCAACAGATGAATGGATAAAGAAGATGTGGTATATATACACAATGGAATACTATGCAGCCATCAAAAGAAATGAAATCCTTTCCACATTTTTAATATTAAGAATATTCAATACTTTCATATTCTACACCTACATATCCAATCTAAAGCTTAAAATTTGCAATAAAAAGGGACCAAATGGGATGATTAACAAATAGGTGTATAGAGTAGAAAAATATAGATAGGAAGGATGCTGGGATCATACTGTAAAAAAGGTCAATTTTAAGTGAAACAAATACCATTGCAAAGATTTGATTAAGAAAATAACATGAAAATCTTACCTTACCAGATTAATTTGATAGTTAAATGCAGGATAAATTATAGGGGAGAGTTAGAGGCAGTTAGAAAGCTTCTAAATCATTTAAACTTAATGGTTACTCAGAGCAGAAGATTGGGAATAGTGTATTTGTGTCTCTGTGTATTTATGTATGTATTGTGAGCAAATAAGGTTAACAGATGCAACAGACAGTGTGAGGGAAGAATTGGCAAATCATTACCAACTGATTATAGGTTACAATGGAGAAGAATACAACAAAAATTATATTTGTCCTGGGTGATGGCAAAGCACATAAATCAGTCATTCAGGAGAAGTGTTCCATTTCACAGGGAGACTGAACTGGTTTCAGATGCACTCAATTTTGTCTGATCCTGACATCTCGAAATGAAATTAATAACCAAACGAGAATTGTGGCCTTCACATGCAGACTGAGATCATAATAGGAATAAGTAATGAGAATAATGGGGACTCTCAAGACACCCTATTTAATTTTAAATAAAATTTAAAATGATTGAAAAATAATTTCACAGATGTTCAAAGTATGTTCTTCCCCTGAGACTGATTTGTAGACTCACTGGTTTAATCACATTATATGTTGAGCTAGTTAATATATAAACAGCATTCCAGCAAGAATTCAAAGCTTTTTTGATTAAATTCCTAGAAAATAATTGCCAGAATGCAATTAGAACTTATACTATTGCACTTTGAAGGCAGAAGTCAGAATGTGTAAATGTGGTTAGTCTAAATTAGCTGTAAGATGTCAGGACTAGACAGATGATTTAATTCTTCACAAACTAGCTTAATGTTAAATTCACTTTTCAATATCCTATATTTACACCTATGGCCAATTTTACATAAATATGAATATAAAATGAAAATTTATTTTTATAGTTTTCTGTAAATCTTTATTCTCCTAAACTTCTCACTAGTTCACATAATTATCTTTCTACAGGCTCTAATAATATACTTAGAATTCAAATCCCATTTTCATGTGTTATTAGTACTGTTTTTATATACAAAATAGATACTTCATGTTAACATCCTAACCAAAATAATGATTACAGTGACATATTACTTTTAAGCATGGATTTTAAATTATTAAATTGTTAACTATTAAGATCTTAAAATTTTACATATGGACTTTATTTTTTAGAAGTTTATTTCTTTACTTTAGATTGAATGTGAGAATGCACATAAGTGGAGGGGCAGAGGGAGAGGAAGAATCTCAAGCATGCACCTTGTTGAGTTCAGAGCCTGATGTGGGACTTGATCTCAAGTTGCTGAGGACCTGAGCTGAAACCAAGAGTTGAACACTTAACTGACTGTGCCACCCAGGTGTGTCCCATATTTTTACATATGAACTTTATATGCCACAAAGAGAAATATCAATTAGACTAAAAACAAGTATGCTAATTAAATTTCAAAATACTCCATTCATATTGCAATTGCAGTAGACTTTAAAGGTTTCCAAAAGCTCATATTGATCCCATTTTTATAATATTTAGATTATATTAACAAAATTATATCACATTAATATAAATAAAAATATTGCTATATATAAAATATTTGAATTAATTAACATTTTAAATTTTAAAACATTTAAACATTTAAAACATTTAAAATTTTCTGGTTAAAATTTAAAAAGAACAGAATTCTAATTACTAAAGTAGAAACTAAATAAGATAGGACAAAATGAACTTAATATAAAAATATATGAAATACATTTAAATTAAAAATTTTCTAAGAAAAGGATTTATACAAATATTTATGTGAAGAGGTTGTGAGACATTTCAGAAAAAGATATCATTTTACTTTAAGTTAGTTAGCATTACAAAATTCCCACTTAACTACTTTACCTTATCTATCACTGTTACATTGACATATTTATGAAATGTAAAATCAATTGAGCTTTCTCTTTTTTTATTTCAATAATAAACAAATGTTTTTTGAATACCATGAGCTTAGTCAAAGATAGGTGATCTTAGATACAAATAATGATAAACACTCTGGATGTTTATAATGTAGTCCATAGAAAAATTATAGATGTAAAAAAAAATTAAGAATTAAATATACTTTTCTGTTCATCCATATTGTACCTAACTCAATGTCTTTTAAGAAAGAGGGAAAATAAACAGGGGAAAGAAAGAGGGAAAATAGATTAAAAATTTATGTGCAAAAGTGAAAGTGTAACTATTCCTGCACTGCACTAAAGGGTTGTATTAGTTCTCTCTCTCTCTCTTTTTATTAAGGTTTTATTCATTTATTAGACACACAGAGAGAAAGAGAGTGAGCACAAGCAGGGGGAACTATAGGGAGAGGGAGAAGCAGGCTCCCCATTGAGCTGGGAGATGGATGCAGGGCTCAATCCCAGCACCTTGGGACCATGATCTGAGCCAAAGGCAGACCCTTAACTGAGTGAGCCACCCAGGTGCCAGGGTTGTATTAGTTTTCTAAGCTACATAACAAAAAAACATAAATTCAGTGACTTAACACAATATACATTTATTATCTCATTTTCCTTGTTTCACAAATGTAGATACGGCTTAACTGTTTCTTTTGCTTAGTATCACAAGACTAAAATCAAGATATTGTCTGGACTGGATTCTCATTTGGAGTTTAGGGTCCTTTACTTACCTCATGTTGGGAGCAGAAATCAGTTCTTTTTGGTGGTAAGACTGGGATGCTCAGTTCCTAGAGCCAACTCCCTCCGCCCTCGCCCCCACCAAGGGAGTTCACTACGGTGATATTTGTTTCTTCAAGGCCCGCAGGAGGAAATCTTTCCAGCTTTGACTGTTCTTTCAGGTAATGCCTGGACCCTATCCCCCCAAAATATCCCTTTTGAAAACCTGAAAATCAACTGAGTAGGGACTTTATTTATAGTAGTTTCCCCTCGTCTGTGATCTCCCATTCTTTAGTTTTAGTTACCCATAGTCAAAGGTGGTCTGAAAGCAGATGATCCTCCTGTGATCAGTCATGAGGTCATCATAGCCTGATGCAACATTACAATGCCTACATCATTCACCTCACTTTGTCTCATCACATAGGCATCATATTATCTCACAACATCATAAGAAGTAGGGTGAGTACTGTACAATATTTTGAGAAGGCAAAATCACATTCACAAAGCTTTTATAATACCATATTACTATAACTTTTCTATTTTATTAGTTATTAATCTCTTACTGTGTCAATTAATAAATTAAGCTTCATCACAGGCATGAATGTACAGGAGAAAACAGTATATACAGAGTTGGGTACTATTTGCTGTCTTAGGTATCCACTGGGAATCTAGAACATATCCCCTGCAGAAAAGGGGAAACTACATTACATCTCCAAATTTCTTTGGCTTTTGCTATGTCCTATCAGAAGCAAACCACATCTCTGCTCATACTCAAGGGGAAGGGATTACACAAAGATGTGGATAACTGGGGGAGGAAACCAACTCATTTTAGAATTCTCCTAACTATTACAGCAATAGGAGTGTAGCAATAGGAGTGTAACTTTAGTACTGTTCCAATCAGAGAAGTGAAATAAACGTGTTTGAACCATGAGTTTTATATTAAATTTTATCCTTAATGATTCATAATTTCAATAATGGTGATTATACAATGAGGATTACAAAGAAAATGGAGGCTATATGTATCACTAAATGCAAACTATATTAAGATTTTCAGTTTTAAAATTTCATTATTTGAATATTATGATTTCAAAATCCTGTTTGTCACATCAGCAAAACCTAACTTACATGTTTTGCATTTTCTAATGAATACTATTTATAGAATCATTTGCTTATTCAACAAAGTTATTAACTGTCTGAAGTATGCCTGTAAATTTGTCAGATTCTTAAAAGTAAATATTCCAAGATAAGAAGACAAAAGTCTCAAACCCTAAGGGATTCATAATCTAGTACATATACACTATATAAACACACAATCATATTCAGGTGGAGTTAGTACTAGTGGGTTATGGAAGGCTGGTATAAATAGGATGGGATGGAAAAGTAAGGCTTCCACACTTACTACGGAAACAGTACCTTAAAGAAACACTCTTTGGATATTGAAAAAGTATATGAATTAATAAATATACATACGGAAACATGCATACATGTTCTATAGAAGAAAAATCAACTTACTTAATATATTATTATAAAGTTTGGAAATAGTCCTTAAGAACACCCTCACGTCTGACACTAATTTCGTGTCTGAGAGACTTCAAGACCACCTTCAGTTTCAATAATTCCCTTGAAGGACTCACAGACTCAAAGGATACAGATTAAAATCACACAGGGCAGAGTTCAGGAAAGTTCCACACAGAGAGTTCCAGTTGTTCTCTCCCAGTGGAGTGATAGTATTAAATTTTTTGGCATAAATGGGTGATAATATGCAGAATATTGCCAACCAGGGAAGCGTATCTGAGCCTTGGTGTTCAGAACTTTTATCAGGGCTTAGCCATGTAAGCTACTTAGAGGTTGGTCTCTCATGTTGCAGACCTCAGCCTCCAGGCCTCCAGAGACTGGACTAATACTCTGTGTGACCTAAAGCCCCCTCCAAATCACAATGTTAGACTATCCAGTATAGCCCACGATCCCAAGACACACAAAAATATTATTAGACATTCTTACTATGATATTTTAAGGGCTCAGAGGTCATTTTCTATCAACCAGGAGTAAAAGCCATACCTCTTATTGAGTAAAATTAATTCTAATTTGTAAAATGAGATTGAATATTTTATAAAACTTGAAAGTAATATACATAAAGTTTATCTATGAGTTTTTTCATTACTGACCTGAAATTGCTTTCAATTATTCACAAAATATAACTTGTTTTTATTTTACTAAATTTTTATAAATCAAAGCTATGGTATATTGGACAAAATGGGGGGAAAAAAGCAATAGTCGTTGGAGGAAAGAGTATGTTATAAAATAATTAAGTATAAAGTCTGCAGAAGAAAACAAAAAAAATATGAAGCAGGATCTAGAATATGGAATTTATCTTGAGAATACTGGAGACACTACACTAAAGAGTGGTAAGCAGGGGAGTTACATGATCAGATTTTATTTCAAAAACTCATTACGGGCTTCCATGTTGAGAATGGTTAGGAAAATGTTAAGTCTGGATGAATAAAAGCCAGGTAGAAAATAAGAAAGTCTGAACTAATATTGTAGTGGGAGTTAGAGAAACATTCACAAATGTCAGATATGTATATTTGGTAAAGTCAATTACAAAGGGTCATAGGAGTAAAGAATGAAGAAGCAGGAGGAGTCACAAATGAGGACAAGATTATGGGGCTTGCATGCGGGGGTGGGGCTTGCAGAAATAGGAGGTTATGGCAGACAATGTTCATTAGCTGTGAATTATCTCTAACGCTTCTTTTTCCATTTCTTTTTGCAGATTCTAAAAAGTCAAATGCTCATTCTTACACTCTATTATTCACTATACTTAGTTCTCCACTTTATATATATGTCAGGCTTGAAGGCAACATAATAAGATGAAACCAGTATTTTAATAGATCCGTGACCTATATTGCACATTAATTGTTTTAAATTTGTGAGTTACACAGTGATATATATATATATATATATATATATATATATATACACACATACATACACACACTAATAGTTCAGTGAACCTACATGAAGTAGAAACAGAATGCTGGTCTAGTTCATTTATCTTTGTTTTTGAAAAGGTTATGTGATCTAAATAGCTAAAACTGTTTATAAGTATTAACTGTATTAAAAAGTTTTGAATGGAATGTTATGAATGAAAAGTGAGGCGGCAATATCTTAATAGAGAAGCAGTATGCTAAAACAATCTTTAGATATCGTAAGGATATATATCTATATTTTTATCTATCTATATACTGTAAGTGTATTTGCATGAAAAATAACTTACATTTTTTGAGGGCTTACTATTTATAAGGCCTTGGCATTGGTATTGAGTCACTTTCTTTAATCCTTTTAACACTTTCAACAAGAAATTAAACAGATATATAATCATCCCCTTCTAAAGTTGAAGAAATTAATCATATCCACAAAGATCTTACCATTTGTTTGGGGGCAGATCTTGTACAAGAATCTAAGTGTCAGGCGCCTGGGTGGCTCAGTGGGTTAAAGCCTCTGCCTTCCGCTCAGGTCATGATCCCAGGGTCCTGGGATCGAGCCCCGCATTGGGCTCTCTGCTCCTTGGAGAGCCTGCTCTCTCCTGTCTCTCTGCCTGTCTCTCTGCCTATCTCTCTGCCTGCCTCTCTGCCTACTTGTCATCTCTGTCTATCAAATGAATAAATAAAATCTTAAAAAAAAAAAAAAAAAAGAATCTAAGTGTCACAGACTTTAAGCCTACAGTATTAGCTTCCAGGTTCCTACCTTCCAAACCAGCAAGCATTTATTCAATAGGTAGTTTTACTAGTTTTAGTAAATAAAAACACAGAACATTCAGTGAAATTTGAACTTCAGATAAACAGTGAATGATGAATAATTTATAGTATAAGTATCTCCCATGTTAATATTTAGGACACGCTTAATAGCCTTCCCCCAAAAGTTGTTTACCTAAAATATATTTCAACTGGAATTCTGTATTTTTTCGTGATAACCCTACAAATAGACTGTCATTTTTTAGACAAGGTGTAGAGACCTGACCATGAACACTTGCACCTCAAAGTGAGTTCCAAGAAACTAAAGTCTGTGGGAGATCACAGATCATTTCTCAGCAAGCAGAGTTGCAAATGACTTGGCCATTTATTGTGACTCATAAATAAGAAAATACTATCTAAAAGAGTTACTGGAAAGGGGCATGTTTTATATTCTTCTAGACAATGTCCTGTAGTACACTGCATAGTGAGAGCAGTAGTGACCCTATAATGTTTATATGTGTTTAGTCTTAGGAATCTTCTGGTTGCCTGTCTTGAGTAATTTTATTCTGTTTAGTGCTAAGTTGTTTTTACTTCAGTGTGTTGGTCTTTTACTTTAAAAGCTGTAATGTTATGCATTAATGAGTTGAGGGTCAGGTTAAATTAAACAGCTATTTAATTAATTTCTCAATGCCATATTTTCACCATTCAGTGAATAAATGAGAGATATCAGTTTTCTCTCTATATCTTAGGCAATTACATATGTCTAGGAATTGTGGAGGAAGAATACCAGTTAATATGCTAAATTGCTTTCTCCCTTGCTTTGTCTCTCTTGAGAATTTTTAATCTACTTTAATATACCTATACACCAACTCGCTACTCTACCAATTAACCATTCATTACATAATTATCTCCTCCAGCTGAGAATTCCACTTCTTTAGAATAATTTCCCCCTTGTTATCATTCTTGTAACAGTATTATTTGTACTCTTTACTAAGTGATTTCCAGTAATTTGAATTGCATTCAAATAATTCAGCTAATTTACGGCAGACATTTTTTCAACTTTTCTTGGATTTTTGTTATTGAAATAGGTATCCTCTAATTTTTAAGTCCATTTCAGAATTATCAATCTCTCTTAGAATTTTACAAAATGTACTAACATCTCTTTTCAATGCAGAATTATAAAAAGTTCCAGGATACTAAACATATGGTAGAGGAATTCAACATTTACCAAAATGATTCATGGAATGAATATTCTGGATAAGTAATATCATTTTGTGATTCTGAGTAATTAGGGAAAGGAAACAAATATATTCCCATTGAAAAGAAGTTTTTTTTTTTTTTTTTTTTTTTTTTAAGTTTAAATCAGTCATATTGGTGTCCAGACTAGCTGTCCTACTATCAAGATTAAGAGAACTGTTTTTCAGGCAATGGGATCAGGCAGCACAAGGCCCTGATACTTCTATAAAGGGAAACTCAAGAGTCTGAATTTCACACAAATTCCCAGCTACTGATCTATGGATAATATCCCAATTAACCACAGCCCAGAGCTGTGAATCTAAGAGAGAATGAAATCCCACAAAACTGAGAGAGTAGAGACTGAGGCAGGTGAACTGGCTGGAATCTGTGGGGTTAAGCATGATAGAGAGCAACACTTTGCAGAATGGGAGCTCTATAGGTCAGGGTTAAACTGTCTTATGTACAAGGGCCAGAAAATTACAGACACAAAATGAGGCCCTCAAATCTAAACAGATAATCAACTTCTGCAAGGTTGACCAACAACAGAACAGTGCTGGTCATGGGGAATTGCAAAAAAGCAGCATCTGGGGACATCCATCCAATTAGAGAGTTTGCCTTAACAAGTAGCTGAGATACCAGAAAGACCTCAGAATAAGAATCACATCCTAACAAAGGTGAAACCCAAGTCCTGAAGAATATCCTTCGAAAATGTTATAAAATTTGAGCATTGCTAACTGAGTGAGACTAGGAAACACCTTCGGCTTCCCTTGGGTCTCCATCAAGAAAGTATGAAAACAAGTCTAAATAAATTCAAAAGATCCATCAATAACTAAACTGCCAGTTTAAGAAAAAAATAGAAAAATGTAACAGAATTCTACATTTCTGTAAGATAGTATCCGCAATATCCAGTAGTTAATTTAAAACAACAAGAGCAACACCAAAAACAGCTGTCATCAACAAAGCAGCTAAGAGGATTGACTCAGTGGGGAAAGAACAGTCTTTTGAACAAATAATGCTGGGACAACTGGATAGGTAGCTACATGGAAAACACTGAAGTTGGACTCCTACCCTCACATCAAACACAAAAATTAGCTAAGAATGGATCAAAGACTTAATATTAACTAAAGTCACATAACACTTAAGAAAAAACATAAGTGTACATATTCATGACTTTGGAGTAGGCAATGGTTTCTTAGATATGACACCAAAGCGCGCGTGCGTGCACACACACACAAAGATATGTTGTACTTCATTAAAATCAAACACTTCTGTGCTTTAAAAAAAAAAAAAAACCATCAAGAAAGTGAAAAGACGATCCACTGAATGGAAGAACATGTTTATAAATCATATTTCCTTTGCAAAAAACATTTTATTTATTTATTTATTTATTTATTTTTTGAGAGAGAGCAAGTGAGAAGCATAGTGGGGAGGGGCAGAGGGTGAGGGAAAGGGACTTCCCACTAAAGAGGGAGTACTATATGGGGTTCTATCCCAAGATCCTGCGATCATGGCCTGAGCCCAAGGCAGGTGCTTAACATACTGAGCCACCTACACGTCTCTATAAATTATATTTCTGATAAGAAACTTGTATCCAGAATATATCAAGAACTCTTACAACTTAATTAAAAGACAAAGTACTCTTTTAAAAATGAACAAAGGCTCTAAATAGATATTTCTTAAAAAGAGATCAACAACAGGCCAATAAGAATAAAATTAAAAAACAAATGCTCAACATCATTAGCCAGCAAACAAAACCCAAGCTGCAATGAGATACAACTTCACACCCACAAGGGCGGCTATTATATAAAAAAGACAGATAAGTCAATTTATGGAGAAACTGAAACCCTCATACGTTGCCGGTAGGAATGTAAAATAATGCTATCCCTTTGACAAAGGGTTTGGCAGTTTCTCAAAAATTCAACACGTAGTTACCATAACCTAGCAATACCGTTCCTAGGAATCTACCGAAGAGAAATAAAACGTGAAGTTCCCAGAAGCTTCACACAAAAAGGCTCATAAATGTATTAACCGCAAATAACCTTCCCAAGGTGGAAACAACCCAAATGCCCATAAACAGATGAACAAAGAAAATATCGAGTACCTGTGAAAAAGCGTACTTGTTCACAAAAAAGAAGGATGGTCAGCCTTGGCGCGTGCGCACTCCCTGCCGCTGGAGCAGGCCGGGCTGGCGCAGGATCTCAGGCGCCTGCGCAGTTACGCTGGTGGCGGGAAAGCTCCCAGGGGGCGGAGCTCGTTTTGAGCCTCCGTGAGATACCCTGCCCTGATTGGGTAAGACGAGGGAGGTGTGATGGTCAGGACGCTGTGCAGACAGGTGTCAGAACCCCAAGGAAAAGACGTCAGATCTTTCAAGGAGTTTGTGGCGGCCTTACGGGTGCCTTTCATAAATACTTACGCTTAGACTGTCGCTGAAACCTTTCCTTTCGGGTAGCCTCGCTGGTCCTCCGTGCTCACTTCGGTGGTCTGCGCGAAAGCCCAGGCAGCAAACTCATCGCAAAGGTAAAAACCCCTGCCCTGAGCGTGCGACCAACCTCGCGGGTGCCTGGTTGCCGCTTTAGCCTTGGCTACCGCTTACCCTGGCGGGCAGACCCTTGAAAGGCCGCCTCTTTTGTGAAGCCCGACCCCAAAACTCGAGACTGAGCCCTCTCCCACCGACGTGAGCCTCCGCCCCTGGACAGCACTTCCTCCTGACCTTTCTTGTGCAGTCCCAGCCTGGTCCCCTGCCTGGAATGGAACACAACTAGGAAATATGAATTTACTAGCATAGGGCTATGAAATTATAGGTTTGTTAAGAGCCATAATGCTGTGTGTAGTGCCAGACACAGAATGGGTGTGTGTGTGTGTGTGTGTATGTCTATACGTATATATATGAAATGAGTCACCTATGGCCACGAGTTTCCCCAGTGTTGCCAGAATTTTTTAATGGCCCCCAGTAAGGAATACTGCTTCTCATGGAGCTAAATTCATGAAAACATTAGGAACCCTTTATTATGCATTATATTCTAACTTTGTGCTTATGTTAAAATGTCTTTATAAAATTAAGATGTGTATAATAGGGGTTTGGGGTAAATTTGATAATCCATTTGGCAAAATAAATGATATCTCCTTTTTTATACACCACCACCCCAAATTGAAGTTTTGTTACATAGTACAACACGATGGAAAAAAAGCCAGGCATAAGAGACATTATGTGTATTATTTTTATTAAATGTGTGGAATAAGAAAAGCTGCAGAGATTAAAAGTAGATCACTGGAGGAAGACAGAATGACTGCTAAAGGGTGCATGGTTTCTTTTAGGGGTGATCAGAATATTCTTAAATTGATTATGGTGATGGCCTAACGTGAATATACTAAAAGCAACTGCCTTGTTCATTTTAAATAAATGGTTTAATTATATGGTATGTTAAATTTAATTCAATAAAGCTTATACCTCCCCATCAATGATCATACAAAGAAACAAAAGTGTATATGTAATCCGTAGACTATGGAAAAGCAGTCACTAAAAATCAAACCTGAATGGAACAGTCTAACAGGGGTTAGACTGAGCAAATACACATTTAAGGCATCCATTACAAATAACTTAATTAAAGGAAAAATATCTGAATTAATTATAAATGTTAATCTTACCAGATAAATGGAGGTGATGATAAATAGAAAATAAATCTAGAATTAACTAAAACTATAGATAAAAAGAGAGCCAGTAGATTGAGGACAAATCTCAATTATCAATTTGAAAAACCTAGGGATAGTGATTGAAGAAAAATGAACAGAGTCAGGAACTGAGTGGGACAATACCAAATAACACATTGGGACAGAGAAAACATTCTGGAAAATAATCAGCTAAAGCCTTTAAAATTCTATGAAAATTACATTTAGGTTACAGTAGCTGAGCAAAACACCAATGGCATAAATATAATCACCAGGTACATTAAGGGAAATTAGTAAGAAAATCAATTAAAACCTTAAAAGCAAAAAAGAAGGAAAAAAACAAAAACAAAAACAAAAGTTTCGGGTGGGTAAACAATGGTTAAGAGTTATTGCTGACTTTTTATCAATAATAGTAAAGCCAGAAATAATCAGTGATATGCTTAACATACTGATGAATTTATAGTATGTTGAGGTAAAAGATATCATAAAAGAAGACGAGATATTAAATAGAGTTGTATCGTTTAATTATATTTACAAAGATGAAAGTGGGAATTTGGACATGAGGCTCTTAAGTGAGAAAGGAGCTATAAATTATTTGTGTGAAGATGATTAAGTGTCTCAGAGATTTAATTCTTAGAGTTCTTAGTATTATTCTAGACATTGTACAGTAAGTACAGACTACATCAATGAACAAATAGGCTTTGTCCCTGTTTGAAGTAAGGACAAAAGCAGAAGGCAATTGTGAAGAGTCTTGTAAGGAAGATAATTATACTGATGTTTATTTAATTAGAGTTGAAATAAGTAATAAGGAATATTAAAGTGTAAAATTTGATAAGGATTATGTGGAGAGTTATTTTGATAGTGATATAAAGCAAGAAGATGTTATATAAAAATTAGCAAATATTTCCATAATGATGTTTCTATTTTGTTTTATCCCCAATTTATGGGGACCTATTTTAAGGCAATAGCAATCTTGTTCACATTTGGATCTGTTTGCTATACCTAGCCCTGTATCTGACACAGCACAAAATACACCTTCAAAGGTCATGGTGTTTTCAACAAGAGAAGCAAATTCCATAATACAGTAAATCCGAGATAGATTACTGTCAGATTATATGGTCTTTAAAAAAAATGATAACTAAGTTAACATTTTCTGGGTGGAGAATAACACCCAGGTATATTTTCAAGATGCCCAATTTTGAGGTCATATATTTAGAAAGAGCACACTTTCTATAGTCCTTTTCTTAAATGTCCTTTTATGTTAACAAATTTAAATATTAGGAGAAATTTGTTCTCCTGGCATTCAGGAAACTTTCTGGTGTTTCTTTTGTGAATACTTTTTTGACTTGGGAACTCAGTGTTCTCTGTTTTTCTTATTTAGCTCAATTTTAATTATTAAGTAACAGTAAGAAATATTAAATTTTTCAAAATGAGAACTAGATACCTGATTATTTTATTTTATGATACCTAAAATCTAAAAGTCTAATTTTTTATTTAACTATATTCTATTTTATTTTATAGCATAATATAGAAAATAACATAAAGTATGTATTACCATACTAATTTTAATTATACATTTCTTAAATTGCCATTGTCTTATAAGATTCTTTTTCACCTTTGGTCATTTGAAACTATTTAGATGTTTGAAAGAAAAATTCAATTTTCATCTCAAAGTTTTCTTTTTCTGATGATTGGCTATTTCCAAAGTATAGAATGATGCCAGAAAATTTTTCTGATTCAAATAATTCATTTTAACACATATTTATTTTATTGTGTTAACATAGTTAAATTTTTTTTTGGAACTGGTAGTGGAAAGAAAGGAAAGGAATTTGTTCAGATTATTTTTAATGTTTAAATTGAATCTATTAACACAACTAGCAAACATATGGCAAAGGAAAATGTTTACATTTCAGCAAAATTCTTTCCTCTTTTCAAATCTTAGCAATTACATATAGTTTTTAGGTCCATAATACAAAAGCGATTGCCATACATTTGACTAAAAAGGAAATGAATGGCTGAGGGCATTAGTATTAATACTAAATCTTTCACACCTAGATTACTTGAATTTCTACCAGCCAAGCTAGTAGTTTTAGTTACTAATCCATAGACAAAGACTCTATCACATATCCATTAATTTATCTAAAAGTATTCATGGAGTCTTTATGATTAAACTAGATAACAAAAATTTAAAAATAAAATAAAACACAATCCTTGTTATGAATATTTTCACAGTTTAGTCTGGGGAATATTCTTCTAAAGAAAAAAAATAATAAAAAATATGATAACTGCATCAGTAGGATTGGGTGATGTTGGTCTAAAATAGGTACAGTTTCCTAAGTTCCTATATTTATAATCATCAGTGTTACACAGTTTGTTATCTGAGAATGGTTGAGAGATACAGAGATGGTATTAATATTTTAATTTGGAGCTGTTAAGAGAGTTTAGAAATGTCTGTTGATACATAATTATAATGTACATCTCCAGGTATACACCAGCCTGAGTGTAATCAACATGAACCATAAATAAAAATAATATATTCAACTATCTATGATGCAATTTCTAACAAAAAATCTTTTTTTTCTTCCCCCAAATCTCAAAATTATGAAAAGCAGGCCACTTCTTGGTTAGGGTTTATTAGCGAAAACTCAATAGATGTTAACCATCCTGTAGGTAAAAGTCATACCTAAATATTCTCTATCAGGTATCAATAAACTTTTTTCTAAAGGGCTTGGTAGTAAATATTTTTGACTTTGTGGGCCATATGGTGTCTATTGCAATGACTCACTCCTACCACTGAGCAAAAGCAACCGTAAAAAATCAACAAATTGGTATGACACTTTTTGGCCCAGTGGCAAGCCGGATTTGGTCCACTGATTGTAGCTATTCCATTTCTATTTGTGTATTCCCACAGCTAGCACTGTAGTGGTGTTGTTTAGTATCTCAACTAACATGAAAACTATGTCTTCACTTAAAGTACATAGACACTATATAAATCATTGGATTTGCTTCCTGGTTGCATTTTCTGGTACTAATCATGCTTTTTTTTTTTTTTTTAATTTTTTAATTTAATAGAAGTTAGTAGTGAGAATAAAAAAACAATAAACAAAGTAAAATTCTTTTAGAATAGCTTATCCTAAAAACTGTCCTATGATTTCCCCCAATATGCAATACCATAAGCAGAATGTTTAAATGTTTTGTCAGAAAGTGTTCCATGTTAAATTCAGTTTAATGAATGTCTCTTAAACAAAGGTTGAGGTTAAATGTTAGACCTTTGTCAAAATATGCATGGTGATATTGAAGAGATTGTGTACTGTGACATCTAAAAGAGGAATTGACTACTTTAAATGATTCCTCATATTTATTTTACTACTAACTTCTAACTTCTAACATCTGTATAGAAAAAAACACATCAGGTATGATATGTATGAATAGTTTGGGGCTGGCTTATGTCACTTAGTTTATAAAATTCTTTGATTCATTTATGTACAATCATAAATAATCACTTGAAATATGGCAAAGAAGCATAGTAAATTGGCTACAAAAACATGGTTATTTATAAAGTTATATGCACACACACCAACTGATTTTATCAGGAAATACAATACTCATTATATCACTTCTTATGTCAACATTGAAGATAAACAATGAAGATATTTTAAAAACTGGCATTTGGCTTTGGATAGTGGAGTATTGTGCCATTTTTTATTAGAAAATAAAATGTACAAATTCTTAATGGTGATTAACATAATAAAAAAAGAAAAAAATCTCTATGATTCTTTACAACATGGATAGTTACTTTAAAATATTGTAAAAAGTGTTCAGAAGAAGAATATTGGAATATATTTTAGGAAAGACATAAAATTTTCTAGTAGTTAAGGAAAAAATGAACTGTCTTTAAGCTATGCATGCATTGTCTTTAAGAGATAAGCTTTGTGTTACTCTGCTCTACTGTAATTAAAAGAATTGTTAATTCATTGTGCAAAGAGGAGATGGCTCTTTATTTTAGACAGCTAAAATATATAAAGAAACAAGTTAAAGGTTAATGGAGGAAAACAGGAAACTAAAGGATTAGGATCTGAGAAAATGTACCTACAGGAAGATGAAGTTTTCTATATTCTCTGTGCCCCCAGAGAAATCTGCAGATTCCTCTACTTCAGTATTTCAGTTCACTGTTGTAATTATCTATGTACTCTAGTCTTCTCAACTGCACTGAAGAATCCTCCAGGGCAGAAACCATATTTCTTAGTTTGTATATCCACGGTTTTTAGTGTAGTAGCTGACCCATAGTTGGTTCTCAATAAATCTTGGTTGAGTGGATATATTGCCTGATTACAGAAGGGATGACAGACTGAATGTGTGCTTTCTTTCCTCTGGTAGTAAAGGGTTTTGGTTTCCCTCCCAGATAATGCCATTAGCAGTCGGCCATTGTCCCTATCCTCCAGCTGCAGTGCCTGTGGACTAATGGTTTACAACTTTGCCCTTCTCTACAGACTTGCCCTCAGCTTAAAGGTGGTTCAGAGGATGGTGTTATGTTTTTACTCTAGACGTGAATTTCACCAGCTAAAAAACTTTAGGTAGCAATGATTAATTTACAGTGCTGACAGGATAATTAAAATTAATTTATAAAACTCACATGCATGCCCAGTGTAATTATGCATAGTAAAATTTCTACAAGTATGCGCAGCATCCCCAAAATAAGTGGTACATATTATTTCTAGGGAAAGAAATGTTCCTAAATTCATGTTGCTTTATTAATGAGTTGTGCAGTTAATGAGAAAAAAATCTTGTAATTTTTTTCCAAAATTGATTCTCTACTAAGATAAATCTTCAACTTCTGAAAATGTAGGAATTATATTGACTTGCAAATTTGTTTTATTAGAGTAGGAATATATATTATTTCCTTCACAAAGTTTATGAGACCAGTTAATATTTAAAATGTTGGGAAAGTAACATGACAAACTGCAATTTCTTTACTGCTCACCACTCAAAGCAATTTATGTATTCAAATAAGTCAGAAACAACTTTCTGTTTTCACTTAAAATATTTCATCATGTCACCTACCTACCATTATAGTTCAAGATGCTGATACTTACTTGAATATCACCCTAAGCTGAAGAGTTCAGTTAATTATTTTATTTGGCTATCAGTGTGCAACTCATATTCAAGTTTCTAAATAGAAAAACAACAACAACAACAACAAAACAACAACAACAAACCCAAAACCCTATAAGTGATATAGCTTATAAGATGTGGTAATGATATTGCTAACTTCCATTTCAGTCATTGTTAATTTGGAGGAGGAAAAATATGTTAAAAAAAATTGAAAAAAAATTAAATGTATCATTTAATTCAGAAGCCAGGAAGTAGAAGTTACATTTAATGCAGAAGTAGACAATTGCTGTTAGGGGCACCATGCACCAAGGCTGCTAAGTATTTTGCACTTTTGACCTTGAAAAAATCCACTTTGATGTTGCAAATCAATCTTTCTTTCCTTCCCTCCTTCCTTGAATGATTCTCAGCAGAGAGGAGACAATGGACTCCAGAAAGAACAAATTGAAAACATCTAAATCAACTGAAGTACTCAAGTTGGATTTATTATTAAATTAAGTAATATTTTCTTACATGGAGGATAAAGTGAAGAGGAAGACTCAGTGTTGACTTAGCAGCATTAAAAATTATTGGAAATTATAATTTAGTATGTTATTAAAAATAAATAGATGTAATTTTCAGATATAAAATCAGGCATATTTTTGTACATTATTTTAACAGCATAGTAACTGTAGTATAGTATTATAGTATTTTAAAATTAGGTACAAGAAGAAAATAAAGACAATGAAATTCAGTTAAGAATGTTAGGTCCAGAGAACTAACATTACAAAATATTGAAGCTACTTAAAATTAGAAAAGCTAGAGATAAAAATAAATAACGAAGAACATTCAGCTATACCATTTATCAAAGACATCACTTTTCCAGTAGTTAGGTTTTATGAACAGTATCTTTAGAGTATTTCCTCATATATGGTACCTTTCTGGAAGAAAGAAAAAAATGCAAAAGAACCAAATGCATATAATTATTTTCTCACTTTTAGTAAATAATCCCATTTCCAAGGTAAATGCAAATGGTTAAGCTTAAAAACTGAAGAACTACTTAATGTGACAGCAGACATGAAAAACTTGCTATAAACCAAACAGGGCAGATTTCCTTGCTCAAGACCTGGTAGTGCAAATTCACTTAATGTCAGCAGAGCTAATTCCAGCAGAGTTGACACTAGGGTGATTCAGACCTTAATCTGTTTATATAGTCAATTTGGAGAGTCAAAGTCTTTGTTATATCTAGAAATATATTTCTTAGACATAGTGTTGTCTCAATTTTGAGGGAAAAATATCAAATGTATCTGAAGTTTCTGTGAAGTTTTATTAGGTCTGTTTTGTGCTTAATTGTTTTCTATTTAAAAACAGAAATTTAAAAAAATGTTAAAGTCTGTTATTTTTCTACTGTTTAAGGTTACTTTTAAAAAGGTGACAGAATGTGTAATTCCAATAAAATCCTAGGCCGTCCATAAAAGACATATGTAAGTTTATTCTCTACATAAAAAATAAGCCTATAATGTGATAGAGAATATCATAAAATGTTAAATAACTTTTTGTGTCACCAAATGTATTCTTCTCTATCATTTTGATAGAAAATTTTTCATTCCTTACTTTCTTATCAGTACATAATTAATTCAAGATTAAGTTGTATGTTAGAATGAATATTTATGTAATAGACTCATAAAATGGACAGTCTACATTATATCCACCTTTTTCTTGTCAGAGAATTCAGAAATCAATACTACTTTTGCCAGAAACTATCAGAAGAAATAAGATAATCTAAGAAGATCTAGTCCAAATTGCACAACATACAAATATGTATCTGAATATATATGAAAATATATGTATATGTATGATGGTTTTGAAATAGCCAGGGATATTTTGAAATTCCTGTCATCAAGGGGTGGAGTTATTTTTTTGGTTTTTGCTCTGAAACTGTAAGAGTTCCTTATATATTTTGAATATTAACTTTTTATCAGATATATGGTTTGCAGATATATTCTTTGATTTTATAAGTTGCTTTTTCACTCTGTTGATCATTTCCTTGGCTGTGCAGAAACTTTTAGTATGATGTAGCTCTACTTGTTTGCTTTTGCTTTTGTTGCTTGTCTTTTGGTGTTGTATCCAGGATACGATCATCAAGATAATGGTCATGAAGGTTTTCCTGTGTTTTCTTCCAGAAATTTTATAGTTTCAGGTCTTGTGTTTATTTTTTTTCCCATTTTTTTAAAGATTGAGAGAGTATGGAGCAGGTGGTAGTGAGGAGAGGGGGTAAAGGGAGAAAGTGAGAAACTTAAACAGACTCCACCCTGAGTGCAGAGTGCAGGGTCGAGGCAGGGCTCCATCTCACAATGCTGAGATCATGACCTGAGCTTAAACCATGAGTCCGCCATTTAATGGACTGGGCCACCTAAATGCCCCTCAGGTCTTATGTTTAAATCTTTAAATCATTTGTGGGTTATTTTTGTGCATGGTGTAAGATAAGGGTTCACTTTAATTCTTTCATATGTAGATAATCTAGTTTTCCTAAAATCATTTGTTGAAGAGAACATCCTTTGGCCTTTGTGTGTTCTTGAAATGTTTGTTGACTATCAGTTGACTGTGTAGGAGTGGGTGTATTTCTTGAGCTTTCTGTTCTGTTCCATTGGTCTGTATATCTGGTTTTTTGTATATCTGTATTATGTCTATCTGTATATCTGGTTTTTTTTTTGCCAGAATCTTGCCATTTTAGTTATTGTAGCATTGCAATATAGTTTGAATTATGCAATCAGGAATGTGATACTTCTAGCTTTGTTCATTCTCATGATTGCTTAGAAATGTACAAATGACTTGAATAAACATTTCTCCAAGCAAAGACAGGAAAATAACCAACAGGTATATGAAAAGATGTCCAATATCATTAATCATCAGGGAAATTCAAATCAAAAGCACAATGAGATATTATTTCACATTTGTTTTAATGGCAATCATCAGACAACACCACCACCATATAACATGTGTTGGCAAGGATGTGGAGAAATTGGAAACACTGCATACTGTTGTTAGGAATCTAAAATGGTGCAACTTCTATGTAAACCAGTTTGGAAGTTCCTCAAAAAATTAAAGATACAACTACCATAACATCTAGCAATCCCACTTCTGGGCATATATCCAAAAGAGTGAAATCAAGATCTTAAAGCAATATCTATACTCCGATGTTTATTACAGAATTATTCATTATAGCCAATATATGAAAACAAACTAAATGTCCATTGATAGATAAATGGATAAAAATGTGATATAAAGAATACTAGCCAGTGTAAATGAAAGGGATATTTCATTTAAATATGATTAAAGTAGAAATACTAAATTGCTGTGAATTTCAGTATTACTCACATTTCTGTCTTTCACTAACAATATTTGTATATACTCTTGGCAGTATAGTCTCAAATAATGGGTTAATGGGTGGAGCATTTGTGTGTGTATGCCTTCAAGGGGACAAATGTTTTACTATAGAAGAGAAACAGTAAAAGTGGAAATAGAAACGCATAAATGGGCATTGTAATTCATTTTATAAAGTAATTGAAGGTGTGACTTGAAAACAGATGTGAATTTGAGGAGTTTAAGTAGTGCAAATGATTGCGAGTTCTCTAAGGATGTGACGTTTAATCTGAAACCTAAAACATTGAAAAGAACTGGTCATTCAGAGTTCCTAGAGAAGAAAGTTGTAGGTTTGAGGCACCATGAAGCACTAAAGGTCTTCTACAGGAAAAAACTTAATCTGTGTCCGGATGGAAGGGAAATTAAATAATAGTTGAGTGAACACTAGTGAGACAACACATTTTACGTATTTGTACATTATCTAAACATCCTTATCTCAAAAGTGGCATATTTTTACTGAAGATATGTTCTCAAAAACTATCGGACTGCTAGGATGTTTATAAAGCCATTAACACCTATAGGAAATCCATTCTGGTCAATTTAGATACTGACTGGGAATTGTTTGTATTGGCTGGTTTTACATTCACCAAATAAGACACACATGAACTGAAAAATTGTGACATCTTTAATTTATCAGTCTGTAATTTACTTATTAGAAAACAAATGTTTGCAAAATGATAGAAAGCTATATGGTAATAAATTTATACAGACAATGATGGCTGCTCCCTAGGATATTTTTTAGTCAACACTAATTGAGAAGGAAGTTTATATCTGAGAAAAGGGCATCTTTTATATGAAAGGAAACAATCAACTCTAGGTATTATTCTCTATTCACTAGAAAACAGAAATATATAAAAAATTTTCACTTAAACAGGAAAGAGGGAATACCTGAGTGGAATCCCATGAAAAGTTAGGAGATCAATGGGTTTCAAATCTTGGTGGGGTTAAAATATTGCAGCCAAAATACTGGAGAATATTGTTGCTAAAAACATACAATATGGTGGTCAGTGAGTATGATGTTTTAAATTAAAATTTTGGAGAGCTAGATGACAATTTATTATGACAATGCTAAAGGTATGCCCATAGAAGTCATTAGATAGGACAAAGTCAGGTCTTTAGTAAGTATTAAATACCTGGGTTTTTTAAGGTACTTTTAATAGCAAAACTGGGAAAACTCATTGCTCATCAGTAGATTGCTAAGAAAAAAAAAAAAAACCATTATTTTGTATTTTATGCAAAATACAAAATAATGCCATTGCCATGACCATGGAAAATTTGATAAATAGTAAAGACAGTTTACAAAACAGCATGTATATCATTTTTTGGAAGATTAAGTACATAAATGTGTATATGTTTGCTGATCTTTGTGAAAATATAAAGAATAATAATGCTTGGTAGGATGATCAAAAGTGAGTCATCAGTCATTATATCTTTAATTTTTAATGAACATAGACATTTTTGATAAAACAGCAAAATATCTTTGCAAACATTTAATATTCAGATGAATATTGAACACATTTTAAAAATTTAAAAATCGCCATTTTTTAATTAGTTCAGATTCTCTTCTTTCTTTCAAGTAGAAGGAATTTTTTTAGGTAAAGCTTCCTCATCACTCAACATTTTCTAATATTTCTAAATATCCCGTGATTGTTTCTACTTGGACCTGGGCAACACTACTTCAAGGTACCTCTCTAATTTATCTTCAAAATGCAAATTTTGATTATTTTATTGTATTATTTACTCTGAGATACAGATTTCCTATTGCCCCACTATTTTGTGCACTACAAAAATTAATATAACAGTGTTGTCAACCATTAATGATGGACAGTGGACTTCATTTTTCTTTCTCTCCACAGCCACTGGAGCTGAACCTTTCTCCCACTCTTTTGAACACAGCTTTGTTTTATTCTGTATTTGTTCAAAAGAAAAAAATCAGTTATATAACTCTTATGCTGTAAATGTAATTTCTTTATACTTAGACCTAAACTGATCTGAAGCTAGTGACAAAACTTTAAATAAAAGCACATAATTAAAGTAATGCTGAAATATGAAAAAAGATATATTTGCATATCTCTGCACGTGATTAAATGCTGCTGCTTAATCATGGTTAATAAACATATGATAGAGCAAGAAAATGTAAATTTTTTCTTCCACTCATAACCGAGAGAATTAGATTGTAAAAGGAGGATTTATTGATGATTCATGGAAATCAATTTCTTTAAAAAGCATTTTAAGGACATAAACAAGCATTGTGGTTACCCAGGGCAAAATTAAGCATAAAAACATATTGCCTCTGAGGCAGAACAAAATCGTTTCTTGCAGGGAACAATATTGCATAGTCGCAGCATGAGCTTTGCATTCTATTTCATGGAAGAGACTGAGGAAAGGAAAAACATAAGCTTCTGTCCATGATCACAGAAATCTAAAATTCCTGATTTCGATATGTGTGTTGGAGTTAGAAAACTAGGCTTACTGTATGTAATTGGAAAGTTAATTAGTATCATGTTTCTATTACTCGGTTGTAGCTAAAGCATTCATTTTACTTAAAAATAATGGGTAATGTTATGATTAATACTTGGACTATTTTTTGAATCTCCCCTTGTTAAGTTGGCATAAACAAAACTCTCTTATTTTACTTTTTACATGTCACAAAGGAAACATTTAGTTTTAAATGTTTTCATAATGCTGTTTGCGGTAGTTGATGGATGAAACCATATGGCACATACAGTGACATATTTTTGTAATACCAAGTAATTCTTTGCTATTCATTTTTCCCTAAATGTGTATACCTGTAATACCTTGCTTCCCTTTCTGTCTGCTGTATCTGTATTACTTTAACTCAGAATAAGGGTTTGGGTTAGTAGTTTCTCTTAAATCAAGCAGAAATGATATCATATGGCTGAACGGGTGCATGAGCGATTTGAACTGCACCTCAGCCACGGGAGTGAACTACCCTGGATTATTTAGTTATCCAACAACATAATCAGTCCTGGGTCTGAAAAGCAGCCCATGTTCCAATATGGGATTTTTACTTTCCTGCACATTTCATTACTGTGTCACCTGGATTGCTTTACTTTTTTTTTTTTTTTTTTTAAACTAGTTCCTTAAAAGCAGCCTTTTCTGCTCGCAGGTAATGAAAAAAGCAAAGGAATAGCAATATCCAGAAAAAAAAAAAAAACAGCTGAATACACATAATCATCATGAAACTTCACACTGTGATATATTATCTCTGATGCAGTAGAGCAGATGTACTATATTTAGTTTTAATATCTAGGAAACAGCATGGATTCAAAATTGTGCATTCGTCAGTCCTCATAGGAAACTATTTCATTTTCCATAATTTTCTCTTTTCATGGATACCAAGGATGTAGTCTCTCTTTCTGTTTTTTTGCTATAATTTTTATATAGATGCTGGAAAGATTCCATTGTAACCTTTCTGAAATTCTGGATTCATCTGCCATTTTTCTGTTTGTAAAATTTCTCCATTTAAAGCTTTAGAAATGTTGTTTTGCCTCAAAGTTTTTTATATTTTTAAAGACAAGGAAATCTTTCTGGATAAAATTTAATTTTGGTCTTATGTGGAATTACCATTCAGATTTTAAACCACTTTCATTTATGTTGGTGCATTTGATTAACTGGATAAGTAATTTCCTTTAATATCCCTAAAGATTTCTATCCTCATTATGGTTAGCTGTCTCAACAGCAACTTTTTGAGAGAATGAATCTTCTGTAGTTCTCCTGATGTTAAATTTATTTAGAAGTACACAGCATGACTCTAGAAGGTGTTTTAAATTTTAGACCACTGTGATCTTTTGTCCTTCTCTCACCTCTTTTTATTCATGAACAAATGAATTTATTCATGAACTGACATTTTTAGTACCTATATAACATCACTTTCTATTTAATAATAAGATCATATTTTTAGGGGCACCTGGGTGGCTCAGTGGGTTAAGCCGCTGCCTTAGCTCGGGTCATGATCTCAGGGTCCTGAGATCGAGCCCCACATTGGGCTCTCTGCTCAGCGGGGAGCCTGCTTCCCTCTCTCTCTGTCTCTGCCTGCCTCTCCATCTACTTGTGATTTCTCTCTGTCAAATAAATAAATAAAATCTTAAAAAAAAAAAAAAGACCATATTTTTAGAAATGCAGGTAAGGTTGATGTTAGAGTTCCTTTTCCTTAACTTTCAATGTATTCAGTCATAATTATTATTATTAAAATTTATTATTATTATAAATTTATGAATGTAGATTATTATAAAAAATGTAATGAAGAGGATATCTAATAGTAACAAATATTATCCTGAAAGACCAGATGGACATCACAGCTATATTTAGAACATTCCATCCCAAAGCAACAGAATACACATTCTTCTCTAGTGCACATGGAACATGCTCCACATTAGATCACATCCTGGGTCACAGATCAGGTCTCAACCAGTATCAAAATATTGGAATCATTCCCTGCATATTTTCAGACAACAATGCTTTGAAACTAGAACTCAACCACAAGAGGAAAATTGGAAAGAACTCAAATATATGGAGGCTAAGGAGCATCCTACTAAAGAATGAATGGGTCAACCAGGAAATCAAAGAAGAATTTTAAAAATTCATGGAAACAAATGATAATGAACACATAGCTGTTCAAAATCCATGGGGCACAGCAAAGGTGGTCCTGAGACAAAGTATATAGCAATGTAAGACTTTCTCAAGAAACAAGAAAGGTCTCAAGTACACAACCTAACCCTACACCTAAAGGAGCTGGAGAAAGAACATTTTGGGATAGCTATATGATTATATTTCTTTTGCTTGGGGCGGGGATCTATAATTTCTATAATCTCTACTCAGATCAAAGCATGGAATTTTTTTTCATTTTTTAGGTTTTATCTTAGTCTGTTAAATCATTTTCAATACTTTCCATTTAATCTGTGTAATTTATTCCCAGTATTCAGAATTGGGAACTGTTTTCTATCATTGTACTTGGATTATCATTTGATATATGGTATGTATTTTTGTTGTTTTTAAGTATTGTGTTGACCCAGTTTTGAAGCTCTGGCTGGGTTCTCCTTGAGCATCTTGAGATGACTGATTAAGTCCATACCCCAACTGCTTCCCTAATAAGTCAGCTTTTAGACTTCAGGTCCACTGTTACCTGTCCTAATTGCCTGAGGCCCAGTACTCAACACCCATATGCTAGAGAGTATGAAATCATTAAAATTAGCCAAACCATAGCTAGAAACTTTAGTTAGTGCATTTACACTTGCCATACATACATTGCCCCCTATTAACTCCAGCTTTCTATTATCCTATTCTGTGGTACAACCTCTGTGTAGTCCTTATGATAAACTTCTCTTACTTAGAGCTACAAGAAACAGAGTTCTGCTTTTCATATCTCTGAGGCCATTTGTGTTGCATCCTGCTGTTGAAAGAATCTTTAAATTTTATAAAACCTTTGTAATACATGTTTCCAGATGGATCAGGAATAACCTGATATTTGAATTTGGCACAAGAGCTTAAATGCTAAAGCAATAAGTTTCTAGATGTACATTTATCAGTAACTACAAAACAACCTCAGAAAGTGAAAATCTTTTTTTTTTCCTAAAATATTTAACTCAGTGTGATTCATGTTGTCCATACTGAAGAGTGTTATTACTATTTACATTAATTTGAAACATAGCCAAAGCCTTTAATTATCTTTGAGTTCTAGTTTATTTAGCATGTTTTCATTCTATATAAATAGCTTAGATGAATAAAGATATTAGATAAATATTTGCAATTTTGGGGGGATTGTAAATTCTAGTGTCCTGTATAAGTTAAAAAAATACTATTTTTTCATGTATGTGCATACATAGCCCTAAATTCTTATATAGTATGGTTATTGAGAGATTTTTAGACTACCTCTAATCTAATTATTACCTAGATTCTCATTTTTAGATGAATGTTGACAAGTAGGATTACTGCAATACAGGTTGTGTAGGATAATGGATTGGGAATGAAGGGTTGTGGAAACCAGCCCCAAATCACACCACGTTTGTGGTACCTTCCTTCATTTACTCAGTCATAACATAATAGCTGTGATTCAGGATGATGTCTTTGATTGGCTGAAAAGTAGACTCAAGATAATGTTAAATATATAGAGAGTACCATTAATGCTTTGTAATGCAATCTCCATGTCCTTTTATTTTAACTAAATCACATCTTCCCTGAACAATATTTCTGGGTCACTCTGCTTGATCAACTAATGGGTAGTTATTATGGGTCTCAAACTTGAATTAAGAATTTCAAATTAGTCTTCCTCTCAAACTTTAAGTTTTTCATGAGTTATTATTATCTTCATAATGGTTAAGAGAAGACAAGTATTTACTGAGTGCTGGATACTTACTTATTTTGCCAAACACAATTCCACATTGTTTCTCCTTATAAAAATATTTATATATTTATATATCCTTATAAATATTTATATTTTATATATTTATATCTATATATTTATATATTATATATCTATATAGATATAGATAATATTTATTAATATAAATTAATATTTTATCATATAAAATATGTGATAAATATTACATGTTTATCACAAAATAAATATTATGACTCTATTTGTTGGGTTTCTAATAGTTAAAACAAATTTAGAGGGTGAGAAATGTTGTAAAAATATAAGGCTTCCAGAAGAAGATTTCTGTAATCAGATAATTCTGGTTTTATTGTTGGCTGTAAGTGAAACCCAAATGTGTGATTTTGGATAAGTCACTTTGCTTTTAGGGCTTTCACTAGTAACATTGAGGATGTTGGAATACAGAAGCTCCAAAATTTTTCCTGCTCAAAAACTGCTTGATGTTATATCAATATTAATGTGCCAGTATTAATAATCCCAGTTTAAATCAAGGCACTGAACATTTTAAGAAATTTTATTTTTGTCTCCTCTGGTTTCCTTTCATTTTATTTAGTAGAAACAAACTTTCACTAACCCTGGATGAAGATTCCTATAGTCTCATGAAATTTTCTCTACTTTTCTCTTTGTTATTATAAAATACTATGGTAACTTTAATTCATAATGTAATCAAAGTGTGGTAATGAGAATTTCTAGTTCTATTTAGTATTTAAAAGCCCTGAATGAGTTAGCATAAACTATGATAGTCTTCCCCATCCCATTAATAATACTGTAACAAGAAAATTTCACATGTGGCCTAGGACATCATTTGTAGTTAATGCTATATATTATATATGACATATTAGCTATTATTACATGTGAAAAACACTTTACATAAGGTTTGCTATTTAATACCATGTTTTAGGCCAAAATAAAATTTTTGCATGTTCAACATACTAGTTTTATTGAGTTTACAGAATATTTAGAATTTGGTGAATAGAGTGGGCAATAAATAAAAGTAAACTGAACATATACAATTTAATTTGAATAAATATATGGCCTGATTTTCAAAAATATGCTCCCTCTTTTCAATTTGCATAATTTTTGCACAAGCATCTTTAAGAGAATGGTTTCTTTCTTTGTCATTCAGGTAAGGATTCCACATTTATGAATTAACAAGAAAAGGCCAAGTTAGTTTAACAAACTTGAATCATAAAAGAGTGTCATGTTTTCACTAGTAGTAGAGAAATAAGCATAATAGGAAAGATATTTCCATGACTCATGGTAGATATTCTGGTCTTCTAACCTTTCAGTCAGATATCCATCACTAATTCCCTATTTGTCCTATGCATAACCAGAATTATCAGTCATCCTTATTTCCTTCCTATCTGTGCTCCCTCTTAATGGGTCACAGATTAAATTATTTGAGGTTTTGCCTCCTATTGGTTCTTCCCAAACCATCTCAAAGTAAAACCCTGATTACTTTAGATCTCTTTAATAATACTACATTACAAAGACACTTCCAGGTCATAGTGAAAGTTTTCTTTATGTTAAAGACAAAAATCTTACTTTAGATTGCTGAAAAATGTAAGATTATTATTGAATTATTCAAATAGATTCATTTTAACTCTTGTTTTAAAAATTATAACATTGTAGGGGCGCCTGGGTGGCTCAGTGGGTTAAGCCGCTGCCTTCGGCTCAGGTCATGATCTCAGGGTCCTGGTATCGAGTCCCGCATCAGGCTCTCTACTCAGTAGGGAACCTGCTTCCCTCTCTCTCTGCCTGCTTCTCCATCTACTTGTGATTTCTCTCTGTCAAATAAATAAATAAAATCTTTAAAAAAACATTATAACATTGTAACATTTAAAAATGAAGGAAATTCATTCTCAAATGAATTTAAGAAGGGAAATGGTTGTAAGTCTGATGTATCTTAGTTGGACTAATTTTGGTAATTTGTTCTTACTGAATCTTTTAATTTTTAATTTTTTTAAAGATTTTTATTTATTTGAGAAAGAGAATGAGCAGGGGAAGGGGCAGAGGGACAAGCAGACTCCCTGCTGAACAATCCTACCACCTTGAGATCATGACCTGAGCTGAAATCAGATGCTTAACTGGCTGAGCCACCCAGGCACCCCTTATATTGAATCTTTCTATAAAATTAGTGTTTGCCACTTAAAATTGCTTCCTATGGAACAGTACCATGGTTTATTTTAATGCTCTAACACTTGCTCTTAGATGCATTCCAGACACTGTTAAGATAACTAATAATGGTAAGTAAATCACTGGTCTTCTTAACCAACAGTATATTTAAGGAAATAAATTACTTCAGTATGGTTAATGATATGTGCTCGCTTCGGCAGCACATATACTTCAGTATGGTTAATGATATACAAATCTTAATTTGATTATTTTAAAACAGACAAAAAATTATTCATAATAGTAATTTTAAAAATGCAAATGAAAAATAGATTTGCTTCATACATCAAAAATGTTTGCAAATTGTCTTCATGAATTATATATATACATAGCTAATCACAGCCATTATATTTTACAAATTTTTGTAAATGACATCATCATGCACTGATGTTATGGGAACCAAAATGTTAAAGTATTGAATTGGGATTCGTAAACCCTTTTATGGTGCACCTATATTCAATTTTAAGTACCGTCTAATTGTTTGAAGTTGTACACTTCAGGGAGAAGACAGATATATGGAATACGTTTTCATTCACAGACATATATATTAGTGGTATCTGCGTTAATATGCTAATACTTATGAAAATTAATTAAGGAGGTATAATCTTCATTCCATATGGGACCACTAAATTAAATGTGACTTATTTAAATAGTAAAAATGATATCTTGGTTTTTTGCTTAACAAAAGAAAAAAAACTATTGCTAAATTATTTTACATTTTGATTCTGAAGTCATAGCCAGATATTTGATAGTTTGGGCTATTTTCCAAAAATTTTGTGCTAAACTGATGAGACAAATCACCCCAATTCTCTGCATTTTTCCTACACTCATATTTTTGAAAAATGAGTTCACATCTTCTCCCACCTAGAGAGAGAGACTCTGTGTTCCCCTCTGGAGTTGAGTGGCCTTTGGTTTTGCTTTGGTCAATAGAATATCACAGATAATGTTCCTTAAAAGGCCTTGCAGATTCTGCTATCTTTCCTAGTATTCTGCTTCCATCATGAGGATAAGCTCACACAAGATTTCTGAAGTATGCGAAGCTTGTGGAAAAAGCTCCATCATTCCTTGTCAAGACCATTCTACATATGTGATTGAGTCTTATAGAGACCAGAAAACTGTCAAGTCCATCTAAGCCAAGACCTGTATTATGTGTATTATAGGGATAATACGTGGTTGTTATTTTAATCCCCAAAGGATTTGGTTTATTACACATATGTTGTGGTATTAGAAAACAAACACTTTAAAAATTAGTAGCTATGCTGTTCATTCTAGTAGCATGTAAATATTCTGAAAAAATACAAATTATTGGAGAGATGGACAGGGATGGGCTAAATGGGTGATGGGTATTAAGGAGGGCATTTGTGATGACCCCTAGATGTTATATGTAATCACTAAATTCTAAACCTGAAACTAATTTTACCATATAAGCTGACTAGAATTTACATAAAAACTTGAAATAAAAATAAAATTTTGTTACCCCCCAAAGTCCTTCTTCAGCGAATTTTTTTGTTAAAACAAAACAATGAAAATAAAACAAAGGTAAAAAGATAAATAATTTGTTGTAAAGTTGTTTTTAACTTTACTGAGGTGTATAATTGACAAAATTGTGATGTATTTAAAGTGTGAACATGATGATTTGATTGATATATTTATACATTGTAAACTGATTCCCTTCTTCGGTAAATTTATTCCTCAATGTTTTATTTTTTTATGTTATTATAAATGGGAGTGTTTTTATAAGTCTTTCTTTCTGATAGCTTGTTCTTAATGTATAAAAACATCACTGATTTTTATATATTGATTTTGTATACTACAAGTTTCTAGTCTTTATTTCTGCTCTGATCTTTGTTTTTTATTTTTTTTTCTCTGATCTTTGTTATTTCCTTCTTTCTACTAACTCTAGGCTTATTCTTCTTTTTCTAGTTTCTTGAGGTATAAAGTTAAGTTGTTACTTGAGATCTCTTTTTTTCTTAATACAATGTTTATTGCTGTTAGAACTGCTTTTACTGGGTCCCATAGGCATTGCTATGATGTGTTTCAATTTTTTTCTCAAGTTATATCTTTGATTTCATTTTGATTTCTTCCTCTACCTATTCAAGAGTGTGTTGTTAAATCTCCACATAGTTGTGAATTTTCCAGTTTTCTTTCTGTTACTGATTTCTAGTTTCACACCATTGTGTTTGGAAGAGATGCTTAAGATTTCAATCTTTCTAAATTTGTTAAAACTTGTTTAATGTGGTCCTCAGGGACTCATGAACAGTAGATCCCATCACATCTCAGACCTTGGTGATTTGGAGCAAGGCCCTCAGGCGACCACCTTAAAATTTGGGGCACTAGACTTGTGGAGAAGCTCCATCCAGGGAGAAGCAGATTTGGTTTTATTTTTGGAGTAATAGGAAGAGAAGTCAGGGAAGTGCTGCCAGTTCTTTCAGACCCCCAGGAGGATCTTGACTAGCTCTCAGACAGAGGCTGATTAAATGCCCAACCTTGGGCATCAGCTGGGAAAACATACAGTTTCTCCCCATCTAGGGAGAAACTGGGTACTTGGTGTTTTTGCTTGATCCCTCTGGGCTCAGAACAGAGAAACAGCCACAGAAAGTTTTCATGTGCCCATTTAAAAATTATGTCTTTATTTAGTTTGTCCCTGAGGGACTCACAAATGCTAAGCCTGTTGGCCTAGAAACTGTATGATTTGTGAGCCTGGTCTTCAGGTGGCAGCTGTAAATTTGGGATACTTGGGGTAGCTGGGTGGCTCAGTTAGTCTTCATGTCAGGGTTGTGCACTCAGCCATGCTGGAGCCTATTTAAAAAAAAAAAGGTTGGGACGCTAGATACACAGTCCAAACTCTTCACTCCTCAGGGAGAAACTGGGAGCTGGAAACTCTCTTCGGATTCTTCTAAAGTGCTGTGCCAGGGGTGGGGTTTTTGGTAAAGTGTGTTTTGCTTTTCCTTCCTGTTTTGATCTGAGTATTTTCTTATTCTCCTGATGTGTAAGAGTCACTCCACTAGTTTCTGAGTTTTCACCAGAGGGAAGTGATCCATGCATGTTTGTCTGGGAAGAAGGAAGGTTAGGAAACTCGCATTCTTCTATCTTCCTCTGAAACAAAGTTTTATATAACCAAGTATTTTTCTTTTCTTACCTTTTGATGTCTTGAAAACCTTCCTCCCATAGCCCCTAAATTTGCAGTCAATCTTCTCTCTTGTCAAAACCCTTTTAATCTAACAATCTAATTATAGCACTATGAGGTAAATATTCAGAAGATAACTTGATCTTGATTTTCATATTGTATTCTAAGTGCAAAAGGCTTTGCCATAAGTAGAAAAAGAACGTTACAATCTGGTGGTCTGCTGCATTATGCCATTTTATCAGAAAGATTTTTTATTTCTTTATCCCATTGAAATACCTCTAAAAAATTTCCAACAGTCACAGAATTTGTGATAGTTCTATCACTCTCAATACTAAACACAAATTTAGAACACAAACCCTGAAATATGAACATGTCAACTTGACTTTTGTAGAAAAATGTTTTAACTCTTGATAATCATTCATGAATTCAATTTAATATTCTCTATTTACTCTCTTATAGTGTCTGACTTATTACTACATGTTCATTCATTATAGTTTGTTTCTCCCACTAGAATGAATACCAAAGGAAGGAAGGGATTTCTTATCTTTTATTGATTGTCCACTCTAATATCTATAATATGAACTGTAGGTACTTCATAAATTATTGAAAAAAATGAATGAATTCTATTCAGTTCAATTCAGTGAATGTTAGACTTTCTTCAAATGCTAAATAAGTAAGATATTGTCTCTTCTTTCATGGTTTTACAAAAATCAAGTATAGCATTTATTATGAGTTAAACTAAAGGAGGGTCCTTGTTGTGATGAGCACTGGGTATTGTGTGCATGTGATGAATCACTATACTCTACACCTGAAACTAATAGTACACTGTAATGTTAACTGGAATTTAAATAAAAACTTGAAGAAGAAGATAATACTGTATTTATGCTATATAGAAGGAGTATGTAAACAAAGGGTTTTAGAAAGAATGAATTTTTAAATGATAATAATTAAAATTTGAGTTCAGTTCTGAAGAGTGCAATGACATGTGAAACAACTCTCAACACTAATATAATCAGATAATCAAAGCATGTCTTTTTGAAGATGGCAGGGCATACTAAACAAATGACAGGTTTTAACATACAGTTAAGATATTGAATAGCAATATTAGAATGATAGAGACCAATTTAACCAAAAATGAATACTTTCTTCCAAAAATTACCGGACACGTTTTCATGAGACGAAATGCTATTGAAGCCCTTTGAATAGTAGTATAACTTGGTCAGATCTGTGTTTTAGAAAACTAATTATTTTGGCCGTACAGCAGATGGATTTGAAGCTGAGGAGATTGCCAATAGGCATACCAGTCTAGAGGCAATTTCTCTACTTTAACTGATATAGAATGTGAACAGGATTTGAAGAATGACAGTAGGGATGGAGATAAAGAAACAATTTGAAATTTATATCAAGAAGAGATTGTAGACCAATCCGATATATTTGGTAAGAGAAAGGGAGGATTGAAAAATTCCTCCAGAGCCCTGGACAATGGTACAGATGGTAAAGTTAAAAATTTAGGTCAGATACCCAGGGAAAGCAAATCTAAGCATGCCAAATTTATTCTTTCAGTGCGTATATATAAATAGATGTATAATACTTCTTTTTAAAAAATGTCCAATGGAAACCCCTACTTCATCAATCAAAAGTTTAAGTCAAATTAATTTTCAGCATTTCCACTAACCTGCAATCAAACCTTTGTTTACATTCATTCTAGTCCTATTAACTTTCCTAACTATAAAGATATTCCACCGTTTTCAGTTTTATACAACGATTTGTATATTATCCTCTATCAGTAGGCTTATTGATTAAATCATACATTTAGTCAGCAAACACTTCTTTATCAGGAACTGTATGCAGGTAACGGGGTAAATTCTAGGAGTAAGAAGAGGAATAAGGCCAAAAAAGAATCAGACTTTCAAGGGAGTTTATGGCCTCATCTAAGAGGTAGGGAAGAAAAATCTGTCTTTATAATGGTATATATCAGCTGTAGTGGTCAAGTGTGTGTTCTTCATTCTTGCTTCTACCTATCAAACAAATGGCCTAAAAATGTCTAAAACCTAATGTCTTCTTAGCTTCTTCTCTGATTGCTGTATCTCACAGTGGTTTTTCTCATGTCTAAATATAAGCATTGTTATCTATATCATTCTGTTATATTTTTTAAATTAAAATTATTGAGATAATTATAAATTCACATATAAGAAATAATGCAAAGAGATCTCTCATGCATTTTGTCTTCCCAACGATAACATGGTACAAATTTATAATATCTCAACCAGGATATTGGAATTATTGTATTTCATCAGTCATATCCGAAATTCTCCAGATTTACTTATATTCACTTATGTGTGTCATAAGTTCTGAACAATTTTATCACCTGTGTAGGTTTATGTAGCCTATATCAGTCAAGGTACTAAACAGACCCAAGACCACAGTGATCTCTGTGTCACCCTTTTATAACCATAACCCCTCTGATACCTTCCTGCCCTTGGTCCCTAAACCCTAAACCCTGGCAAACACTGTACTGTCCTCAATTTCCAAAATGTTTTCATTTTCAAAAAATGTTGTATAAATGGAATCATACAACATGTAAACTTTAGGAATTGGCTTCTCCTCCCGCCCCACGTATTAGTCCCTGGAGATTAATCTATGTCGGAATGTATAATAATAGTTCATTCTTTTTTATTGCTGATGAGTATTACATGGTTTACATGTACCAGCTTCTTTAACCATAGCCATCTACTTGCTAAGGTACATCTGGAATGATTCTGGGTTTTGGCTTTTTTTTTTTTTTTTTTTTGGTAGAAAGAGAGAATGAGAGAAGGTCAGAGGGAGAAGCAGACTCACCATAGAGCTGGGATCCAGATGTGGGACTTGATCCTGGGACTCCGGGATCATGACATGACCCTAAGGCAGTTGCTTAACCAACTGAGCCACCCAGGCAGCCCTGGGTTTTGGCTTTTACAAATAAAGTTGCTGCAAGTTCTTGTATAGTTTTTTGTTTGTTTGTTTGTTTGTTTGAGTGAAAGTTTTCATTTCTCTGAAGTAAATGCCCAAATGTATTTTCTGAATAATATAGTAATTGTATGTTAAGCTTTATAAGGAAATACCAAACTTATCTATGTTTGTGGCTGCAGCATTTTACATTCCTACAATCAATGCATGAGTGATTGGATTTCTCTTCATTCTTTCCAGATTTGGGTGTTGCCACCATTTTATATGTAGCTACTATTGTAGCCATATCCAAATCTTTGTATTTTTTGCATAGATGGAGTAATTACAAATAACTTCGATAATTCTGACTTCTTGGACGCAAACGGTGTCACTTAGATCCTCCAGTGTTAGACTGTTGCCTCAGTTGTTGGGCGCAGGGTAGGCAGGCAATCTTCAACATCCTTAAGGATTGCCTCAGTGGCACATTTTGCATAAGGCAACATCCTTTTTGAAGATAGACCACATCTAATGGCTGACCGATAAGACAGTTTAAAGATGTGTCCATCATGACTCGACTTGGGACAACTGAGGAATAAGGCTAGTATTAGTTCCAAAGCTCACTCTGGAGTTGGCTGAGGATGTATGTCAACTCAATTTCTCTCTGCCATTTCCTGTTTACTTTTCCTCCCTTGAACAAGTTTTGATCTGAAGTGTGGTCCTTCACATTTCGCGCACTAATGGCCATCTCTGATTCTTTTCAGGGAACCCAACCTTCAATACTAATATGATTTAATTTTTCATTGTTTAATTTACTCTATGTTCTGTTATGAATTCCTGAAATTTGATTAATGTTAGAGATTAGTAGTTGCTTTCCATTAACTTCCATTGTTGCTTATTAACTCCTATCCCTGAGCTTTAGACCTGGCCTCTGATATTTTTCTAAATGATGCTGACTTCTTGTTGCGGTTTTGCCCATTGAGGGCTCTCAAGTGATGGTGGATTGCTGGAGAAGGAAGGGACACATTCCTTTCCCTTTGCTTACTGCTCCATCAGTGTCACCAGCACAATTCATACCACTCGGCTCTCTACCCGAATCAGCCCCATCACATCCCTCAGAGATACCTGTGACAACCCCCCCCCCTTTCTCTCCTCAGCAGTCTGACTTTGGGCTCAGTAGGGATGCTCCTTCAAATCGTACCGTTTTAATAGTTTCAAACTCTTCTCTTTGTTCTCCAGTGCCAGGTGTGATAGCAGCTTCCTGCAATTACTAATGACCCGTCAGTATTCCCATTTGGACTTTTTGGTTCTTAAATAGCAGATTGCCGATTTGTAATATTGTATCTGTCTGTTCATGCTTCCATCATTTTTATATGAAAGAAGTTAATAAAATTCACGAGTTAAAAAGCAATGTTTTTATAAAAATGTAAAGTATTTAGGGATAATATGAAAATGGAAAAGATATACCCATCAAAATACAAGGTTATTTTTTAAATTAATCTAAGTATTTCCTAACAATTTTATATGCTCATCAGGGCAAGTACACTTCTTAAGCCCCATCATCTATTTAACCTGTCCCTCCCCTTCATCTCTGGTGATCATAAGTTTGTTCTCTATAATTAAGAGTCTGTTTCTTGATTTGTTCCTCTCTTTTTTTTTCCCCTTTGCTTGTTTGTTGTTTCTTAAATTTCACATGTGAGTGAATTCATTTGGTATTTGTCTTTCTCTGACTAACTTATTTCTCTTAGCATGATATTCTTTATGGTTCTGTAATTTGACTATTGTAAATAATGCTGCTGTAAACATAGGGGTGCCTGTATTTTTTAAAATTAGTGTTTTTATATTCTGTCCATAAATACCCAGTACTAGAATTACTGGATCATATGATAGTTCCATTTTTAATTTTGAGGAAACTCCATAGTGTTCTCCACAGTGGCTGCATCAGTTTGCATTCCTACCAGCAGTGCATGATGGTTCCTTTTTCTCCACATCCTCTTTAAGACTTTTGTGTGTGTGTGTGTGCTTTTGATTTTAGGCGTTCTAACAGGTGTAAGGAGATATCTGTGTGTGTGTGTGTGTGTGTGTGTGTGTGTGTGTTTTAAACAGTTTCAAGTTTTTATTTAAATTTAAGTTAGTTAACATAAAGTGTAATATTCATTTCAGGTGTAGAATTTAATGATTCATCACTTAATTACAACACCCAGGGCTTATCACAGGTGCCCTCCTTAATAGCCATCCCTAAAATTGTTAGTTTGAATGGAGGGCTCTTCTTCACAAATTCATTCTTAGTTTGGTGCTTATTCATGCTTATTCATGCAAATGTACTATTTTTGGTGCAATTGTAAATGGGATTATTAATTTCTCTTTCTCCTCCTCCATTATTGGTGTATAGAAATGTAATAGATTTCTGCACATTGATTTTGTATCGTGCAAATTTGCTAAATTTGTTTACCATTTCTAGCAGGTTTTGGTGGAGTCCATTGGGTTTTCTATATGTAGTATCATGTCATCTGCAAATAGTTAAAGTTTTACTTCCTCCTTACTGATTTGGATACCTTTTATTTCTTTTTGCTATCTGATTGCTGTGGCTAGGACCTCAAGCCGTATATTGAGTAAAGATGGTGAGAGTGGACATCTTGTCTTGTTCCTGACTTCAGGGTAAAAGCTCTCTGGGTGATGTTAGCTGTGGATTTTTCACATACAGCCTTTAACATGTTGACATATGTTCCCTCTAAACCTACTTTGTTGAGGGCTTTTATTATAAATGGATATGGTACTTTGTCAGGTTTTTCCCCCTTGTGTTTATTGAAATACTATGGTTCTTACCCTTTTTCTTATTGATGTGATGTATCACATTGATTGATTTGTGAATACTGAATCACCTTTGCAACCCAGGAATAAATCCCATTTGATTGTGGTAAATGATTTTTTTTTAATGCATTTTTGAATTCCATTTACTAGTCTTTTGTTGAGAATTTTGCATCAGGATCATCAGGGATATTGATTTGCTATTTTCTTTTTTAGTGATGTCTTTATTTGGTTTTGATATCGGGGTAACGTTGGTCTTATAGAATGAATTTGGAAGTCTTTTTCAAAATAATGCAAGATAGGATATACATTTCACTTAGAATATAATTTTTTAATCTACCTTTATATCACACATGCATAAAAATAGTACCTGAGGGGCACCTGGGTGGCTCAGTTGGTTAAGTATCTGACTTTGGCATGGGTCATGATCCCAGGGTCCTAGGACTGAGCCCTACATTGGGCTCCCTGCTCAGCTGAGAGCGTGCTTCTCCCTCTCCCTCTCCTGCTCCCCTTTCTTGTGCTGTCTCTATCAAACAAATTTTTAAAAATCTTAAAAACATAGTATCTGATGTAGTGAAAGGGAATAGATATTTACTGAGTGACGGAGTGCTATCATATGCTTTTTTAAAATTATTTTTTTATTAACTTTTTTGAGGTGTGGAAGGGAAAGGGAGAGAGAGAATATTAAGCAGCCTCCATCCCAGTGCAGAGCCAGCCATGGGGCTTGATCTCACAACACTGAGATCATGACATCAGCCAAAATCAAGAGGAGGGCACTGAATTGAGCCACCCAGGTGCCCTCTTTTACATGCTTTTCAAATGTTATTGCATTTATAGATCTTGAGAAATGAGGGTTTTGTGGGTTTTTTTTTTTTCCTGTTTTTTTATTTAGAAAGGGGAGGTGAGGGGCAGAACAAAGGGAGAGGGAGAGAGAGATTCTTAAAAGCAGGCTCCATAGGACGTGGGGCTCTATCTAAACAACCTTTTAGATCATGACTTGAGCCGAAATCCAGACTCAGACACTGGACTGACAAGCCAGCCAGGCACCCCTGAGGTTTCTTGTTTTATTCATTATATAATTTGAATTGTAAGACATTCACTGCTACCCATTTTAACTACTCATTTGTACTGAAGTTTTCAGTCTGGATTTGTAGTGAGAGTGTAGTAAGTTCATAGATAATTTTTTCCTGCAATAAAAGGATGTCGTCCTCTGCATTGCTTGCAATAACAGAAATTGGGGGTAAATAGTTTAATGTACAGCATAGAGGAGACTGGTTGAGTAAAATAAAAGATGACAAGCTTTTAACCAGCTATTAGATTAATGCTTCAAATGTATTTAAAAGTAATGGAAAATAGTCTTCTAAATGGAAAATAGATTTAAAAAAAAAGAATGAGGAAGAGAAGCAAGAGACTTCTCTAGGAACATTATGCAATTTGCTTTTCTTTTGTTATGCAATGTAAATATTCTTCAAAATATAATCTGAGAAATACTCTTAACAATCTGTAATATAAGAAACTAGGATGGGGACGCCTGGGTGGCTCAGTTGGTTAAGCAGCTGCCTTCGGCTCAGGTCATGATCCCAGCGTCCTGGGGTCCCACATCAGGCTCCTTGCTCGGCAGGGAGTCTGCTTCTCCCTCTGCCTCTGCCTGCCATTCTGTCTGCCTGTGCTCGCTCTCTCTCCCTCTCTCTCTCTGACAAATAAAAAAAATTAAAAAAAAAGAAACTAGGATGATATTAGACTTCATCATGTGTTGCTGCTATAGGTAAACTTTAAAATAATTGAATCTATTTATTTATTTTTCTTAAAATTTACCTACTGAGCAGAAATTTGGCAAATGCTTATAATATTCTGACTTCAAATTGCAAGTACTATCCTAAAACTATCAAATATCTGTAGATAAGTAGATATTTAGAGTTTTAGCCATTTGGGTTAAATAAATAAATTACTTAATTTTAATAGCAATATTGACATTTATTATTGACCATTATTCATCAGATTTGGAGGAATGGAAATTTTAGTTTGTCAGTTATGACACACTTGTACCGTAGGTTTAATCTTCAGAATAAACTAGCTAATGAAGGAAAAATTAGGAAACATTTTGTGCATTTCTGTCTTCATAAAGTTTTTTTCTACAACTATTCTTTTAATAGACCAGTGCAAGTTTTAAGTGTACTCAGGTTAAAGTTTCACACTTCTGCATTTTCTCTTTGTCATCTACATTATTTTCTTAAAAAAAAAAAAGATACTATTCAAGTCTACTTAATTTTCTTAGGGATAGGCTATGTATGGAAACAAGACATTTTGAGGAAAGTAAAATTTAATGTCTGGTTAAAATGTGATTTAGTAATTGCTTTTATTTTAAATGGGCACAGAGGGAAGAAACTTAAGTATTATAAAAACTGAGAATCAGGTAACTCAGCACTGAGAGAGGATCATCATAGGTACAACAATTAAGTATTTGATAAATTGTAAAGCATCTTGCTAACAAGGGGCCTGAGGCAGTCATAAGTGTGAAGGCAGCTGTCCAGAGAATCTCAAAAATGAGCAGACCTAAACTTGCTTATGCATATATATGCATTATTTCAGTTTAGTGTAGTCTCCAGATTTTACTTCTAAGATTTTGCAATGTATTTTTCATTGCAAAACGATTGATCATATTAAAATATTCCCAATGACTTCTCGTTACACTTAGAATAAAATCCAAATGTCTCACTACACCCTATTAAGGCCCCTTATGAATTGTAGACTGTTTAACATTCTAACCTCAGGTTTTGTATGTTTGTTTGGGACAACTTCCAGCTATATGGATAAAACTGAAGCCACAGATCATTTCTTAATTTCTGTGTCAATATATTCTCACTGTTTGAACCAGCATATTCCTTTAAACCAATTTATCCTAATAAGTAGTTTGATAATCAACACAAATGGAATGCTGATGGAGAATTACTTCAAGACCCTTGCTAGCTGTAGCCAATAATATAAAACTGTTATTTCACAAGTAATTTTATGAATTTTTATTTATTTATTTGAGAGAGAGCACAAGCAGGTGGGAGCAGGGGGCAGACAGTGGGAGAGGGAGAAGCAGGCTTTCCACTGGGCAGGGAGCCGGGCTCCATCCCAGGGTCTTGAAATCATGACCTGAGCTGAAAGCAGTCCCTTAACAGACTGAGCCACCCAGGTACCCCTTACAAGTAATTTTAATACTCCCTCACAAGTAATTTTGATTGTAAGACTGGAATGCTATGCTTTAATTCACATTATCCCAGACCCCAAACCCAATATAAAATGCATTTTTCTTACTTGCCAGTTTGGAAACATCATTAAGATGAATACATTAGTAAGATTAATGAATTCAGTTTCATCTGGGCAACTGGATTTTATGACATTATCTACAGGGACATCAACAGTCCTAGAGTCCACATCAAAATCCAGATGTGATTGCCTTAGTTTTACAAGTCAAGAAACTTACTCAGAATCTGTGTGATCTGTTGGGTCCCTTGAGTCTCCTGCCACAGGGGTCTCTCCGTTTATGAAGGTGTGGTTTGTCATGGTGACATAAGTGCAGGATTGAGTCTGAGCTCCAGTTTCTTTTCACCACACCCTCTATTTTCTTCCCAAGAAATCAAGGTATTTCTTTTTAAGGATTCTTTGACTATAGGCAGATTTGAAATATTTTTGGTGGAATCTACCGTGTAGCTAATGACTGTTTCTCCTCTTCCTTTTTTGTTGGGAATGCATTAAGACAGTTCTGAGGGAGGTCAACCCTGGATTCAGAATGTCCCTGTCTTCATCCAGACTGGAGGGCTGTTGAGTAAAAATGTCTCTCTAGACTGATTTCTTACATGAGCAATTTTGCCTTGAATTACTTTTCAAAACTTAAGAACATTCCTCAGTCTATTTTGTTTTACCCATGAAAATTTAGTCAGAAAAATGACTTCTCTATACCTTTCTACCCACTGATAGACAACTTTCAGGTTGAGTACCAGAGCCATGAATTCATCACCAAGATATCTAAATAATGCTTACCAGACCCTTGGGGATTTGTCTGAGATTAAGTCTATCCTTTTTCCTTCCCAGAATTCTCTTATGTGTAGTATATTATGTTTTTGTGAATGCACTTAATTTTTCAGAATGACACAATGCTACCCTGTATAGTTAAGAATTACAATGGACACTCTAGAGAATTTTTTATATGGACAAAATTATCCATCTGAGAACTACCTAATGAACAAAATAAAGCAAAATTTCAAACAGAATGGTCTGTGTTGTTTGATTAGTGTGGGGAATTTCTGAAAGAAACTCACTCAGATATCAAAATTGAATCCTGAATAAATTCTTTGTTGGAGATAAATCCCAGATATGAAAAATGTTAAACTCTGTATTTTCAGAGTCCCTCTCAATTTCAACCTCATTTTATTCTACACCCATTCTAAGCTCCACCAATGCAGGATGTCCTTGTCCCTTTTTCTGATCTTCTCATGTCTGTTGAAGGATCCAAAGCCCCTCAACATCAAACTGTCCTTAAATAAAATAGTCCTTCTTTATTTCTCTGTGATGCCAAAGCAAAATTTATGTATTTGAAAACAGTGATGCCATAGGCACAGCTTTGTGTTCTGCTTTGTGTAATTACTTTTTAATATTTAATGGTACTATTTTTTATGCCCCCCCCAAACATTAACATAACACTTAAGCAGTTACTTCTTAGTAGTTTATTGAGGTACCTGAATTCTTTTTTTTTTTTTAATAAATTTTTATTTATTTATTTATTTGACAGACAGAGATCATAAGTAGGCAGAGAGGCAGGCAGAGAGAGAGAGGAAGGGAAGCTGGTTCCCTGCTAAGCAGAGAGCCCAATGTAGCGCTTGATCCCAGGACCTTGGGATCATGACCAGCCGAAGGCAGAGGCGTTAACTCACTGAGCCACCCAGGTGCCCTGAGGTACCTGAATTCTTTCCACAATCCCTGATCTGATATATTTAATATTATGGAACCTAATGTTTAGCACTAAGGAAGTTGAAGTTTCCTGCTGTTTTACTATTTTGGGTTTTTTTTTTTTTTACAGACAGAGATCACAAGTAGGCAGAGAGACAGGCAGAAGAGAAAGAGAAAGGGAAGCAGGTATCCTGCTGAGCAGAGATCCTGATGTAGGGCTAGATCGAAGGACCCCGAGATGATGACCTGAGCAAAAGGCAGAGGCTTAACACACTGAGCCACCCAGGTGCCCCTGTTTTACTATTTTGTAATCTGAGAGTGATCTTTTGCTATTTTTTAAATTAAAATGATTTGAAGTATAAGATAGATTCCATGTTTTAAATTCTATTTCCATGTTTTAGATAAGAAAAAATACAGAAGTATAAGAAAAAATATATAGAAGAAAAAATATACAGAAGAGAAGAAAAAATACACAAAAGTTAACATTTTGTTAAAATAAGTACAGTATCTAGGAGATGATGTATACATAGGAGTTAATCTTTCAATTCTGAAAGGCTGTAAGTCGTTCAAAGCTGTCATGTGTTGGTCACTAAAAGTATATTTAGAGTATTACTGAGTTTTATTAGCTACTGCGGGCAATAGGTCCCCACCTCTTCTGAAATTTTCTGATAACACTGAATGTTGGTATGAATGTGGAGCAAGAGACTTGCTCATTTATTGCTGATAAAAAATGGTAGCTACTTTGGAAGATAGTTTGACAATTTTTATTAAGTAAACTTAACCCATAAACCAACAATTTGGCTGCTAGGTGTTTATACTAGTGAATTTAACATGTTATATAGTTTTATAATTAAGTTATTCATAGAACTTACATGTGAATTTTTAGGAGGCTTATTGATGATTGCCGAAAACTCAAAGTAATCAAGATGACTTTGCACATGAATATCCAAACAAACTGCACTGCTTCTGTACAAAGTAATGTTGCTCAATAATAAAATAGAATAATCTATGGATACAAACAACAATATGTATGAATCCTACATGCGTATTTTGTTAAATGGAGGAGACAGACCCAACTGAACATATATTGTAGAATCACATTTATATGGAAAACATCAGTGGTCCTCAGAGGTTGGGGCAGGGAGTAGTGGTTGACTATAAAAGGGAAACACAAGGAAACGTAGGTGAAGGAAGGAATGGTCCTGTATAGTATAGAATGGTGAATAAATGACTCTATGTATTTATCATAGAACAGCATATCACAAAAGTAAGCCTCACTTTATGCAAAGTAAAGAAAAAAAAGATGAAATTAATCACAATGTCTGGGGAATTCCAGGGTGGAATATAGATTGTGCCAGATAACTAACTGCTATACGTGTATGAAAAAAAAAAGTACACTGAAGGGAGGGAGGTAGGAGCTGACCTAAGTTAATTAAAAAACAGTGTGTTTCAGAATTGTAAAGCTAAAGGCAAAAGAAACTGAAATAAATATCATGTAGATTCCAAAAGTAGTTTTATGTAATTTAGAAATCAACAGTGTATGGTCTAAAATAACACATTTGATTTACAAAGATATTTCATAGAAGAACGCGATGATATTAAATGTTTACTTAAAAGATTAAAGACTTTTATCTAAAAGTAATTTTAAAATTAATGTCACATATTATATTATCTTTGGAAAATATAGTAATTCACATTTACTAAATGGACATTTTATTAAATTTTATTCATATCTCTGAATGTAAGTATAGTAAATAGGCCAAAAATTTGTTTTTGGAAATACTTCATTGAGGAAATAGAAAATTTTCTTATTTTCAGGGTTATTTTACATGTAGGTATGCTTTGCTTTGGTAATGAAAACCAAATGTTCCATCTATAAAACTTTATAGGGAATTAGCTTAATGGTGCTTAAGCCTTTCTTAAGTCCCATTTCCTCAAGAATTGCAGACTTTTTCTTGTCTATTCAACAAACATTCATTGCATCACTGCATATTGGATTATAGGACACTGTTAAAAGATATAGCCAATGAATGAAATAGGTAACAATTCTTGTTTATGGGATTTACATTTGTGATTTTACTCTAAAATGTCAAGATTATTTAAGTTATGTGATTTAGAAATATATGTGTTTTGGGGCTCCTGGGTGGCACAGTCTGTAGAGCATCAGACTCTTGGTTTCAGCTCAGGTCTGATCTTAGGGTCATAAGATCAAGCCCCACGCTCAGTGTCTGCTTGGGTTTTTCCCTCCCTCTCGCCCCTCTCCTCCCACCACTGTATGTGTACTCTCTCTCTTTCTCTCTCTTTAAAATAAATAAATAAATATTTTAAAAATATGTATTTCATAATAGATGTTTCAAAATGATGTAGTGAAATAGCATCATTTCTTGTGGGACTAAACAGAAGAAAGCAATTTATAAAGATACCTAATTATGACATGTTATAGCAACAATACCCTGTAAGTTTTCTTTGGGGATAATAGAATTTGACAATAATGACTAAATATTTATACTATACTAAAACTTTGGTTCTGGAAGGATCATATAACCTCTTATCTCTATACCCCTTGAACTTGCTATTATTAGTCTTTCAATTCCTGTGCATTAAATTGCCAATATTTTTTATGAGAAATTTGCCAATAAAGAAATAGGTATTTTTAATTTAAAGATTTTTATTTGATAATTTTAAGTCTTCACCAAAAGAAACTTTGGGGGAAAAAAAGCCTATAAAAAGTTTTTTTTTTAAAATATAGAAATATATAGCATTTGTCTTTGAAATGTTGGAGAAATCATTTTCAATTTTGTTTTTATTTTATTCTATTTTAAGATCAATTTTGATATATTTATGGTGTGAAGTTCATTTTCAGAAATAGAAGTCCAGTTTATTTTTTATTTTATTTATTTTTTAAAAATATTTTATTTATTTATTTGACAGACAGAGATCACAAGTAGGCAGAGAGGCAGGCAGAGAGAGAGGTAGAAGTAGGCTCCCTGTTGAGCAGAGAGCCCGATGCGGGGCCTGACCCCAGGACCTGGGATCATGACCTGAGTGAAGGCAGAGGCTTTAATGCACTGAGCCACACAGGCACCCCAGAAGTCCAGTTTATATTACTGGTTCTACCAGAAAAATAGAACTAAGCTAAACAATTCCCATGTTGCCAACACATAAAACACAACTTTATATGACATCTTAATGTACCACCAAATTTTGGTGTTATAAAAAAAATCCCAGTACATCTTATCATGTATACATTGAGAGTGAACATTTTGTTTTTTTTTAAGAAGGCATAATTTTATTTATGTACATCAAGGAGAAAGTATAACTAGTTTAAACAGATTTTATATAGATAAAGTTCATAAAGAAAGTTCTAATGAGCATGAACAATAAAGCAAAATATTAAAATTTTAATAAGTTTTAATATTTTCATCATGCAGTGAAATAAAGTGTTATCTGAATATGAATACATAGGTAATCAAAATAAGTGAATAAATCCAGGTATCTATATCTCATTACTTTTGACTATGTATTATGTGAGTAATACATTTCAATTTACAGTATTAAAATAACTTCAACTCTACTCCCCTTTATCCATGTACCACAAATTGGTATCTATTTAAAGATTGCTAGTAGCATGTGGATATTTTGTAAGTGTTGTAATACTTAGAGTATTACAGCCTATTTAGAGATCTCTTATTTAGAGATCTTCATTTGTCATACATGATTTTCCTGAGCAAATTAGGAATTTTAGTTAGTTAGCTGATTATTATTTGTTCATTCATTCTTTTTTTTTCTTCCTTTCGAATTATTTTTTTCTTCCTTTTGAATTATTATTTACATATATTTACATATATTACATATATAGGTCAAAATTTAAAAGATACAGTAAGGTGTATGATGAAAAGAAAATCATCTTTCTTTTTTCTGTGAGACTTTTTATTTCCACTCTTTCTGCTTTCTAGCTTTATTAAAGTTTATTAATGTGATTTATGTTTATGTCTTCAAGTATAATTTATGTACATGAATAATATGCATCTACTCTAGCTTTTAAAAATTTGGAAATCAGTGTACTTAGAGTATCTTACCTTTTAAAAAATATTTTATCATTGTTCTCAAAAATTTACATAATGTTCTATAAATATAATACCACCTTTTCTTTTAGTCCTTATTCAGTAAAGCAGTTAAATACATTCAATGCCTCTTGACTGCTAACTTGCCATTTTTCTTTTGGTGGATGATATATGTTTTCTAAGAATTTCCTCAAAACGAACTTAGAGTTCAAATGAACTTCCTAGGAACTCTGGTTTCTTATAAGTTCAAAAATATTGCTCCCTTGTCCCTGTTTCATTCATGTTTGAATGGTAGTTTGGCTAGCTATAAATTTATTAGGTCACACTTTCTTTCTTTGAAGATTGTATAGGTGGTTTTTCACAATTATTATAACATCGAGAATTGCTGAGAATTGCCGTGGGAAGTTGAAGTTCAGCCTTTTTTTTCACCTGATAGATGAATCATATGTATATATACATTTTTTTTTCCCTAGCTGCCCAAAGCATTCATTGATACACATACACACAGACATACACACACACAAGAAATTTGAAATTCGATTTATTTACCAGGTTTTATTTTATAGTGCATAATTTTAGGTCGGTGTCTCCTAGAATATAGCATTCTCTTTAAAGAAATAGATTGAATTTTTTTTTTTATATCTGAAAGGTTTTTCTCATATTTGAATCTCTAAATATTTTTTTAAATTTTTTCCATTATTTTGATAGAACCAATTTGGAGATATTAGTTAAGAGTGTAAGCTGTCTTGGATCTTGCTTTTAAAAAGTATTGGTTATTTTAGTTTTCTTTATATTTTGTTCAGTCTTTTGTTTATCCTCACTTTATTTTGCTCAGTTTTTAGTCTTATTCTCTGTTGTTCCCTATTGTGATTTTAACTATGTGTATTACATTTGTTCTACTTCCACTTTAGCTTTTATTTCTAGGAAACATTTAAATTTTTATTTTTGAATTTTAACAGCCCAGGTTTTATTTTCTTTTTACCACTCCTTTCCTATGGAAAAATGTCCATTGCTCTTGTGTTACCAAGATGATGACTTCAGTAGTTTTATAATTAACTGATATTTTTTAACAGTTCCACAGCAACATTTTTGTGATGAGTACTTTTCTTTTTCTTTTTTTTTTTTTTTAAAGATTTTATTTATTTATTTGACAGAGAGAAATCACAAGTAGATGGAGAGGCAAGCAGAGAGAGAGAGAGAGGGAGAGAGGGAAGCAGGCTCCCTGCCGAGCAGAGAGCCCATTGCGGGACTCGATCCCAGGACCCTGAGATCATGACCTGAGCCGAAGGCAGCAGCTTAACCCACTGAGCCACCCAGGCGCCCAGTACTTTTCTTTTTATGGGTTTTCTTTTTTTTTAATTTGATCTATTTCCTTATATTTCATTCTATGAGTCTATTATTGTTACTTTTGAATTATTTCTCTTTTTTAATCAGATGATTCTTCATGGGGTAGAATCCAAGTTCATGTTCCTGGAATTTCCCCCATATTTTAGGGCTATTCAGGGGTGAATAAGATCTCCCCAGGCAGTCAAGTTTAGCAACAGAGGGCTGCTCACAACACAGTGTATCTCTCCTCCCCTTTGCTGAAACGTAATATTCCTGTCTAGACACAAAAAAGGTGCATGTGTTCCTTGAGCCCCTGCCCTTCAAGCTAAAAACCCGGCAAAGTCCCACAGCCAGTCTTTGTAAGGCTTTCCATAATCAGAGATTGTTGGTTTACACTTTAGAGTGTGCTCCTTGATAAAGTGTGCTGTTAGCTTTTCTAACGTCTGTAGCTGTGGAGGGGTGCCTGGGTGGCTCAGTGGGTTAAAGCCTCTGCCTTTGGCTCAGGTCATGATCGCAGGGTCCTGGGATTGAGCCCCGAGTCTGAGTTGGCTCTCTTCTTGTCAGGGAGCCTGCTTCCTTCTCTCTCTCTCTCTGCCTGCCTCTCTGCCTACTTGTGATCTTTATATGTCAAATAAATAAGTAAAATCTTTAAAAAAAAAAATTAAAAAAAAAAGTGGATATACTGATCTACATTTTGCTGCACACATTATTTGACCTCCAAAAGCTTTTGGAAATAACCTCTCCTGTTTTGGGATTCAGAGTTTTAGGTACTTTTGATTTCTTTGGATTTGATATGTTAATTTTGTTTCTCATTTTGCTGTTTTCTTTTGGGTGATTACCAAGAGAATATAAAAATAAATGCAATTTTTAAATGGTTGTTTCCCCAGATATTTAAGAGCAAGAGAACAAGTTTTATTAGTCAATGTAGTGTTTTTCTAAATTTATCAGACATAGGGGCGCCTGGATGGCTCAGTGGTTTGGGCTGCTGCCTTCGGCTCCGGTCATGATCTCAGGGTCCTGGGATCGAGCCCCGCATCAGGCTCCCTGCTCCGCAGGAAGCCTGCTTCCCTCTCTCTCTCTCTCTCTCTCTCTGCCTGCCTCTCTGCCTACTTGTGATCTCTGTCAAATAAATAAATAAAATCTATAAAAAATAAATAAGTAAATAAATTTATCAGACATAAACCAACATTGTAATTATATATTTTTAAATTCAGGTTTGGCTTATATTTAGTGATTTAATTCCTATGAAAAGATGCGGTTGCATGTTCTTCCTATTTCTTCTAACTCATTATTTAGATACTTTGTCTCTGTTCATCCTTTTTGTTCATCATTTTCTTATTCTGTATATACTCTATTTCCATTTTTTTCCACTACATATTCCTGTATTTTAAGACCGACTCTAAATTCACTAGTTTACATTTTTCTATGTGTTTATTTGTAACATAGCTTTCATTAGCAGAGCCTAATTCTTCCATCTCTTATAAGTGACAGACTGGCAAAACAAATAGCTCATAGAGAAATAAAATCAAACTTAGTTATTTCTTTAATTTATTCATACACACAGGTATTCATTCATGATTTCTTCAAATAACAGCAACTTCCTGTATATTTCCTCACACCTTGATTCCACTAAGCACATAGAGTTCCCACCTAATTCCTTTCCTTCCCCCATTTAACTCAACTAAGTTGTGAACTAATGTCAAATCTAGGCATTTTCCCTACCAAAATAAAAGAGAAGTTCATTATAAAGATATTGATGAATATGTTAAATTTATTTTGCTTCCTGCAAGTTCTTTTTTAGCATTATTGCCTAACTGATTTTATATTTAAAAAAAACTTTCAGACTTTCTATTCATTTATAGATTTGAAACTATCTCATATTTTTGTTGTTAGTTTTACTTCTTGGCAGAGTAATGATTCACTAAAAAATTCTAAATTTACATTGAATCTCAGTTGTGATAATTTTTTTTATGTTACATATAAAAAAATTGAAAGTTAAGCCCCAGATTCCTTTAATAGTTATGTTGGTTATCATTTTATGATTTTGTTCAGATAGATATATAGTTGTCTTTGAGGGAAAAAAATCCTTTTTCAAAGTACATAATGTTTGAGAATGGTTTCTATATTAGTTTTAGTGTCTTGGAGTTTCAGAAAGGGGTTGTAGGGCAAAGCAAGGGACAAGACTAGAATTTCTAATTTTGAAGAACTTTTCCAGTTTTCCTTTAGGAAGAATATAAGGAATGATTGTAATACAACTTCTGAGCCACTTATACTCAAGATATTGTTACATATTTCTAAGATGTCAGTAGACTGAAGAATGGTGACCAGAGGGAAATGCAGCCAAAGCCCAGAAACCAGGTGAAAATCTATTTGGAAAAGAACCAGTCTAAATTTTATCTCTGAACTCAAAGAGAAAAAAATATCATATTCAAAGAAGAAAACAATAGGGCAAAACTTTTAGAAAAATGTATAAGGTAAATGAAAATGTATCAAACTCAAAGATTATGTTGATGAATCCCATTCTTTCTATAATACGCATTGCAGGAAATTGTTCAGATGCACTCTGCTTGCATATTAATGCAGTGATTGTGAGTATAATTTTGAGTATTAGGGAGTATTAATGAGTATTAGGGAATTATCAAGATTGATCTATAAAATATGAGCTTTTAGCTGTTAGAATTTAATTTCAAAATCATAAACACTCTAAGTAGCTAACTTTCATATTTGAACAAGTAATGCTATTTCCAGGTTAAAACACTGTGCTAACCTAATTTATAAGAGCAAATTAAGTAGAGTAGGCTATTGTAATAAAACAAAGAGAGTCAAAATATATAATGACTCACATAAAATGAAATTTCATTTCTTGTTCATCATATGCCAGTTCAGGTCAGGTTATTACAGGTCAGATTTTCATGCTCTAGAAAGAACATCAGTTGTCACCCAGCTGAGCCCGCAGAGGACAGAAATTGTGTGAGAGGAATCCTTCAGAATAATTGTCACTTAGAAGATGTAAAACACAATTAATCCTTTCTATAAAAAGAAATAGAGGATAGTCACACTTAACTTCATCTGATTGAAGTCCTGTCATAAAGCAGATGCTTGAGTTTTCTTGACAACGGGATATAAAAGAACATACTAAGTCCAATGTTTCCGTGAGAGAGGAGAGTTTTTAAATTTCTAACAATTAAGGCCTATAGTGAATGTATAAAGTATCTATTTTTTTTTTTAATTTTAAAATTACATTTCTTTAAATAGAACCTTTGGACACCTTTTTTGGGTTGTGAAATTTTAACAAGATGTTTTCAAAAGAAGAGACATTTCTCTACATTAATCTTTGCTTCTACTAAAATGAAGCTTACAAAGGTCAGAAGCAGATGGAGCCTTCCTGCCCCTCCTTTTACTGTCATACCTATGGAACAGCAGGGTCCTCCAAACGAAAGGGCAGGAGTGATGTTCCCTATAATGAATAGTGCTATTTTGTTACTTGACCTTCAAGACAGCCTGAAAATTTCAAGTCAGAGATCAGTGTGGGAAAGCAAATTGATGAACGGGAACACTGTAATCTTAGCTGATAACTCTTTAAAAGGTAACCAAAGCGATTTCTTTTGCTCCCTGGATAACGGTAAACTTTTCAAAGAACTTAAAAAAAATCCACTGGAGCATGAGGAAAAGTGAATATTTTGAATGGCTTTTTCAAGACCTTGGGTCATGTTAAGAATCTTGAGACAGCCATTCTTTACAAATGGCTACTAAAAATGCTTTAAATACCCAAAACTAGAAATGAGGGTAATAAAAGACTATATGTAAACAAGGATTTGAAGATTTGGAGGAACTTCCAAGAGAAGTTCAGAAAGAAGAAAAATAATTAAGGGTGGGGGTGGGTGGGTGGAGCAGAAGACCTTTTAAGACAGGACCAAAGCTAAATCTTACTTAGTAGAATTTGGACTGGTGCCAGAGGCCATATTATCAGATATAAATATTAGGAAAACATAGCAGAAGCAAAGGGAAACATTGAAAACACTTATTTTTTTTAAAGTTTTCTTAAAAAGAAGGAATGAGAAAAAGTTCAAAATGTGCTAATTACATTTTGTTTTATTTTGATAATTCTTACTGACTTAAATCCCTTAAGTCATATGCATGTATACACGCACATATACGTATACACATACATGAAATACATATATATACACAACACATATATGAGTGTAGAGGAAAATGATATTTCTAACCAGATAAAAGACAGTCATTATGCACAAATGTATGTAGACTTAAACATTATTTAGTCCAAAAGTACTGCGTTTAATATACATTATAAAAGTGAAAATACTAAATAAAGCATTTCACAGAGTCAACAATATAATTTACTTTACCCAGATAAATATAATTGTATTACTGTAGTCACTTTTGTTTTAGTGACTGTTTCGATGGTTCAGATTAGCTGTATGACTGGGAAAAAGGGAATGATACTGTCAAAATAGGGAGCCGTATTAGCAGATATAGTGTTTTTCCAGCACACTTACATTTTCTGTTCCCCAGTAAAGCAACTAAGACTGAGAATACTAAAACAGCCAGCCTCAGGAAATCCTGTTAAAACTGAAAACCAGGGGCGCCTGGGTGGCTCAGTGGTTTGGGCTGCTGCCTTTGGCTCGGGTCATGATCTCAGGGTCCTGGGATCGAGCCCCGCATCGGGCTCCCTGCTCCGCAGGAAGCCTGCTTCCCTCTCTCTCTCTCTCTGCCTGCCTCTCTGCCTACTTGTGATCTCCGTCTTTCAAATAAATAAATAAAATCTTTAAAAAAAAAAAAAAAACTGAACACCATACACAATGCTGGTTCAGTCCCATGCTCTTCCTTGTTCTTAATTTGGCCACAGGTTCTGTCCAGGTAGTGCTGATTGCACTGTTTTTCCTGATATTTGTCCTTTTAATCCTTGTTTTCATAAATCAATAGCCCCATGTCTTGCTTATGTGTTCTTTAACTATTTTAAATGGTAAAGCCCTATATTCCAATATTTTGTTGTATGTTAGGAGTTCAGCATGTTATTTTAGCTGCATTAGTGCTTTTATTATTTTTATCAGGATAGTTAAAGCATAAGTTAATGTTCTTGTTGCACAGTTTCTTCAGACTTTAGTTGTTCTGCCTCAAAACCTATTTCTCCATAGGTATATTGGTAATTTTCATGTACAGATTTGCATCATGCTATTTTATTAAAAATATGTATGTTGCATTATTGCAGATTGTCCATACATAGTAAAGCAATTAGTTAGTACTTGAAAGGGGACTACAATTGATTGACTCCTGGTAAAATATTTGATTATGACTGACATTATACACAGTAAAATCAGAAAGAGTACATTAAACATCATTGATGATAAATTTTCATTTTTTACACAGTAAAAATTTTTATCACATAGCCAATATAAGAAAATAGATAAATATGAAATTGAAGTCTGTTTCTTTTCTGTTATAGTCTTATGCTTTTTTTCAATATAAACTCCTGATTGTTTTCAATCAAGTTCTAGATTAGATATGGAACAGAAAGTCTATACAGAAATCACATGAAAGCTTACCCAGGTCAAAAACTATAGTTTTAAACTATAGCTATATATTAGGTTGTGCTTCATAGCACACACAAGAATAATTTTATGCTGCAGTCAACTCTACAAAATGTTGCATGCATGCTATCATCGTGTTCACAGATACTAGCATTGCCTTTTATTTAAACTGTGAGATTCCAACATAAAGCACAGGAGACAGAGGAAAATTTTAATTATGAAGGAGAACGAAATAAATATCTGTACAAAAATCACTGGATTTGCTGATCTGGGTAAATAGAAACGTATTCTGAGTGAGGGGAAAACTAACTGGGAACTGAACACAGTTTGAAAATTCTTTCCCATCTATCACAACCCATGGGCAACATTTAAATGACAGAACTGGGCAAACTTGGGTTGCTCTAACAAGCTTTAGCATCAGTGGCAGAGCTGAGAATGCAACATTCACTCATTTTTTTGAAACAGTGTTCTGACAAAAATGATCTGAACTCAATTTATTTCTTACCTGAAAAAGACTTTTAAAAGCTGAAAAGGAATGATACCGATTTTCCAGGGTTTCTACATCTACAGAAATCTGTAGCTTCTTTTGTCAGCACTGGGTCTTCCTTCCTCCCTTGATCAAAAACAAAACAAAACAAAACAAAAACAGGTCAGTTATTTTGCTCCTGAGCAAGTCAACTGTTTAAACCTTGTTCTTTGAGGTCTGGGATTTTTTTTTTTTTTCCTTTCTTCTAGTTTATGTGTTTAAAATTGAAATTTAGACTTGGAGCAGGGCTGATTAGATATCTACCCTAGTGACACACTGAATACTGAGAATATAGAACTGTTGGTAATAAAGACGTAATTATCAGAGTTTTGCTTCTGTGGTGAATCATGTTTAAAAATTTAATCTAACCCCATTAGATTTAGAAGATTCACCGTGAAAACCAGAATGATTCAGAGCCTGTATTATTAATATTACTTTTCTTTGATCTGATTACTATTTAACTTATAATTCAAGTATATAAATTAAAAACTCTGCTATTGTCGCTATGGAAATTAATAGAGGGAAACCTCATTTAGAACAGGGGAGGACAGGCCTGAAGAGGGACACTCAAGCACGAACTTTCATCTCAGCTGATACTTCACAGGTCCTGGGTGGGAAAAAGTTTACATTTCCCCAAAAGAGGAAACAAACATTTTCTCCTAGCCCAGGGGAAGCCTAGCTGATGAGGGAGCAGAAGGCAAGCTGAAGATAAAGCAGAAGCTAACAACCTGCAATATCCCCCCAGATCCCTCCCCCACCCTCCTGGGGGGACAGGTGTGACAGTCTTCCTGGAATCTCCCAATTATGTTAATGTTAATACCTTGCTAGAGGGAAAAACAATCTCAACCTGACAATGGCAAGTCCTCTGGTATCTTGTAGGTCCTCTTTAGCATATGAAAATTTTATTGGAACCTCCCTTTTTCCTTCCTCCCTAACCCCAAGTAACCTGCCACCCCCAACAACCCCAGGGCAGCAGCTCTTCATGCCCCTGGGTCCTGTCCCTGTGCTTTAATAAACCACCATTTTGCACCAAAGACATCTCAAGAATTTCTTGGTCATCAGCTCCAGACCCTACCACACTGAACTTTACTTAAGTTCTGAAACCATCATAGTCACTGAGAACCTGCCACAGGTCTGCCAATGAGAAACCATAACCATGCTGAATGCTGGCTTTCCCCCAGTAGAAGTGGTTCAGAGCAGCCCTTCCTCCTTTTTCTCTATAAAGTTCTTTTCCTTTGTTCTTAGAATTGCCTAGGGTTTGCCATAGCTTGCATGTCCTGAACTGTAATTCCTCTGCTATTCCCTAATAAACTCATCTTGCTGATGAAACAACAAAATATTTTTAAGAGTAGCATGTCTACCTAATTTTACCACTAACTAATTGTGCGGATATGTTTTTATGTGTAAAATGAATATTTTTAAATTCAAGTTTTTAAATTGTCCATTTCTCTTATTTCATGAAAGAGATTGTTAGATTTTTTTCCCTTCTCCCATATTAACAGTGAAGATAGCAGTTAAAATAGATCCTATTTAAGATCTCATAAACCTACACTTTCTTTAGGTAGGCTGTAATTCTCTCTCTTTATTTTTATCCTAGGAATCCTTACATTGATATTTTTAGTTACAGTTGAACCTAGTAAAATACACACCTCAAAAAACATTTTGAAACTTCAATAAACATTCCCGGAGGAAGGAGTGAGAAACAAAAATTGGGTCCTCTCCACTTTCTTAAGAAAAATTAGCATTAAAATAGGTTTAATACAGCAATAATGGTGAGTATCTTCATGTATTCAAGACAATTTTTACTTTATTTACAACAATTAGGACTACCGGCAAACTCTACACATAGAATTGATTTGAGCTTTTGAATAAGAGTACTAGCAGATTTCAAAATTAAGGTAAAATCTGATAACTGAAAATTTCCATGTGTATTTGCAAAATTAAACATTATACCAAAAATTAAAATGATTAATGGGGAATCAAATTCCATAGAGCATATTTAAATACAAGGATATATAGAGAGAATAAAATATATTGTAATAATATGCATTACCTATTTTATAGTAATAGATGGGTGTATGTATGCACATTGCTCAAATATTTAAGGAACTTCTTTATTGTATCTAGTTCGTGCAAATCACAGAAAAATTTGAAAGCATTCTTTATATTAGAATGCATTCATTTGCCATAAAATTCAACACATTAGGGAAATTTATGTTTTATTCTATTGAATTAAATATTTTATGATTAATGTTTGAATATTAAGTCCTCATGCAGTGACATGACATTTCACTAGTGCATTAATGTAGTACATTCTAAACATTTATTTTGTTGGTGGAAGATATGAAAGGAGGACAATGTTTAGTATTGTACATTTTTTAGAAACCTGATTTTTATCTCCAGACTGATTAGCAAGAGCAAACTACATAGCTAATCATAAACAAGACTGAAATGAATATTGATAAAGCACTGTGCAATTAAGTCAAATGATTGAAAATGAAGCAATTACACAATAACTTGTTTCTAACAAAGTGCAGGACAAATACATTTACCAACCCAGAAAATTGCCTAATTAATTTTTTTAACACAAAATGAGCTTATGTTTTGGAGTTTATTGCTCTAACATGATTTTTGAAGAGTAATGTTATAAGGAATCAGGGTTGTTTTCATATATTGTTATTAGTTATGAGGCTGTATATATAACCTGATGATTTTGAAGGTTGCATGTTGAATTTGTCACCACAGAAGCATTTATTTTTCATTTCCTCTTAGGAACTTTGATTTTTTTTTTTTTTTTTAACCAGGAAATCTCTTTTCACTTGACAAAATTCATTATGGAATAGAAAATTGAACAGAATTTTAGCTTAATTCATCACAGTGTTGTCTGAAGAAAAAGGAAAAAAAACCTCTAAATTGAATTCTTTCTTAGCCAAATACCTTTATTTTTTTGCTTACACTTATGTACATACTGTTATTCCTGCATAAAAATGCCCTTTTTCTTGACTCACAAGAATAATTTTACCAACATCCAATATTTAAACCAATAGATCCTTTCTGAAGTAGTATTTTTCACCTTTGTCAAAAGAAATCAATACTCATAATTTTATGAAGTTATTTAAACTCTAGGCGCTTTAATCATTTGTGTATGTATTCTTATCTTCAGTAGGCTATGAATACTGAAAGTAGGCATTTCATTAATTTTTTTTATATTCACTACATAGAAACTGTGGATGGTACATAACAAGCATTTTATAATAAGTGGTTACAGCAAAGCCCTATGTAGATTATTAAGATGAAAAGGGCAAAATATCCAGCATCATCATTGCATTAATTTAACTTGATTTTTTTTTCACTTCAGTGCAAACAAATCTGTAACATCCTTTACAGTTTCTTTCCCACAGCATCCTCTTCTTGTCTTCTGCCCTGAAAAGTACAAAGTGGAGGAGTTTTATTAATAATTGTGACAAAATTATAATGGTCATATTTTACTGTACTGGCAGTTCCATCTCCAACCTTAAACCTGTCTTTTGTTTCATTTCCAACAATCCAGGAACTGTTCCCTGGCTAAGGCTATACAAAGATAGTCTTTTGTTCAAAATTCAAGTTGTACTGTTGCTTCAGTTTCAAATATCTGCCATCTTAATCTGTATGAAATGTAATAAACACCTGAACAATTTTAGTAACCAAACTTTCCTCTTCCATCCCAGTGAGTACTTTTTTTTTTTTTAAGATTTTATTTATTTATTTGATAGAGATCACAAGTAGGCAGAGAGGAAGGCAGGGAGTGGGGGGGGAAGCAGGCCCCCCACTGAGCAGAGAGCCTGATGAGGGGCTCCATCACAGAACCCTGGAATCATGATCTGAACTGAAGGCAGAGGCTTCAACCCACTGAGCCACCCAGGCGCCCTCCAGTGAGTACTTTTATTGAAAGGGAGATATTCTATCAGTTTGAATAAATTGTAATTAGGACTGAAATTCCCTGGAAGGAGAACTTATAAGCATAAAGCAAGAAGACAGCTACCAGTAATTCAACTAATAAGAAGATAATAAGATATCTTAATTTCTATAATGTTAGAAAATGTTTGTAGGTGTTATTTAATATGAACCTCTATCAAAAATCTAAGTCAAGATAGGCTTTATTGGGTGCCTGGGTGGCTCCGTGGTTTAAGCCTCTGCCTTTGGCTCAGGTCATGATCTCAGGGTCCTAGGATCGAGCCCCACATCGGGCTCTCTGCTCAGCAGGGAGCCTGCTTCCCCCCCTTCTCTCTCTGCCTGCCTCTCTGCCTACTTGTGATCTCTGTCTATCAAATAAATAAATAAAATCTTTAAAAAAATAGGCTTTATTATCCACCTGTGGTTAATAAGGCAAGTGAGCTCAAGCTCATTCAAAGGCTTCTAGCTTAAGCAGCATTTTAATTGTAATGGCAAGCCTGAAAATAAGTTACCACTTTAAACTTTGGTACTTTTATAATTCTAATCCAGCTGTCACCAAAAACAATATTGCTAATATCAGTAATAAATCTACATACAGTTACTTTAACACTTTTCTCAATGTAATACCTTTATTTGGATATTGAGTGTTATACTTTAAGGTGTTTTCTATTAAAGGCTAAAAATTCAGATTCTTCCCTTTTTCTTCCAGAGAGCTTTGGAGTTCTGTCATAGCTTGCAGTTGATTTGTTTTTGGTTTTGTTATTTCATTTCCATTATCCAAGAAAAGTTTGTATATAGTAAGAGTAGAATTATTCCTCCTCTGTGTGTGTGTGTATGTGTGTATGTGTATAAATTTAAATTTGACAATATCACCAAAACCTACCAGAAAAAAGTAGGTCAAACACCAAATATTTTCTAACTCTAATGTTCTTTGGGCAGAATACTTGGTAGAATTCTGATTTATTTTGTATATGCGGCCATGGACCTGCCAATCACAAAACAGTAATAGCACAGAAATAAGTGAACTGTAAATACACTGCTACAGGCATTCTGATATCCAACTGAATAAACCCAATCACATTTCAGTAGACAGACCAAGTCATATTATCTCAACGGATGGATGCACAAAGGTGATCATGAGGATGATTTAAAAATAAAAGACTCAATATAATTGGACTTATTTTGGAGTAAGTTCCAGAGCATGAGCAAAAAAAAAGGACACATATAAAAGCTGGTTCTTAAATAAATGCTGCATATAACCACTGAGTTTTCATGCTTTTCAGTTGTATAATATGTATCTACCAATATAAACAATATTTCATCATTCAAAACTAACATGGATTTTGAGGCATACTATAGATGGGTTTTTACACACTGGGAGCACTGGATGAGTAACCCAGTTCAACTGCTGATACTACAAAATCGGCAAATATGAATAATGAAAACTTATATAATTATGTGTCATATTAATTGTTGACACTTCTTAAGTTTTCTAGTTCATAGAGATTTAGTTGGAAAACAAGCATATTTTTATGGAAAGGGTGTTCAGTCATGGTAGAAATTAGTACATTGATTAAATTCAGAAACTATTCCTTAACCTCACTTTAGTTATTGTCATATACACTTATTTATTCAACAGACTTTAAGAGCTAGTGCTATTGATTCATCTACATATATTTATATTATTTTTACTGTAAAGAGACAGGAAACAAATTTTACTTCAGTAAGTGCTTAAAATAATCTATTACTTTAGTCTTCTATAAGTTTAAGATACTAACTTGGAGATTCTCTTCTTTGTTAAAACAACATATCTTTCATCTCTTCAATTTTAATAAAATTTATTTAGTTTTATTTACAGAATGTTAGGGTTCTGTTTCCCAGATGGCTGTCTGACAAACTCCACAGATGTACTTATTAGCAAAACAAGCAGAACTGGGAAAGACTACTAAAAATAACCATTTAAGTTAAGTCCCTGGAAATTGTCCTAAGGAGATAAAGCCAATAAAGGCATATTCAGGACAATAGTATACATTGTTGCTCTTAATTAATTCTGTGGCAGATTCTGTGGCATTTGAACCATGACCTCCTCCCTTCATTCTCACGTCCGTTCAGCAAAATACAGAATCTCTATTCTACACGGGCGTGGCCAAAAAGATGGGATCCCTCTCCCATCAGTTCTCACTGAAGAGTTACTGTATTTCACTGGAAGGGGGAAAATCAGTATTTCTCATCTTCAGCTCTAACTAGAAGAGTAGATTTCTGGTGAGTGTGGCCAGGAGTGTGGGGCTTCTTCCTTGCATCCAGACTCTACACATTGGATGGAGATTCTCCCCAGGTACACAGGCAGAAAGTACAAGGCCCCCAAATGCCTTGTCATCGTTCACTCGGAGAGGAAATCCTAATACCACGAGTATCAACCCACCTAGCACGTAGAGGAATGACCCAGCGATTTTGCTAGAAGAAGCAGTCCAGAAGAAAAGACAAATCTGACACTTTTCCCTGAGGACACTGAATTTATCTGAAACAGAATGAGGGGGGGGGAGTTAAAAATTATGGGTGTTCTTTTAAAACAATTACTCCTTTTAATTAAGAGCAACAAGGTATACTATTGGGCATCCAGTTTCCCAGAGAGAATCAGAACTAGAGACAGCTAACAAGAGTTCTGTTAGGATTAGAACAAAACTCAGAGAAATGACCTCAAGAACTACCCCTGCTCAAATGTAATTGGACCGGACTCTTAAAGAATTGTTGCCCCAGGGCATCATTAAAAATTATAATAGAGTAAACAGCCAGGAATTAGGGAAGCCTGATACCAAATAAGGAAGTGTAATACCCAATGAGGCAGACAGTTTAACAGAGAGATCAGGGGAAAAGATTGTCAAAGAGAGACCTGCTAACACCACTATGATCCCAAGGACTGTGCACATCCAAAATTGTACTTTATAGAACTACAGAAAACGCTACACACTGCAAGGGGAATGACTTTCCCTGCTATGGTAGCGTAGCCAAGTGACAAGTACACAAAAACAAAATAAATGTTCACGGAGGGGGAGGGGGAATTAGCATCCAGATTTACTATATTATATTAAACGCCTATTTCTCAACAATAAATTATGACACATGCAGAGAAAAAGGAAAGTTTGACCCATGCACAGGAAAAGAGCAGGCAACAGAAACTTCTTTTGTGAGAGGGGCCTGATACTGGATCTAACAAAGGCTTCCTATTAGTCATTATAAATTTGTTCAGAGAACTAAAGAAAACCATGCAAAGAAGCGAAGGAAGACAGGAAGGTAATGTAATAGTATCAGTTCTCATGAAATAGATAACACACTGTAATAGATATTATGATAAAGAGTAAAATGGAAATTAGGAAGATGAAATTGCAGTAACTAAAATGACAAATCCACTAAGGGACTCAATGGTACGTTTTAACCAGCAGAAGACTTGACAATAGATTGACAGAGACATGCAAAGTGAAAACAAACTAAAATGAAAAATGAACTGAGCATCAGAGAAATGTGAGACACCATAAGCTTCATCAAAATACACACAATAGGAGTACCAAAAAGAGAATAAAAAGAGAAAGAAGTAGGGAAAATATTGAAGAAAAAAAAAAAAAAAAAAGAATGGCTGAATACCAGCCTAGGCTGAATACCCTAGTTTTGCTGAAAACTGTTTGTCTGCAAATCCAGGAAAATCAGTAAATTCAAAGTACCGTTAAGTACAGAGATCCATGCCCAGACTCAGCAAAGTAAACTTACTGAAAGATAAAGACAAAGTCATGAAAATCTTTCCCTACATTAATACCGCTGGTGTGCCAACAGTCACATATGGGCAAGGAATCCTTGCCCATGCAAATTCTGATTCTTAGACTGCTGAACATCATGTACAGTAAAATAATTATAAAATTCTCTTTCCGAAGTCTATCAGCGTTTAATCAAATCTCGTTATTCTTTAGTATTTTAAAATTAATTTTATATTGACTTTTACTTATATCCCACAGAAAGCTTTTCAAATCCTTTTCATGCTCCTTGCGCTTCCAGATGAATTCTGCGTTTTTTCTTATTACTTCTATTATACTCAAACGATTGATGTCATATTGCATAAATTCTTCAATTTATTTCCAACTAAAAATGTCTTTTGTGTATCTTTACTCCTTTAATCTTCTATTCTTACATCAGAGTAAAGTTTTTTCTTTTCTCCATGCCAAAGCTATTTTCTCAGCTTATACCTTCAATAATGTTCTATCCAACTTTTCCATGTATTTTTCCCCACCAATTTTCTAATCACTTTAATATTTGCTTCCCTGTCTTCCCAGCCCATGTATTATCTCTCTTTCTTTTTTCCTGCAGAACTGATCAGGTTAGTGCTATAAAAACAAATAGAAAATTAAGGATGTCTGGGTAGCTTAGTAGCTTACGTGTTTGCCTTTGGCTCCAGTCGTGATACCAGGGTCCTGGGATCAAGTACTGTGTTGGGCTCCCAGCTCAGCAGGGAGCCTGCTTCTCCCTCTGCCTGCCTCTACCCCTGCTTGTGTTCTCCCTCTCTCTAACAAATAAATAAAAAATCTTTAAAATTTTAAAAAAATTAGGAGTCTTTCCTTAACTGAGTTTTTCTTAAGCATCTATAAACACGAGAATAATCACCCTTCTTTTCATTACATCACCATGCACTGAGACCTACTTAATTTATAACTTTATTTATATTTCCTTCTCATTTATTTTTTTATTGTTTAATTTCTTCCAAAAACTGTTTTTCTTGATCTTTTATTATTGAGCTCTAAGTAATGGCATTTTCATAAAATTCTTTAATATTTCTTGTATGTTTTAGCACCTAATATGTAGTATGATTTTCAAAAGTTTTCTTATATAATGAAGACTGTTGTACTTATTCACCATTGCAATTATTGTGTTGAATATGCCTTGATTTGGGAAGTTTAATGTTCTGTATATGAAATATTTATTCTCTCCTGAAATATGTTACTTCTTTACCTTACTATTCTCATAATTTGCTCAATTATTGCTTTCATATATAACATATTATTAAAGTGTATACATGTAGAATGTTAATGGTGAATCAAACAGCTTACTATTAAATAATACTCATTTCCCCCCCAAAAAATGTTTTCTTGTTATTTACTATAAGTAATTATTCAATTTTATTTTGGTTATTTTATTTTCTATTACATATTTTTCCATTTTTCTTTCAACTCACCTGTTTTATTTTACATATATTTTAGGTATGCCTTTTAAAAATACACCTGCGATAGCAATAGTTTAGAAAACTATATAAAATTTGTTTTGCAGCAAAAGTAGAGAACTGTATGTAAAGAAAGTATAACAATTATTTCTTTGTATTTTAGGGGTTTTAGACAGGACACCCTCTAGTTGGTATTAGGAATGTGTTCTTTTTTTTTTTTTTTTTTAATGAGTTGTGGGTTTTTTGAGGCTCCAACCTGATTAGTGCACGGTCAGCCGTCAACTAAAGCTGAGCCATCTCTGACTGAGGTGGTTTTGTTTGCTTTTGTTTTTTAAAAATCATGTATTTGAAACAAAGTGTTGTGCTCGTCTCAATGGGAATGGTGTAAAAAACTGAAAAGGCCTTATGTGATATGTATTTAGTTAATAAATCAATCTTGTAGAAAAACAAAAAAACACCCACCAAACTATAGGAATGTTTCATTCTCTTACAAATGTCTGGAATTAAACAAGAGTTTTCAAAACTCTACCTACATTAAATGTATTGTATTGTATGTTTTAGCACCTAATATGTAGTATGATTTTCAAAAGTTTTCTTATATAATGTATACCTACATTAGCATAATAGAACTTGCATTTTAAAGAACTGGCCCTGAACAGCTGTACTGGGGGAAGTATACCTAAGGTGCTTTAATTTCATCTGGTCCTAATTTAGAGGATGAGATTCTGGATTTCTAGACTGTCTAAATATAAGTCAATCAGAGAAAGACAATTATCAGTGATCTCCCTGATATGAAGAAGTTGAGAGGCAACGTAGGGTGTTTGGGGGTTAGAATAAATGAAACAAGATGGGATCTGGAGGGAGACAAATCGTAAGAGACTCTTAATCTCACAAAACAAACTGAGGGTTGCCGGGTGGGGGCGGGGGGATTAGGGAGAGGGTGGTTGGGTTATGGACCTTGGGGAAGGTATGTGTTATGGTGAGTGCTGTGAAGTGTATAAACCTGACGATTCACAGACCTATACCCCTGGGGCTAATAATACATTATATGTTAATTAAAAAAATTAAAAAAAAAAAAACTACAATTGAAATGGTATGAAATAAAATAAAATAAAATGGTAGAAAAAATAAAATAAAAAAAAATGCATGTTCTATCATTCCAAGAGGATAAGTCCCAGTATGCAAGCACTTTAAAAACAAAACCAAACCTCTGCCTACAAGATTCCTGCTAAACTCCCATTGGCCAAATCCAGCCACATGGGGTATCCTAGACCCAAAGGGGGACCCATTATGCAAGAGAAAGAGCATCAGGAACCGAGATTATTGGCTGCCACATTGAAATAGTCTATCACGTGCTTTCTCTAAATCTTACAATTGCTTTTTTCTTCTTTCCTCCTGATTATAAGAACATAAAATTTTTGCTTCTGCTGATTACTTATTTCTCCAGCTATTTCTTTGAGACCTTGCATAATCAATCACTTCCCAAATTGGACCTTTCAAGCTACATAATCCACTAACTCCTCACATAAATCATTAATGCTTCTGAAGCCTTGAAACTTATTGTTTCACAGTAGATCTGTAGGTCTCGCAGGTGTCATACAGAAGCAGCGAGAATCAATACATACTCTATGAACAAACAAGCCAAGAATGAAGTTTTATTTTAAGGTTGTATTATATTCTTATTTTCTTCTTCTTAAGCACATATGGTTTGCCACATAAAGTCCCATTCTGTAGAGAAGCTGTTTTACAAAAATTGATACTTAAAACAGTTACTTATATTGATTTTAATTACCTTAGATATTTGCCTTGGTATCATTCATATGAGCACAGAATGAAAAAATCATGTGTACGAGTCAAGACCACTCACTTGTATTTACCTAATTTTTAACAAAATAAATCCAGAAACATTATTCTAAAATACTTTGTTTGGTGGCCTATAATTACAATCAAATATTATAATAGAATAATAGGATAATTTATTCTTTATATTGTTTTTATCCTTATATGTATAGTATTCACAATGTACTTCCAATATCAGTACAAATTAAGCAATAATTATCACTTGTGAAAGGTTAGTTAAGGCATTATACTGGAATATGAGCTCTAAGTGGGCAAGGGGTTTTGTTTTGGTTCTCTGCTCTTATCTTTACTGCCAGGAGGTAGTACCTGAACTATAAACAGAAGCTTACAGTGTATTGAATAAATGAATGAAACAAGTGGAGAGGGAGTAATGCACTCGTATCTTCAAAATCATATTAGGAAGAAATGTAAGGATAATCCCAGAAAATTTAATATGTGAAAACCTATTCCATAGCAAGAGGAAAAAAATCACATGTTCTCAAACCAGTGCCCAAAATGCATTTGTATAATAAGTTATAGCAAATGTTTATTGGAAGATTCCAGTTTTTCCACTCCCTGATTTTGGTTAGTCAAATAATTCGTTTTTCCCTTCTTCTTTCATTTTTAAATACACATGGATAATCACACACAACTTTCCATGAATTAAGGTATTTCAATCAAGAAGAAAAATGAACCTTTTGCCTACTAGTCTGTTAATTTTATTTTTAAATTTGCTGTGTATTTTATATTCAGGGTTGATCAATGTGGAGAAACCACATATAGCAAAAAGAACAAATAATCTGTTCTCCTAATTGTCATTTTTGAAAGCTCCCAAAATATTTTAAGCATACATGTTTATAATATCTTATAATGTAAACTGCTAATGCAAAACTAATTTTAATTTTAAAAAATTTAAAATTAAGAAATGCGTGTATCTTTTCAGATTAGTGTTTTTGTATTCTTTCCATAAATATCCAGGAGTGGAATTACTAGATCATATGGTAGTTCTATTTTTAACTTTTTGAGGAACCTCCATCTGTTTTCCACAGTGGCTACAACAGTTTGCATTCCTACCAGCAGTGTATGAGGGTTCCTTTTATTCTTCATCCTCACCAAACTTGTTTCTTGTGGTTTTGATGTTAGTCATTCTGACAGCTGTGAGGTGATATCTCACTATGGTTTTGATTTGCATTTTCCTGATGATGAGTGATGTTCAGCATCTTTTCATGTGTCTTTTGGGCATCTGTGTCTTCTTTGGAAAAATGTCTGTTTATGTTTTCTGCCCATTTTTAAATTGGGTTATTTGGGGATTTGGGGTATTGAGTTAAGTCCTTTATATATTTTTCATACTAACCCTTTATCAGATATGATATTTGCATATATTTGCTTCCATTAAGTAGGTTTTCTCTTAGTTTTAAAGATTGTTTCCTTTGCTCTGCAGAAGCTTTTTTATTTGAATGTAGTCCCAGCAGTTTATTTTTGTTTTTGTTTCCCTTGCCTCAGGAGACACATCTAAAAAGATGCTACTACACCATATGTCAGAGAAAATATTACCTGTGCTCTTAGGATTTTTAAGCTTTCAAGTCTCACATTTAGGTCTTTAATCCATTTTAGGTTTCTTTTTGTGTGTGGTGTTAAGGAAGTGGTCTGGTTTCATTATTTTGCATATAGCTGTCCAGGTTTTCCAGAACTAGTGGTTGAAGAGACTGTCCTTTTCCCATTGCTTATTCTTGACTACTTTCTTGAAGACTAATTGACCAGATAATTGTGGGCTTATTTCTAGGTTCCCTATTATGTTTCACAGATCTCTGTGCTGTTTTTGTTGTTGTTGTTGTTGTTGTTTGTTTGTTTGTTTTGTTTTTGCTAGCACCACTTTGTTTTAACTACTAAAACTTTGTAATATATCTTGAAATCTACTCAGTCACAGAGAAGAATGAAATCTTGCCCTTTGAAACAACATGTATGGATCTAGAGAGTATAATGAAATGTTAGTCAGAGAAAGATATATGCCACATGATTTCACTCATATGTGGAATCCGGGAAACAAAACAAATGAACAGAGAAAAAGAGACAAAGTGAAAAACAGACTCTTAATTGTAGAGAACAAACTGATAGTTACTAGAGGGAAGGTGGGTGGCGAATGGGTGAAATAGGTGAAGGTGTGGAGAGTACACTTACAATAGGCAATTGTTGAATCACTATATTGCATACCTGAAACTAATTTAACACTCTGTATTAATTATATTGGAATTTAAAACAAAGAAATGGTGAATTACCAAGTTTTTGTTTGTTTGTTTGTTTTGTTTTGTTTTTAGAGAGAGAGTGTATATGCGAACAGGGACGGGTTAGAGGGAGAAGTAGGGAAAGAATCTTCAGTGGGCTCCACCCCCAGTGTGGAGCCCAGCAAGGGTCTCAATCTCATGACTTTGAGATTGTGACCTGAGCCAACATCAAGAGTCTGACACTCAACTGACTGAGCCACCCTGACACGCTATAAATTTCTATTTTTAAGGAGATACTAAATTGGCATCATTCAGTAGTAAATTAATTTTTTGATCACTATACTTTGACTATTTTTCATGAGTCAGCGAAGCTCGGATTTTCCCCTCTGGTTTTTTTTGTTTGTTTGTTTTATTTTTTTGTCTGTTTTGTTTTGTTTTTATTTTAAACTCCATATAGCTAAATATATGTGTTAGGAATGGATTAGGCTATATGGCAGTAAGTACTGAAACCCTAGCTTGAGACCTAAGTCTCTTTATTCTTTGATTAACAATACAACAAAAGAGTGAAGTAAGTGCTCTTAGGCTTGTCAGTAGCTCTAAAATGTCAACAAAGTGAGACAATTTTAAAAATAACAACAAAGCAAACTAAATTGACTCTGACACCCGAACTCAGACAGGTGGCAGCTTGCCTCTGACTGTGCGCACCTAGAAACACAAATAAATAATCTTCAGGAAATCTTAGCAAAGAGAGAAGAACATTCTTCAGTCAAAAAATAATTAAATGTGTGCATATTCTGGATACCATGGGTGCCTATTGCTCCTTCTTACCTTCCTTTTTCATTTTTGTACCTGTTAGCTAAAGGCAAAGTTAAACAATAATCTGATTGCCCTTCCTTCCTTTTTTTTTTTTTTTTAAGATTTTATTTATTTATTTGACACAGAAAGAGAGAGAGAGAGAGAGAGTCCAAGCAGGCAGAGTGGCAGGCAGAGGGAGAGGGGGAAGCAGGCTCTTTGCTGAGCAAAGAACCAGACATGGGGCTCAGTCCCACGACTGGGATCATGACCAAGTCGAAGGCAGACACTTAACTGACTGAACCATCCAGGTACTCTGTCCTTTCTCCCTAAATCTCCCAATAAAGAACAGACTCTTATGTACATTATACCACCCCTAACTCACCTGGAACATGCCACATTGTATAAAAACCCTTTCAAATTATATACTACAGACTTCCTTGATGTGTCTTTCCCTTACTGTTTCAAGTTAAAAAGCTTTTCTTTTTTTTTTTTTTTTAAGATTTTATTTATTTATTTGACAGAGAACACAAGTAGGCAGAGAGGCAGGCAGAGAGAGAGAGAGAGAAGCAGGCTCTGCACTGAGCAGAGAGCCCGATGCGGGGCTCAATCCCAGGACCCTGGGATCATGACCCGGGCCGAAGGCAGAGGCTTTACTAGTGGGCTTTAACAAAATAGGAGATATCTTTGCATACCACTTTTTAATCTTCAGGCTCTTGGCTTTTTATTCCTCCTTGTTTCCTCAATGTCATAAGAATGTTGCTGTAATTTCACACATGCCATTACTCCTATATACTAAATTGGAAGAAAAAAAATGAAGCCACAATTCTTATTTTTCTCTTTCAAATTATCTTCTTATACAGTAAGCATAATATTTTCCAAAATAGCCCAGATAGGTTTTTCTATATGCATCACTGACCTCTAATAAATCAACCTTGTTTGGAAAGGAGATTGGAAAAATAAGTATAAATAATAAAATGATAAAAAGAAATGGTAATTCTGTGTTTTGATTAGGCAGATAATGATCTATCCTTCAAGAAAATTAATTCTTTGCAACTGATTTATTAGGTTAGAATCACTTCACCTTGATAAAAAAAAATAGTGTTTGTGCCTAAAATAATAATAGTAATAATAGCAATATTTTCATCAAACTTAAAAAATGAAGGATAATGATAGAATCTTCATGCAGTTTCATAGAAGAGGAGAATGTGGAATTAAGGAATCAATGAATCTTACTATGTGTGTTGAAGGTCCACATCTGTAGAAGTAACTCTTATACTTAGGGGCAAAAATACTCAATACTTAAAAAAATATTCATAGTCATTGGAAAATCAAAAGGAGACTGTGTGTTTGGATTTTTCACACATGGCTTATATTTTTTACTGAAATTTGACTGTAGGATCAGATGATGAGAATGTCCACAAGCTGCCAAGAAATTATGAAACCATAGTTCACAACACATCAATTTTTACAAGTTTCCTTTTAGATTTGAACAACCCAAGTTTCCCTCCTTTTCACTTCTAGAAATAGCTTCTTAATCCACGGGAAAATTAGAGCTTTAAATTCATAAGAAAACAAATTATAAAAGGTTGTTTGCAATGGAATTGTGTAATATGTATTTGAAAAGACATTCAATATACATTTTGAAAAAAATGTATGTGTTAGGTGTTTGAATATAATGGGAGCCAAATACATATTTGTTTATGTATGATGAATTTGTATTTTTCGTAGTATTTGTTCAAAAGAACATAAGGAATATGGCCCTGCTCAATATTGAGCAGAAAATGAGAGTTCAGACAAATCCAATTCCAAATCTTAAATACTTGATATTTTAGGAACCCATTTTGCAATCAGCTGCTGCATCAAATTTTGTTTTCATTTCCATAACAAAATTAACGGTGTTTCTGCCTCACATAGTAGTTCAAGTGTTCCTGTTTGGTGGATGGCTTTCTACCATGCAGACATTCAAAAAAGCACACTCCTTCCATTTTATGGACGATATAACTGAGGGCCATAGAATTCTTTATGAAGGAGGAAGAAAGAGCTATCAATTTCTGATACAGAACAACTGTAACATATTCACCAGAGCTCTGGAAATCAAAGTGAGATCATTTTGAGAGATTATTTTGAGAGAGGCTCTTACAAGACAAAATTGGCCAATGGGCCGGGCCACATGTGTGAACGTCTAGTGAATGTCTAGACTCGAAAACCCATATTCTTCATCTTGTCTGTGGCTAACTTTCAGTGAATTTTAAACTCATAGTGTGAGCCTGCTTCTCCCTCTGCCTCTGCAGAGGAATTTTCACATTATAATATTTTTAATATGCTGGTCTTTTAATTTCCTATAATTTAATAATATTATAACCTGATATCTTGCTCTGCATGCCCCTCCTCCTGTTTGTGCTCTCTCTCTCTCTGTCAAATAAATAAAATCTTAAAAAAAATTAAAATGTAGCTCTTTTCAGATTTGGGGATTCTGCTTCTACAATTATAAAAAATTAATGAAGAAAAGAAATGCATAGTACTGCTTATATTTATCTATCATCCAACCAGGTTTCATACATTCTGTACTCATTACAAATAAAGTAGATCATGTATGCATGTTAAAAATATTCTATGAGGAGAGAGTTTTTATGTCTGCTAGTAAATATCATTGTTCTTGGATTTTCTACTGTCAATTTAGTTAATCTGCAAACTATGTTTTCCAGAATTCAGGTTTCCTAATCTTTACCTTAAAATTATTTTGTTTCAATTTTTAGAAACATAACAAAGTATACATTATATAACCAAAGAAACAATCCTAAATACTTTCACTATTGAAAGTTTGGAGGGAATGATACACAGTATCATAGTAAGAGGAATCTTGGAAAACTGTACTCTGAGAAGCAACTAGATATTTGAGTAAAATGATACAGATGGGTGGATAGATAGATTGATACTTACCTTTATGCTTGTAGAAGCCAAGCTGTGATGACAATATTTTTGTTCTTGAAACTATGAAAGCTTTTATTTGCCATATAATGACATAGTAGCCATAATAACATGTGGAATTTTTACTCTATTAGAGAAAAATTCTGATTTATAAATATTTGTGTTTCTATGAAATGTCATTATTTTAGTTAAGCTTCCTTGAACGTAATTTAAAAATTAGCACTGTATCACAAAAACAAGAGCATAAATTTGAGATGGAAATGTATAGCTGGTATAAAGAATCTGTGATCCCAATAATTTTTACATTTGAAAGTCATGAGGCTTTCATATAAGTCTATCTCTTCAATAGAAAAAGATTTGTGTTTTTGGTAAAAGTATTGAACAAGTATATTATTAAGAGTGAAACTTATTTAATAATAAAATAATAGTAAAATACATCTAGACATTGTTCTGAATGTTTATGGCCTTGTAATAAATGAATTAATAGAGAGTCTTTGAAAAAATATCGTGGCCTTAGATTTAATTAAGTAACAGCTGAACCACATCTGAACTTCGGTGTAGTACACAGTGTGAAATAGAATTTTTAATGTAAAGGTTAATGAGTTAATTAGCCACATTTAAATGTTTAATTCAAATAAATGCTCAACCAGTTAATTGTAAAGTTCAGCCATTTTGTCCCCTTTGCTTATTTGCTCTAAGATTCTTTTCTGAAGATTGATAAATGGTATAGCACAGAAGATTAGGGGGAGGAAACACAAGAATTTGAGTATGTTATTTTGATAAGGAATGAACATTGTAATATGAAATACTTGATAAAATCTGGTGAATAATGATCTGGTGATGGTAAAGACAGTCTCAAGTTAGCTTTTATAGTCATTTGTATATTCCTAGCATTTCATTAAATTACTCTTCTTTGGTGGATTGCAAATCATCTGAAAACTAAAGAATCAAAGATTTTTAATAAATCCATTTCCAGTTAATGTCTTGTACCTCAAATGAGTATTTCCACTCCAATCTATGTCATAAAGTATCACACCCATCTTCACAAAGAAAAATGAAGGAACAAAGCATGGATACATATTACATGATATTTATTTCTCTCTTATCTATTCTTTACTTTTGAAATATGAATAGTTTTATTTCTGTAAGAAGGATGTGGGAAAACATCTTTAAGGTGTTATATTTACTGATTGTTTTAAATAGTTTTAGAAATAATTATATACTATATGTAATGAGGGAATTATAGGTGGAATTTTCACATTATAATATTTTTAAAATGCTGGTCTTTTAATTTCCTGTAATAGAATAATATTTTAACCTGATATCTTGCTCAAAAATAGGAGTCTAATACACATTTTAATAGAATGCATATAATAATTTTAACTAGTTATGCAGTTTAATATACCTCTATCTTTATGGTTGCTATTTATTTTTGTATCTTGGTTCATCTCGGTCATTTGAGTTTTTGAGTTCTAATTCATATATTTCCTTTCATCATTGCCAGAACCACAAATTTCCATTGGAATGGATCCACATTAATTAGCTCTATCTGCTTTTACCCACTGTATTTCTTTTATCAGCAAACCCTTCTTACATTTCTGGCTTAAATGCAATTTGCTCATCAGCATTAAACACACCATTCACCATGCTACACTCAAAAAACAAAATTGCAGGATTATTCAGAGAAAACAAGCACTTGACTCCTTTTCAAAACTGTCCTCAATTATTTCTCAATTCAAAAGAGAAAATTGAAGTCACACTTCTGTTACTATAACACGGAAGCAGAATTTCAGAGAAGCCACAAGACTTGAGTCAATCACAATTATTTCTATGATATGAATAAGCTTTAAATAAAAAGACTCAACACTTTAAGTACATGCTTCAATTAAGAACTGAGTGTTAAATTTACTCTATGGGATAAGAGAGACTGAATTTAGTAACTTAAGTAACACCAAAGGCAAAATAAAAGGTAATTTATCCTTTAATACATTACCATATATTTCAAGTCTTGAAAATTATCAATTATTATATAAGCAGAATGATCAAAATTGTAGCTATTCTAGGATTTTCATTTAAGCACCAGTATGAATTAGTGACGATTATAAAAGATTCTCATAGGGAGGGATTACTAGTTAAAGCTCCATCCATAATTAATCTTTTTTTTACAATTCAAATATACACAATAATCACTGAATAAATTTAAATTTAAGAAACTTTCCCTGTTAATAACTTTAACTATTATGTTTTTTTATTAACAAATTATGTTTTATTTGCCCCAGGGGTACAAGTCTGTGAATTATCAGGCTTACACATTTCATAGCACTCATCAGAGTGCATACCCTCCCCAATGTCCATAACCCAGCCACCATATCCCTCCCTCCCCAACCCCCCAGCAGCCCTCAGTTTCCTGAGATTAAGAGTCTCTTATGGGTTGTCTCCCTCCTGATCCCATCTTATTTCATGTTTTCCCTCCCCAGGCCCCATGATCCCTACCCTGCCTCTCCAGTTCCTCATATCAGAGATCATATGATAATTGTCTTTCTCTGATTGACTTATTTCACTTAGCATAATACCTTCTAGTTTCATCCACATCATTGCAAATGGCAAGATTTCGTGGGTGTTTTTGGTGGCTGCATAGTAAAATAACTCTTATTTTTTTACTGACTCCTATCACTCATATAAAAAGTCAACACAAAACTTACCTCTATTCCTTTTTTTTTTTAAATTAGCAGCTGTTTTTTGAACTCTGTAATTATTTTGCCACTACTAGTTATCAGAGAAGTGTTTATTTTCCTGTGAATTACAATTTTTTTTCTGTACTGCCTACTTGAGATAATTCTGATTTTGCCCTATCAGTTTATTCCTCATCTATTCCTCATGGGTAACTTATGTTTTACTAGACAGTTTTCTCAGGTGCAGTTGATGTACTATCTGGAGAAAAGGAAGGCATAGGAAGTAAAGAGTGTGAAGCTAAGACTGGGAGAAGTGAATTTATAGGAAATTTGCAAGGGGAGCCTTTGTGATGAAATGAAGAAGCTCTGCTTCACAAAGTTACATTTCTCCATCTCTTTGCCTACAGTTCTTGCCAGTTATGGATTTTGTCCATTGTATCAAAGGACTCACCACTATCACATTTGGCTTCCGATGTAGGGCTCAGGGGGAAAGGCAGGGAAAGGTGTGCAAGTTCATTTTGAAGATATGATGCAGAGGTTGCACATCATTTCGTTCATATTTTATTTTAACAGAAGTTGGCTACATGGTTACATTATGCTTCAAGGTTTTTTGGCTTTCTGTTGCCACTAAAACTTTAGTTTTATTTTCCATTACTAAAATAAAAATGGAGAGAACAGCTATTTGAAGACAACTAAACTCATCTGCTTAAAAAAAAAAAAAATTGCCCTGAACAAAATTTTCTTTCACTCACCAACATATAACATCTTGATCAGAAGCATTTCACTGACCCTAGTTTACAGAGAATTAAATAAGTAGTATCAGCCATTCATAATGTCATTCTTGATTTTGTGAAGTGAATATTCACAGTTAAACTTACTACCAGAAAATTAACATATATCATTTAACTTTTGGGTTTTTCCCCCCTATTGAAAGAGTATTTATTTTTAAGTTTTTATTTAAATTCCATTTAGTTCACATAGATGTAATATTAGTTTTAGGTTAATATGTTTGAATCTTCATAAGTATGTTTCTTAAATAGTGATTTCATTTACATGCTTATTTTATGTTCAAATTTGTCTCAGTTAGAAAAAATAGACCTTAAATGAAGAGTTATTTATTTTATCATCAAGGTTTGATATAATGTTAAGAATAATCAACTCCAGAAAATAAAGACTACATTTGTTATTAAAAAATTACTTGTTCTCAGGGGCTCCTGGGTGGTTCAGTGGGTTAAGCCTCTCCCTTCAGCTCAGATCATGATCTCAGGGTCCTGGAATCGAACCCCACATTGGGCTCTCTGCTCATCAGGGAGCCTGCTTCCCCCAATCTCTCTGCCTGCCTACTTGTGATCTCTCTCTCTCCAATAATAAATAAAATCTTAAAAAAATTACTTGTTCTAGGATGACTATTTTACTTTGGTAATATGCAAATCAGTAATGAAAGTAGTATGAATTAATGAAACCAAATTAGTAATTATTTAAAACATACCTTTAAAATACATAGTTTTTCTTTTTATTTATTCTTTTATTTCTTGAATATTTCCAGATTTCAAATAAACATACTAAGTAATGTTATTTGTATATTAAATGCTAATCAGTTCTAAATCATGAACTACATCCTAAATTTAGAATATTTTACTTACCTGTAGGTTACTGGTCATAAAGCTGAGAAAATCAGCTCATGTAAGTTACATTAATTATAACACACAAACATTATTCTTCATGCCAAGTTTATAATTAAGACTGTTTATTTTGCAGGATGTACAAGAGCAGCTGTGGGCTATAACTGAGAGGAGTTATCTTTGCATTTTTCGTTGTTGCTTGGTAAGTGCCTAATTTTTTTCTTTGGTATTCCCTCTTATAAGGATTCCAATTACAAATACGATGTTTTCATTCTACTCTGGGTATTTTAAAATCACTGTTTTTTCAAGCTTTAACAATGGACATGCTGTTTTCATGTAATTAATAATTATTATTATAATAAATAATAATAATAATAGAATGTATTTAATGAGGCAGAGGCAAAATACACTAATAAATATACAGTCTGACTTTTCTGACTTTAGAAGCAAAAACAGATGTAGACATCAGTGTTGACAGATGATTGAGGAAATTAATACTATACGACAATTCATTTGGTTAAGTTAAAAAGCTCCTCAAGTTTTCTTTATATTTGTGTTGTATCCTCAGACAGTATTTTTATAAGCATGGCATTCAGGTGTAGGGGGATGAAAAGGAGCACATAAATAAATGAATAAATAAATCTGACTTTAAGTAAAAGTCAGATCTTGTTTATAGTTATGTGGAAATCTCTATTCATATCTCATAATGAAGAACAATGATTTCATTTTTAATTGGTCTGTAATCTCCTTTCTAATTTAATTTATAATATCCTATTAAATCATAGTTATATAGTTTAAATACATTTTCAAAAAACACAGCTAGTTTAGCTACGGTGATAGATGCTTATTCTTGTAATGAGACTTGTCTCTGTGACAGATATGGGCTTTAGACTGGACCTTATGTATGCTTTAAGCAGAGATGGTATGTGTCTGTGGGATATCTCTCTTGGGCAACATGTATGTGAGTAAATTTTATCCATTTAAGGAAAATGGAGTAAATGATCGGTGACTACAAAAATGGACTACCTGTAGCAGAGGCTGTGTTGTTTCTTCATTGAACTATTGTAATTTTCCTTATGCCTCAAAACATATTTACAGTTCCTCTTGCTTTTATGCTGGGTCCAGAACCTAACTCTAACAAGTTTGAAGTGGGAGAAAGTAAAATAGCTCCTTTCAGGTCTGAATTCTAAAACCTCCTGAATGAGATCTTTCTGTTTTGTTGTCTTTCTTTGCACTCTCTCTCTCTCTCTCTGTATATGTATATGTACACACACACATATACATATACACACACACACACACACACACACATATATATATATATATATATATATATATAAAGGCTCAAGAAAAAATAATTCTGCACTGTCCAGTAGAGTAGCCACATGCCACGTGTAGCCATTGAGAAGATGAAATGTGGCTAGTGCACTGGAGAAACTTCATGTTTAGCTTAAATTAATTTATGCTTAACAACCTACATGTGGTTATAGCTAGAGCAGTGGAGAGCATAGTCCTAGAAGCTGGTGGTGTCAAAATTTAGAAGAAGCCAAGATCCTAAAACCTCACATTGAATCTTTCCCATTGAAAACTATAATTAGACCGTGTTATAAGAGATACATTTAGAAATTGTTAACACAATAAGATATTTTGATTATGTCTTGTAATAATCAGAGTTAGTCATCATGGCTAATATAACAGTAATATCATATTTATATTTGTAAATCTCAACATTTAGTCCAGTGCTGTCACATTTTTGGTGAATAAATGAATTCATACTTGATTTTCCTATACTCTGTAGGTATTAAAAGAACATTTGTTGAAAAATAATATATGGCCTATAAAGCAATTCCGTTGTTATCATATATAAATAAATATGCATATATATGTGTGTGTATATATATATATATACACACACAGACTTCAGAGCATAGTCAAATAATTTCATGTGAAAATAACATGGCCTAGTTTTCCTATAATTCTGAATGTAGTGCTTTAGCAGTAAACTCAATGTTCATGTTGAAGTTAAGAGATTTTTATGACCCTTCAGTAAAGCAACTGAGTGTAAAAGAGCTTAAGTAAAATCATCTTCGGATGACCTTTCCCTTACCCTTTCAATTGTTCCTTCCACGATGTTTATCAATGACTCATTTACTTGCCTTGTGATATTTCAAGATTTAGGTGTTTTTATTAATGAAATTTAAGGACTTAAAGAGTAAGGCATGTGGCAAATTTCTGAGAAAATTTGAACCCATGAAGATGTGAGTTTGTCTCTCAATTGCACACTGGTCTTTTCCGTGAATAATATATTTAGTGAAACAAACTAAGCACAGCTAAGCAGATCCTTCTGTCTTGATACTAGGTATCCAGTGCATTTGGTTAGGTATCCAATGCATATGACTTGGGGACAGCAGAGAGGCTGATGAGTATTCCCAGGGACTTTTTCACACTAACACTCCTATCATACTTTGCCTCTGATAATATATTCTCTTGGAGACAATGCATTTCCATCATTTAATGATTACTCTTACTTGGTTATTAGAACTCCTGGTATACCCACTATGCCGTGACTCAGAAACACTTGCATTGTTCTGGGAAAAAAATCTATAGCACATATATAGAAGGAAGTATAGAAATACTTAGAAAGTCTTCTATAATTGCTTACTATGATTTTTTTTTCTAAAGAAATTCTGCCCCTATTTGGGTTTTTTTCCTGGGACAGAATCTGAGGAAATATTTGTGAATCAAAAATACAAAAAGGTGCCTAATTCATTCCTGTCAGTAGAATTTGTCTTCTATTGAATTGGTCAATGCCATACAAGTTGTTCTTTTTTCTTTAAGTCAATAACATAGTCCCATAAGGAAATTAATAATAAGGCTCTGTTTTTATATACATTTTTAAGCCTTTTAAGCTTTTCTTCTTAACCTATTTTGTTTTTGGACAAAGTTGCTTTTAATTCTGAAAACATATGAACTCAATTTCTATACATTTTTTTCTCTTCTTATTTTTAAATTAGATAAATATAAAATATACATTTTATATTTACATAAAAATATAAATTTTTATTCATAGGTTGGGCAAGTGGAATAGGGTACAGAGCCAAATGATGTTCAGTAAAAAAGACAGGTATGTATAGGAACTGGGTTGTATACAGAGAGCTGGTAGTTAGGAAGAGGAGCACACATTTCATTCTGACAGGAGGAAAAGGAGGCATGGGGGCCAAGGCAGGTAGCTGGGTAGAACTGGTGACAGTTTGTGAGAGAGACCCATAATCTGATTTTTTTGTCTGAACTGTTCTGATAGAGGTGGCAAAGCATGAAGAACAAAATAATATACAATACTTGCCCTAAAACAGCACTCAAGTATTTTAGGGAACTGAAATATATGTTGAGGTAGCAATACCAATACTTAGCGTCTTATAAGAGCCCTGAAGTGGTCATTGAGACTACTGCAGTCATCTAGATTTGACAAACTACACCTTCTCTTGCCAATGCCAAGGAGAAGGCATTCTACTTGGGTTGAGTGCATCAGTCCATGTTGAAGTACAGTTAATGTCCTATCAATTTATTGTCAGCTCAAATTGCATATTTCTATACTTTGAATGGATCAGAGCTGAAGAATTTGCCTTCTTTCATGCCTGACTGTATTATGGTCAAGAGATTTTTCTTTCGAAAGTAAGTAAGGCTTAAGCCTGTTATCACTGAGTTTATTGAAATGAATAAGCCATTGCTTCAGGCAAAAGTCTATACAAATCAGTTTGATAAACCTAATTACCACTTTTTATAACACCTTTGGGCCACTTTGAAATAGAGTCCAAACACCATACAGTGAATGGCTGACTTTCCCCAAAAGCACTGAGACATTGATTTAATTGAACTTTTTCCAAACAAAGAGCAGTTTCAATTTTTCTGACTCTCGTAAAATATAAGGAAAAGCAGAACTCAAACATATCCTGACAGTCCTTCATTTCAACTCTTAAGGCCTCAAATTCCTCTTACGAGCATCACCAGTGTCATTAGGTAGGAGGTTTAGTAGGTTTACATTTACACTTTGTTTTTGGCTTAACTTTATTAAACTGCAAGATATGCTAGTACATAAAATGCCTGATTTGCAAGGATTTATTCCCAATGTTCTCACACGAAAGCATTGCTGCATACACTACTATCTGATTTGTTTTATCAGCTGTTCCCATTCCTAACTGCGTTGTCACCACTTCCTGCCTACCCTTCATTATCTACATTAATTTCATATGAGTCTGGGTAAAACAAAACTATGCTTAGGCCACTCTTTAGACTTTTGTGTGTAATTTTGGCATACCAAAACTTCTCAGAACTGTTTTTACAGATTATCACAGTACCGTTCCAATTTCCAAATGTATATCTCACTGTTGTTCAGTATTAATTAAATCTTTAGCTTAACCATTCATATACTTTTACTCAGAACCTATTGATATTTATTTTAATTTTGAAAGTAAGCATTATTAAAGTATACTTTCCATTTAGAAAACCTTATAAATCATAACTATGTACCTTAATAAATTTTTATAGTATGAATATATTTGCTTAATCAGCATGTAGGTCAAGAAACTGAACATTAGGAGCACTCCAGAAGCTGTCCTCATGACCCTTTAGGAAGTTGCTTCCACCAAGGATAACCAGGATCCAAATTGTTCAAAGCCTATTTTGAACTTTATACTTAAATCATATTGAATAAACTTTTTTCTGTCTACTTTTCCTAAACATTATGTTAATGGGATTCTTTCAAGTTGTTGTTTATATTTATACCTTTTCTGTATTCTAGCAGGTTTGAGTTCTCAGCTCTTTATTATTGTTTATAATACACAGTGTTTAAAATGCTATTTCCTAGCTTCAGCTTCGTTTTCTGCCAACCTCCCTCTTGGAATTCCTGAACATTTCTCAAGTCTCAGTTCAAAGGCTTCTTCTTCCACAATGCAGTCCTTGTCACTTTTTTTCCTTCCCCTCTGTTCTCAGCCAAAGAATAGTCCTTGATATTCTAAATAAACCTAAAATGTGTATGATACTTCTAATATTGTACTCTGTACATTCTGCTCAAAGAAGTCAGTTTCAGCTACTAGAAGATAGAATGCTGAACCAAGTCAGACGCAGCCTCTTGCCTTACTTTGCAGTTAATGATCGTACAGTTACTTGTACTACATCTTTTCCCACTTACTGGATTCTAGATGCAGTATTAAATAATGGCATCATTAAAAGCAATGCAAACCTTACACTACACCAAGGAAGATAGACAAATTGTAGTATTAATATTCTCCCACAGATTGTTAAATTCCATGTAAATGAATTCCATTTTAGTCAACATTTCCTCATGGACTTCCCCTAGCTATTCTTTCCCATTATTGGACAAAATACAGCCCAAATGGCCTTTGTCAACATTTTAATCATTTCATCCAGATAGGATGGGCTTTGCTTAATTTGTTTCAGATATCATGGAGAATGATGTTATATGCAAAACAAAAGACTGTAAAAGTATTTATCATTCATATAATCAGATTTTTTTGGAGAAAGCAAATGACTTGAGAGAGAAGGGAAAGTGGCTCTTGGGCTCTTTGGTAATTAGGAGGTAGGGCTGGGATGATGATCTCCACACACCTGCTGGGGCTTGCAGATCTGAACTTCCTGTCTGTATCAAAGTAGGGGGCACCCAGAGCTTCTTGTCAATGTGCCCTGACTGATGTGGGGAAGAAGGGGAAGTCAGCAGCAGTGGTGGGGCCTAAAATCTGTGAATCAGTCAAATGTTGAAAAGGGAGTCAGATTATATTTCAGTAAACTTATTGGTTTTGTACCCTAAGATTCAAATAAAAAATCAGAGTATAGTTGTTTGTAGATATGGTGGGGAGTTAATACATTTGAGCTTTTGTTTTCATGAATTAATACAAATAGGTCCCTTGCTTTTGCCTAATGGCAGAGGAATGGAGTTTTTTGGTGGCTTTTGTCGTGGTCGGTTGGTTTCAGTCATTTTGCTATGTGCACCAGATTCTGATAAAAGATGGAGAAACAAATGATGGCAAAAGTTCTATGGCATCTCCTTCCCATCCCTGAATTCAGTGCTAGTTTTGTTTTTTGTTGTTGTTGTTGCTGCTCTTGTTCAATTTTTGTTTTGTTTGGATTGGTAGTCATTTTTGAATCTGTGCTATCCGGTAAACGTTTAACAACCACATTTTTCTCAAAAGGAACCACAAATTGAACTTGACTTGTATCACAAGCTTATTTACATGGTGCAATATTGGTATAAAAGTCTATTTCAAGCAATCAGCAAAGTCATGCCACTCTTTGAAATCTTTAAGGATTAATGTCATGGGACGTGAAGTAGCTGACAAATATTTTCTGAGATTTGAGTCTTCAGTGCCTACATGCCAGGGGCTAACTCAGAGCTGAGAGACAGCTATGGTTCTCTTTCTGAGGGCCTGAGAAAACTACCGGCAGGCAACAGCTGTGCTGTGCTGTGCTGAACAGTGTTCTTCTCACACAGAAGCCACATGGAAAGGCATCAGGAGGATAGTGAAGCAGAAAAACCCGATCTGGCTTCCTCCTGCGTACCAGAGATAGAACTCTGCTGATTCCCATCCCAAATACCTGGGATGGGCAAGCGGATATTTTGAGGGCCTGTGAGAGCAGATTGAGACTAAGACAATATATTTATAATATCAATTTTTAAATCCAAAGTTGTTGAAGAGATGTGTTAACAGGAAAAGCTACTGGCGTTAGCATTGATTAAAAACAACTGGGAAAAACAAAACAAAACAAAACTGGGAAACAACTATGACGGAGAGATAAAAATTAAACTTTAGACTGAGAATATGAATATAATTCCAATTACAATGAATAATTCATGTTAATCGATCAAGACTACTATTGACAAAGCACAGTAAGGTTTATTAATCCTTTAAATGTGAAGGCTTAATCTGATATTTGATTTGAACTTGGTGACATATTTTTAATTTTCATAATTCAGTCTGTTTGCAGTGTGCCCATTTGTACATGTAATGACTTAATTGCTCATCATTTAGATAATAAAAAGAGAGTCAAAATTACCAATTGCAGTGATATTTTTTCTTTTTATGCCATGAACTATGTCAGTTAACCTCTGGGCAGTAGAAAAATTAATACACAGTGGCTGAATAATTGATAGGTATGTTTTTTTTTTTTAACCTGACAAGATAACTACTGGGCGGCCTTCCTTGCCCAGTATCTCCTTCCTCAATGAGCTGCTTTTATCCTCCTGTACCATTGTTCTTTGTTTAAGACTTTCAATCTCAGAGTTTCAATCTAGCCATTAATACGTTTTTTGAACAGTGAGAGAAGAACTACAACAACAAGGATTTCTTCTTTTCCTTTGTCTCCTATTTTTTTTATTTTTTTATTTTTTATAAACATATATTTTTATCCCCCGGGGTACAGGTCTGTGAATCACCAGGTTTACACACTTCACAGCACTCACCAAAGCACATACCCTCCCCAATGTCCATAATCCCACCCCCTTCTCCCAAACCCCCTCCCCCCAGCAACCCTCAGTTTGTTTTGTGAGATTAAGAGTCACTTATGGTTTGTCTCCCTCCCAATCCCATCTTGTTTCATTGATTCTTCTTCTACCCACTTAAGCCCCCATGTTGCATCACCACTTCCTCATATCAGGGAGATCATATGATAGTTGTCTTTCTCTGCTTGACTTATTTCGCTAAGCATGATATGCTCTAGTTCCATCCATGTTGTCGCAAATGGCAAGATTTCATTTCTTTTGATGGCTGCATAGTATTCCATTGTGTATATATACCACATCTTCTTGATCCATTCATCTGTTGATGGACATCTAGGTTCTTTCCATAGTTTGGCTATTGTGGACATTGCTGCTATAAACATTCGGGTGCATGTGCCCTTTTGGATCACTACAGCCATACCACCCTGAACGCGCCCGATCTCGTCTGTCTCCTATTTTTTTGTTTTTCTCCGTCCCTTGTCCTTCCTTTTGTTCCCTTTCCTCTTCCCTCCATCCCTTCTTCTCTCCCTCCTTCCTTCCTTCCTTCCTGCTTCCTTTCTTTCTGTGGGAAGAGAAAACCATCAACCTAAATGTTTGCTCTCTCACTAGCCTAAACTGTAAACTCAAAAATTCTACGTTCAGTGGAAGAACGGCCTCTGTAGTAGAATAACACAAAGGAGAAGGAAGTTGACATGGGATTTGGGGACATCAATCTTCAACATGAATAAATGTGGATCTTACATTAGTCTTAGTTGTATAGCCCAGCATCCAACTCCTACGTTGAGAGTACACAGACAAGGAAAAAGAAAGCAAAAAACTTGACGCTTCAAAACTCAGCTATTCAGGACATTGTTGCTGTCATCACAGAACGTTAACTGCTGTAGATCACTCTACTTTCACTTTGAGGGTTAGCCTAGAGGGTAACAACTAGTGCAGTGCTATCACTGATGCCCAAGAATCAGTGTCTCTGGACAAGAAAAATATTCCATGCTGTAATAATTGGTAAGAAGGAAAAATATCGGGTAGCCATACAAGTCTGGCAAATGCCTGCAACTAATCCTTTTGGAACTACCATGAAAGTCATGTACCTTCTCTAACCAAAAAGTGCACAGGTTCTCGTTCTCAGTTTGTTTGTTGTTGTTAAATATGAAAATACAGAGCTTGTGTTGGGATCTCAGGGAAGTAGGTGTACAAAGAGCACATTGTGAAATATGTTTTTGCTTAAACATTTAGTGGGATTGGAATGAATGGTCTAAAGTCAACTCTGGCAAAAATATACTTTGCTTGATTCCTTAGAACTTGCAGTTCTAGGGAGTCTTCTTATTCTCTTTTCTCAAAAGATTTCTCAGATCAGTTCGACTCCTTTCCTGCCATTGTGTCCCTGTGGTTTATAGACAAAACTCTTCAGTATGCTCTCTTAGTGCATTCACCCGCCCATCTAGAAAAGAGGAAGCACATCTCATGTTTTCAAAATTTAAATTTTTCCCAATAGTAGTAAGATTTAGCATAATGTCATTCATCTTTCCTTCTCTGTGCTGTAGTAGTTTTATATAGTCAGGTGGCATTTTCCCTGGGTGTCTGATTTTCTCTTAATGATGTGCATTTCTTTTGCATTTTGGATACTATTCTTTTAGAGCTATGCTTTTGAAATCTTTTCTCTGAAATACTGCTCTATCCTTCCATTATCAACAGAAATTACCAATTTCCAAAATTGTTAATTTTTACTTTCTTGATTTATTCATTTTGTATGCTTTTGTGAAGGCTCTTTTCTTTAAAAATTGAGGTCATGAACATGTTCTACAATTTCTTCCCTTTAGTTTTGAAGTTTAAGTTTATCTAGAATTGAATTATCTAGAAGTAAGGAAATAATTTTACTTTCATATAATAATAAAGTTCCCATCCTTATGGGAACAATTTAAATCATTATTCCAAAACAATTATTTTAAAGACTTATGATATTATCAATGTAATATAGCAGTGTTTACTGTATCTGTTCACCTCTTTCAGGAGTTTCTATAATGCTCTATATTTTAATTGGTTAATTAATCTACAAGACAGCACCACAGTGTCAAGTACCTGAGTTTCATATCAAATACTGACATCTGGTAAGCCTAGACATCCAAACATACTTTTTTTCAGAGTACTTTTAGAAATTTTATACTTATTTTCTGAAAAATCTTGCAAAGGTATTTGTAATGGGTCTATAGAATTATTTGGGGGAAATTAATATATTTACAATATTGAGTTGTCCCTGGCAAAACGTTTGGCTAACTTTTATTGAACGTACTGTGGAAGGCAGAGTATATACCTTCCACACTGTAATGTTAGTCAGAATGTTATGCTATATTAAGAAAATTTGTATGTTATTGCTATTTCTTTCTTCTTTAAACAAAACATTGCAAGAAAAATATAAACAGGCTAGACACATGCTGACTGTAAGTTATAATGGATGAAGAAAAGGTTCTCCTAGAATTGCTTATGGATTTACAATTTGATGAAGAACTTGGAGTTTTGGAGCCTTTGGCTTCAAATTACAAGGCACAAGAGTTAGAAGCTGTGACCCTGAAGTATGGTCTTCTGAAAAGATAAATATTTGTCTCAAACTCCTCGTAGGACACTTCTTCTTTTATGAGTTTCTACCCTGTGATGGAGGCCAGCATAGAATGAGTCAGCATATAAAAGGGCACAAGGTCCCAACCAAGCTGCTTGTTTCATAAAGCAAAACAAGTTGACAGATGAGCAGAACACAGAGACTGCTTAATATAATATAAAGCCCTCAGGCTTAACAACAGTATCTGTAGTTGTAGACAAGATCTGTAGTTGCATGTACATAGAAATGACCAGAAACAAATGGACTTTTTTTGAGGAGTTGTCTCACTAAGCATTGTATTGTCAAAACACAAAAAGTAAAGCATGACCTGTAAAACTTAAAATTGTTCAACCCTTAGAGCACAAGTAAGAAGTAGGCCAAAAATGTTGTGCATCACCCAAATGACAGCTGATCTGAAGATTTGCATCTTTCAGCAACTCTGGAAAAGCCTTAGGTATTATCTCTAAAATACTACTTCTTTTCTAACTTTATTTCCTCTTTTATAGACTGTGATTAGCTAATTTTGTATCTTCTCATTCTATTTTTCATGCCCTATAATATCTGTTAGTTCTTTCTATATTTATATCTCTCTGTGCTTCACTTTAGTTAGTCACATCAAAAATTCCAGCAATTTAGTGTGTGTCTAATCTGCTAGGGGTTTTTGTTTTTAGAACTTAGAAACAATTTTTTTTTTCATGTGTGAATGTGCTTGTGTAAAATACAACTATAAAGTTTCCAAATTTCATAAGCTTGGGTGCCTGGGTGGCTCAGTGGGTTAAAGCCGCTGCCTTCGGCTCAGGTCATGGTCTCAGGGTCCTAGGATCGAGTCCCACATCGGGCTCTCTGCTCAGCAGGGAGCCTGCTTCCCTCTCTCTCTCTCTCTCTCTGCCTGCCTCTCCATCTACTTGTGATCTCTCTCTGTCAAATAAATAAATAAAATCTTTAAAAAAAAAAAAAAGGAGTGCAGGAAGCAACTTTATAAAAAAAAAAATTTAATAGGCTCTTTAATCTTTTGTTCCTGGCTCATTTTTTGTGATTCCTTTTTTATTTCATATGTATTTCCTACATAATAATCTTATATTTCAAATCTAATGATTTCAGTATTTTAAATACTTGGGGACTGTACCTAAGGTTTGCTTCTTTTTTTAACCTTAATTTTCAGAAAACAGTAATAAAATGGTTATTTGCTTTCAAGGTTATCCTTCCTTTTGTTTTTGCTTATTGCCTTAGTGTCCCTGTTCTTATTTTGGTGTACTGCTTTTCATTCTATTTTTTTAGTCAAATTTGCTTTTATTTTTATTTTGTAGCTCAGCTAAAAAGTTTCTAATATATTAAGCTCTGCCTGCTGCAATTTGTATAGCATATACTTTCATTTTAGAGAGATGACTGTTCAGAGTACCCAGTTCACATTATTGCCACCAACAGTGAATTATTTTCAGCCTAATCATATTATAAAACACATAAATTCATTTCATCTAAATTATTACACGTGATTAGCTTTAAAGTTCAGTTAGCACACGTAGAAGGAATGTCTACTGCGAGCCATGAACTTTGTTCAATACTATCTCAGTATTTTTAGTGATTAAAGTTCTCATGGGGTGACAGATATGAAATCAATCAATTAGTAAATTATAATAGGAAATAACTAGATAAATATACGCAGTGTTAAGATGGTGATGACCATAATATTGTCTGTTGTTGCAACCATAAACTCTAACTGATATGTGAGGTTTAAAGAAGGCAGTGTGGGAATACAGAGAAATGAGAATTTATATGTGCCTGTAGGGGTCAAGAAAGGCTTCACAGGAACAATGCAGACTGAAGAAAAATTGAGAAAATGAATATAGCTTAAAGTCATGTAGGGTCAAGTGGGCAGAATAGTTTTCAGAGGAGAAAAAAAATCATATATTGAAACACTTCTACTTTATTATGTCATCATTGGGGATTTGGTAAAGAATTTCAGTTTCCAGTAAATGCTAATAGTTCTATTTAATAATGGGAAGCAAAAGGAGAGTTAATAAGATCAATAAAGAGTGATTTGAAATAACCTCAAAAGTAGATGATTAACTTGTAAGTAGCGGAATCGGGATGACGATGAGGGAACAGAGTATTAATAATAGATTAAATATTGAAAATGGATGGCATCTAGGATGGTTTCTGGTTTGTAATTTGGGCAAATGATTAAGGAGAATGTCATTAATCAATATTAGAAATACAGGAGAATAAGAAGGAGACTCTTGAAGATGTTTAATTTTGGACTAACTTGAAAATGATCATGAACATTTAGGAAATGATGTTTAATGTTAAGTATATAAAAATAAAATTTAGCATGAAGTGAGATAAAATGAGATGTGAATTATTGACTTCCAGTTTTTGCATGGTTTTTCTTTGGAGAGTGTATAAAATATAAAGAAGAAGTGAGACAGAGTCTTGAGCAAGCCAGTACTTACAGAATAGACAGACAGTAGAATAGTAGCCTACAGAAGTAAATTGCAATGATATCTTTTGTTTTCCTATTCTTAGTACATTCTTTATTTTGTATTTGTATAATTTGAAAATGACTGGACTAATTTTAGATACATGTTTGTAGCCAAAATATAAATCTTCTCTCAAGTTGACAAATTGTACTTACTTCTATAGAATAGGTATGTTGATGATGTTTTATCATGCTATTTTAAGAAATTGTTCTATTGTGATGAAAAATTAACCTAATAAGTAAACTTCTTAACATTAAAACAAAACTTATACTATGGCTCTGGATTTTGAAATGATGAGAATTTCTTAATGTTCTCAGTTCTGTTTGTCATCCTGCTTATTATTATTATTATTCCTCCCATCATCTATCATAAGGGTACTCATATTGTAATGTTTTATATTGGTGAATACTATTATGTTTGCAATGCTTGTGTTTGATAAAAATCTGTTGTATTTCCTTTTTCTCTTCTTTTTAGAACTGCTTTAAACATAGTAATTTTCTTTGTTCCCCAATTCTAAAACCACATAATTTGCTGTCTCTTAGCAACAGACTAGAGAGGCTACCTGATGCATTTATTTATGTGCTTGATTTCTGAAGAGAAGTACACATACTATATATCATTCAAGGAGTGCCTGAAAGCACTTTCCCTAGTCAACAAGACTGTTTTCATTGGCTAACTAAAAAGGTTTAATGCATTTTGCTTGGCTTATTTTTTAAGAGATTCCAAAATATTTAATCATACTTGTTATAAAAAATAGGTTGAGGGTTGAAACCACTCTCCCCCACCAAAATTTTAAAGTGAATTCAGAGTAATAGAGAAGAACGGCTAAGTAAGACTTATTTTAACTGGAGTGCTGACTGAATGCCAAATTTAAGACAAATGTGAATAAAGTTCCTTTTAAAAGGAACAGTCTGTAATCAATAAGTTCACCTCTAAGAATCTATGAGAATACTTGCAAATCCAATGACTCTCCTGATCCATTTTGGGCAACTTAATTCACTTTAAGTTGAAAATTTACTAATTAAAATACCCAAAGATATAACTATAAACTGTGACCCTGACTTAGCAATTACTGCTCTTTTCTCTCCAATATCAGGACTGCTTTAATTTTTGGAAGATGTAATGGGAACAGAGCTGGGGCTGTGAGTTTGCTGGTATTTTAGCTTCCTGTAGTCACCCTCAAAAATTGCTCCAAGTTTAATGGCTTAAAACTACACAAATATTCCTATATAGTCTTGAGGAATGAGTCTCATGGAGCCAAAATCAAAAGGATCTGTCGAGCTGTTTCCTTCAGAAGGTTCTGAGGGGAGCATCTATTGCCTTGCAGTTTCCTGCTTTTACTGACTGCCTGGACTCCTTGGCTTGAGCCCTTTCCTCTGCCTTCAAGTTGTATCTCTCCAGTCTCTGCACCTGTCACTGGAGAGCTCTCTTCTCTGATTCTGATTCTTCATGGGTCCCTCTGATAAGGTCCCTCACAATTACATTGGGACCTATCTGGATAATCCCGGATGGTCTTCTCTTCTCAAGATCTTTAATTTAGTCACATCTGCAAAATCTCTTTTGCTGTAAAAGATAACATTCACAGGTTCCAAGGATTAAGACATAGACATATTTGGAGGACCGGTATTCAGGTTACTGCAAGTGATTTGTTCTCTTTTTGCCTGCTTTGAACTTCTCTCCTCTCCTCAAGGAACTTTTCCTCACAAAATCCTCCTTTTTATTGTATGTTCCTTTTTATATGTTTGATGTCATGGAGGGGTCATAGACTTGTGAAAATGGCCCTTCTAATCTTTGAAAAAAACTGCATATGGTTATTTAACACTACATTTTGAATTTTCACATGTTTTATTTTGGGGTCTAATTGCCATTTGAATTTTAACATTTGTTACATGTGAAAACCTGGGGAAAGAACATTTCAGATACAGAGAAGAGCATGTTCAAAAACTCTGTGGCATGTGTAAGCTTGACAATGTTCAGGGAGAGAAAGGAATTTGAGAGGGCTAGAATTAGCATTGCTAGATAAAATAGAGGACACTCAGTTAAAATTGAATTTTAAATAAAAAGATACATACCTTTTTCCTTTTTTTATTTCCTAGTACTATATCCCAACTATTACCTGGCACATACTTTAAAAAGAGGGTTTTTTTTTTGTTTGTTTGTTTGTTTGTTTGTTTTTTGTTTGTTTGTTTTAAATCTGAAATTTAAATTTAACTGCATGTTTTCTCTTTTTATTCATTTTTTGGTTAAGTCTGGCAACCCAGGACAAGATCATGGTGAATAAGGGTATGTGTAGTTGATGAAATTAGAAAAATAAGAGTTCTATTATTCAGGGACCACAAGGCCAATGTAAAATGTTTGCAAATTTTTGCAGTTCAAAGCCATTGGAATGTTTTAAGCCTTCAAATGATAGATCTAATCTTACTTATATTCCTGGATGATTACACTGGTGTCATTGTGGAAGAAAGGTCATGAAAATCAATGCTTGAAATTGAGGAGACAGTATGAGTAGCTCTTTGATCAGTCTTGGTGAGAGATTATGGTGACTTGAATTTGTAATTCAAGAGGTAATGAAATTGAGCAAAGTGTCATTCACTTGGGATACACGTGTTCCAACTCAGTGAGGGGCATAGTGAACATGGGTGGGAAGAGAACAGATTAATGTAGATTCAAACAGGATGTACCGAAGATTGGGAAAAAAAACTTCTCAAACATCCAACCTGACTGAGTATGTTAAGTGGTGGACAGGAACTTTTATAAAAACTAACTCTGGGGAAGTGATTAAATTTCTCTAATAAGGAATAACAATATGAAATAAATAAAATTTCCATATCTCTATCATTTCATGATATAGGGAGGAATTTCAAGAGTGTTAGCATGTTTTAAGAAGATTCTATTTTTTCACCTATTATAAAGGTGCCTGGGTATATATTGTATTTTACAACTATAAGAAATCAACTATTAAAACTTTAGCACTGTTTTTGAAGAGAAATTCAGTTTCCTACTTTTTATTATATTTTCTATCATTAAATAGGTTTTATCAGCAAATGTATCAGCCACAGTATTCTCATTCTTTTTTCCTCATAAATTAGTTGAACATAAAGCTCTAAGTATGAATTTCACAAAACATTATGTTGAGTAAATAATTACATTTTATAAATAGAATAATGTAGTTTTTGCTATGATAAGTAATTGAAAAAAATCATTAGTAAAATAAACTATGCACACAAGATAGTTTCATTGCCACTTTATAAAAGATTATGAATTATTTTAAAAATTATGTATATTATTCCCTATATAATCATGTCATTTTTAAAAAGAGGTACAAAAATCAGGTAACAAGATAATTTTACATATACCACAAAACAAATGAAGAATTTAAAAAGCCCTAATGCTTACAATATTTGTCTTTTCCCTCAAAATTTTAACTCAAAATTGTGCATTTGCTTTAATTTCAAGGAACAAAAGTTACCTGGAACTAGTAAATATGTTTAATATGTTGTTTTTTATTACTAACGTATTACAGAAACATATATATCAAATGTATGCCATTATCTCATTAGCAGTGATTCTCCAGTAGGAGTTACCTATTTAACATGAATATATTTAAAGTTCATGATTGTTTTCCAGATGAATTGTGCCTTTTAAACTGATACTAGCGATGTGTCACTGTTTCTGTTATATAGCATTAATGCTACTTCATCAGTTAATAAGATTATTAAAATCTGATGTCTGAAATTTAGAAAATAAATGTAGGACCTTTATTTATTGATTGATTGATTGATTGATTGATTTATATTTTTATATGTTATGTAACCTAAAATTTTTCTGTGATTTATCTAATCATTCAGCTGAAGAAGGTTTGTGCTGTCCACACATTAAATTTCCTTTAGGTCTTCATAAACTTTAGCTATGTTTCCATGACCAAAATAAAGGCTTTCTTTCCTCTCTGATCCTGTTTTGACATCTCTCAGTTACACCAAATGTCTAAATTAATTTTGCTTGAACCTATGGTCTATAAAGTGATTGACCCATATTCTGAGAATCTGCTTTATGTCCTCTCAGACTGTATCTCCCACAACAGGGTAGCTATAATATCCATATTTTACAAATGACAAAACTGGAATTTAGGATGATTAAGAAATTCAGCTAGTAAATTATAGTACTAGAATCTCCACCCAGATCTTTTTACCATGCAAATTTGACTACCGCTCACTAGATCCTGTGGATTTCATTATATCAAGTCCATTTAGTATAAAAAGAGCCATCAAATTTTAGCTATTAGATATAGAAGAAATTGCTGTCCGTGCTTACCAAACCTTAAGATTTTCAAAACTTCCTAATAATGAGATTTAAAAATGCTCCTTCAGCCTCCTCAGATTTATTGATCTTTTTCATAAATTATATTATTATAAAAGAATTTCTCTGTGTTAAAGATTCAACTGACATTACAGAGGGTTGGTGAAGAAGTGAATTTAGCCTTCTGAGATTTGTTAATGCCTTATCAACCAATAATTCCCCATGTCCAGCAATACTATCAATAAGCAGGATGATTTATTAAGAACTAAGAATTCAACAGAAAACAAAAATCAATGCTCTGTCTCTTTATGGAATCAACATTTATTTTATGTTATTGGTTAAAATAAAGTACTAAGACATACCAATCGATTTGGATACATATTACTTAAGTCTACTCTAGGTAATTAATATCATTGATTTCTTGAGCATAAAATATATCAGTCAAATAAAAGTGCTTTTCTTAGTAAATATCAAAAGTGCAGATAAAAAATAAGGAGACTTAAAAGTCTACTGTTAACAGATAAGGCATATAGAGTTAATGGACTGTGGTCCCTACAATCCATCAATTGTCACATAGCTGCTATCTAGTGATAAAATCAATGCAAGTGCTTTCAAATACACAGCACTGCTTCATTGAGAACTCTAACCTCAATATGTCATCACACAGGTATTTAAACATCAGGAAAAATGTAGAAAAGCTTCAAATGGTTTTGAACTTGAAAAGCCTGACAAAAGATTTATATATTTTACAGATTTGTTTTCTTCTAGCTCAGTACACAATTTCAGAATATATCAATCCATCAACCATTTTTCAAATGGTTGTAAATAAGTTGTAGCCAGGATTTTACTACATCTTACACTGACTAGTTAAATGTATTCCCTGACTTAAAAGAAGATAGAGAAAATGTATAACTCCCAGAGTACATAGATAAGCTTCCTATCCAGTATCTATTGTTAAGATATATGATTTTGAGTTTTAAAATTAAAGTCATCTTAAAACATTTCCCTTTAAATAATGTGATTTTCTGCATCAACACTCCCCAAAAGCAGTGATCTAAAAGTTATAAATGGGCTTAGAATGAATTTAAATTGAAATCCGATTTATATAGTGTGGAGAAATTTTAGTTCTAAAATAATCTATTTTTGTTTGGTGTGTTAGGGATAAAGATTGTTGTATAAACCTCACACATGATTTTTAGTATAGCAAATGTAACTGCCATGTGGAAAAATTGTTGCTCCTCTAATCATTACATTGGAGGGATATTGACTTATTTCCATGCCCCTGGGGTTAAGATATTATTTCATCAAGATTCATGCTAGAACTAGAGAATTCTTTTGCAGTTAATTAAAAGTTGATTCAAAATCAAAACAATGTAGATGCACAAATACATAAGAGTAACACAACCCATGATTAAGAAAACAGCATCAGCTATTTTTCAAAACCTTGTAATTTTCTTTCACATGTTATCTTTTCATGTCAATAGTATTAATACATGCACTATTGGTGAATTTGGGAACATTAAAGAAAACTATACTTGGCAAATTCAGTTTCTCTATTTAGATGACTTAATCTATTGAATACATTTTATTTAATTCTTATGGTTTAATAACGTGAATGAACATGTGGTATACTTTCTCTTTCATAGGGACTGACTAGAAGAATGATTGGGCCAGCGGAGCACAAATAGATATTAAGCAAAAGAATTATACAGAGAGCAATCTTGATTCTCAGTGCTGTTTTTAGTCTTACTCTTTTTTAAAGATTATTTATTTATTTTTAGAGAGAGACAGAGGGAGAACACAGATGGGGGGAGAGACAGGGGGAGAAACCTCAAATTGACTCTGTGCTGAGCATGGAGCATGATGTGGGGCTTGATCTCAGAACCCTGAGATCAAGACCTACGTAGATATCAAGCATCAGTCATTTAACTGACTGAGCCACCCAGGCACCCCACTGCTTTTATTCTTTTAACTGCATTGTCTACCAAGAAAATACTGACTGGAAATTTCTGATTGACTTCTTTTCAGAAGACATTTTCTGTCTATATATATAATAAACAATACAGTTAAAATCATCTATACTTGGAAGCATATCACTTCATACATGTACATAAGTTCCTGCAAGATAATGTAATTGGTCAGATGATTGGACAGCATGCTCATTTTAGACTATTAGAATTTGTAGAAATATTCAGAAATTAGAATCAGGATTAAAATAAGAAAATTTTAAAAATTGGTAATATGTATTAGTTTTGTAGATATATTCAAAAGCTTTATGTTTAGAACATTTTTATTATAAAGAAAAGAGATGTAAGACTTTTGCTTTTTGTTTTGTTTTGTTTTTAATTTATTTACTTTTTAAGTTTATTTTTTGTGTATGATGTGAGAAAATGATTCAGTTTCATTCTTGGGAATATTGCTGTCTAGTTTCCCCAACATCATTTGTTGAAGAAACTTTTTTTTTTTTTTTTCAGACCAAGAGAAAACCCAGAAATGAGGTGGAGTCTTTTTGGGTTTTCTACATAGAGTATCATGTTATCTGTGAATAGTGAAAGTCTGGCTTCTTTCTTGCTGATTTGGATGCCTTTTATTACTTTTTGTTGTCTGATTGCTGAGTATAGGACTTCCACTACTATGTAAAATAATAATGGTGAGAGTGGATATCCCTGCCTTGTTCCTGATGGTAGAGGAAAAGCTCTCAATTTTTCCCCATTGAGAATGGGATTAACTGTAGGTTTCTTGTATATGGACTTTATTATGTTGAGGTATGTTCCCTCTAAACAAACAAAATCTAAAGCCAGTAGAAGAAAGGAAATAATAAAGATTCAAGCAGAAACACATGATTTGATATAGATACTGGAAAACAAACAAGCAAAACCAGTAGAACAAATCAATGGAACCAAGAACATTGGTACTTTGAAAAAACTAATAAAATTGATAAACCTCGAGCCAGACTTACAAAAAGAAAAGAAAAAGAACATGAATAAGTAAAATCACAAATGAGAGAGGAAAAATAAGAACAGTTATAAGAGAATACTATGAAAACAGAAAGGAGAACCTAGTAGAAATGAATAAATTCCTAAAAGCATATAAACTACCAAAGCTGAAAAGGGAAGAAATAGAAAACTTGAACAGACCAATAACCAGCTAAGAAATTGAATCCATAACCAGAAATCTCCCAGTAAACAAATCCAGGGCCAGATGGTGTCACAGGCGCATTCTATCAAATTTTAAAGAAAAGTCCATACCGATTCTTCTCAAATTATTCCAAGAAATAGAAAAGGAAGGAAAACTTCCAAATTCATTCTATGAGGCCAGCATTACCCTGATACCAAAACCAAATAAAAATTCCACTAAAAAAGAGAAGTACAGGCTGATATCCCTGATGAACATGGATATAGAAATTCTCAATAAAATAATAGCAAACTGAATCCAACAATATATTAAAGGAATCATTCACCATGATCAAGTGGGATTTATTCCTGAGTTGCAAAGGTGATTCAATATTCATAAATCAATCAATATTATATACCACATTAATAAAAGAAAGGATAAGAGCCATATAATCATTTCAATAGATGCAGAAAATCATTTGACAAAGTGTAACATCTATGCATTATAAAAACCCTCAACAAAGTAAGACTGTCTTGAATGTTAAAAGGAAAATAACTTGGAATATGTGAATCCTACTTTTAAAAAAAAAATACTAATTATATTAAGATTACCTTCTCTGTAGTACTGGTATAATTACACTATCAAAGAAGAAGAAGTTGGAGAAAATATAACAACATCAAAAAAGACTGAAAATCTTTTAGATGACACCTAATATATAATATAATTTCATACACATGGGAAATAAAACCATGGAAATAAAAAATATATTATAAGGTTTCAGTATTTAGAACATCTATAATAATTTTTATCTTCATATTATTTGTCTTTGTTTTTGTTTTATTTCTTTTCTGTGTTCCAGCATTCATTGTTGATGCACCACAGCCAGTGCTCCATGCAATGTGGGCCCTCCATAATACCCACCACCAGGCTCACCCAACCCCCAACTCCACTCCCCTCCAAAACCCTCAGTTTGTTTCTCAGAGTCCACAGTCTCTCATGGTTTGTCTCCCCCACTGATTTCCCCCAACTCACTTCTCCACTCCATCTCCCAATGTCCTCTGTGTTATTCCTTATGCTCCACAAGTAAGTGAAACCATATGATAATTGACTCTCTCTGCTTGACATATTTCATTCATCATAATCTCTTCCAGTCCCATCCATGTTATACAGAAGTTCGGTATTTATCCTTTCTGATGGAAGCATAATGTTCCATTGTATATATGGACCATATCTTCTTTATTCATTCGTCTGTGGAAGGATATCTTGGTTCTTTCCACAGTTTGGTGACTGTGACCATGCTGCTATGAACATTGGGGTAGAGATGGCCCTTCTTTAGACAACATAATGATTTGTCTTTAAAAAGTATATTGTTTCTCAAAAATTTAATTTATATCAGAAAATGTTTGACACATTTTATAAGTACTTGAAAATGTTATCAAAGCATGACTTTAATTGTTACCGTCATTCTTTTTCCAATAAAAATACAATGGCAATTTTTAGTGTTCTTCCTATTTTAAAAGTTTAAATGAAATGGTATCATATAAGTTTGTTTGGAATAAAATCTGCAACACACCCAAATTAGGTAAAATAAAAAAAAAAAATCTTGGGATGAGTTGCCTTGAAATTATTTAATTTCAGATTCAAATTCTTCTGTAATTTTCTGACAATAATTATCATATAAATGTGAGTGATATACTTAGAACGTGGAAATCTTACGCTAAGTCTTTAAACATTGGCCCCAAAGTAATCCATATCACATTCCGCTAACAGTTCATTAGCCATACAAATCATAGTTAATATTTGACTTCTAGTTCCCAGTCCAAAGGGTTTGGAAGTTGTCCCTCTCATTCTCATGAAAAGAAAAAAGCCAAAGAACCATTCCTCACTACCTCTCTTGGATCCAGGAGAGAATTACAGTCACAGGGAAATCAGTGCGCTGAGAAAGTGGAAAGAAGGCAGATGCAGAGCCTATAGTTTATTGGGAGCAGAAGCAGACACTGGAGCCAGCATCAGTAATAATAGTAGTAGAAAAAAATGTCACAAGTAGCCCAGGAACTCTCAGGAGAGGCCATACATCAATTCCATAGAGCCATTACTACAGGACTGAAGGAATATGTGGAGGCTGTCTCTTTTCAACACTTCATCAAAACATGATCACTTATCAGTATGGATAAAATTAAATAATTGATATTTACAACAGGAGAATATAAAAAGAAAATAAGACACACGTACCCCCCCCCCACACACACACACCCTTCTGATACACAGAAGAAGCAGTTTGGAACTTGGAGACTGAAAATCACACTTTTGATTACCTTTTGGGAATGGCTATTTTAACTGGAGAGTTGATGTGGATGTATATAAACAGTGTGGGGGATGGGGACATTGGCACCCCCTTTCAAGTGAGCCAGTTTTTATGTCAGGTTTATGATGAGTTTTCATTCACTGGCAGTACTGGACCTTATGAGATTTTAAGGAGTTTTATTCCTTAAAACAAAGTTTGGCCAAAGTGGAGAATGCTTGTTATGCTTTAAAGTCAGAGGTTCAGAACTTCCAAAACATGACCTGGCAGATGTCTTTTCAGTTAAAACCGAAATGATTGACCAAGAAGACATATCTTAGAATACCATACTCAGCTGTTATACTCTTGAGAGACCAGTTTGTAAGACTGTTCTTTAGTATTTCATTGGACTTTATTGTGGCTTTTACATAGAAATGTTTTCAGTTGTACTTGTTTTAAGATGTACATAAGCTGTGTTTAAAAATTATTGAAACAAGTTATTTCTTGTATCTTACTCATCAAAGTTTACATAAAAATGTTTACATATATGCCTATTTGAATTTTTGCTGGCTTAAACTTCTATCACTTATCTTTGAAATGTGAACATTCTTTAGATTGTACCTTCTGTCATATCTATTTTAATTTACATTGTGTGAATTTTGCAGTGGTAATATTTAATGGAAGCCATTTATAATTTAAATTGGTGATTTTCTTATATATAGAAAATATTTCTTAGTTATATAACTGGACTTGAATTTCATGTTTAAATTTCTTCATGGTATTTTTCCAAATAGGTTTATTCCTTAGAACAAGAATTAAAAATTATTAAGTTATCAGTATTATGAGGTATATAGTGAGAATTCATTTTACATTCTGGTCATTGTTTAGACCACTTTGAATCCATTTGAAATTGCCTTCCAGGAAAATTTTTGGATATCCAGATTTTAGTTTTTATCCTTTATCACAGAAAGTCTGACAGTCAATTGGAGCTAACATTATAATATTTTCACTGGTGTTTGAGTTCAATTGTACATATATCTGAAAAGTTTTTAGTAAGGATTATTAGTAGTTCTTTTATTGTCATTATATTACAGTAGGCATATTTCTTATAAGATTCATCTATAAGAAATTTACATCTAAATAATTATAATGAAGTTTGAAATTTTTGAAATATTAAGTTAATTCAAATCTTTATAGTTGTCCAGTTTTGTTATTTAATAGTATAAAAAGTTGCCGAAGAAAATTTAGCTTATACAATTCACAAATATGACAAGTCCCAAAACAGTTGGGAATAACAATGATAGTCTCTAATAGTGTTTAGAATTGGAATTTGCTTATTGAAATTAGTTATAGATTATTCCCTGTGATGTGATGCTGACTTGAGCATGACACTCCTGGCTGACAACCAGACATTTCCATTTGGTTTTGTGAGTTTTGAGAATATGGATACTGGGTTTTATTTTTGGAAAGATTAGCTGTTCTGTTTGCAAGGACTTGATTCTTTGAAAGTGAAATTCCCCACCCCACCTCCAAAATCACATAATGGAAGCTAAAATGTAGACATGCCTAATAAATTAAGTTGGTTGGTTTATTTTGGTGTTAATAGTTTTTTTTTTTAAGACATAGTGCTAAAATATAGTCTTTTTTTTCCATATTTGAAGACATAGTGCTAAAATATAGTCTCATTACATAATTTTGTTTCTTCTGCCATTTGCAGTTAAATTTAAATGTTAAAAGTAAAATAATACATGGATTGATGAATGTCTTATGGATGTTTAAAACTGAAATCTTTAAATAAAATATTACAAGATAGAAAAAGTAAATTAATGAGTCAATGCATGAATTGATGGATTATTTAAAAAAAGAAAACCTATGAGATTGTGATAACTTTCTAACAAATATACAACTTCCCTTGCAAAGACAGTAGTTTGCAGTACAAACTAGTTCGTGATAGTTTTAAGTGATTTACATTCTTCTGAAAATCTCTTGGTTAATCATGGATTACAGTTGACCTTACTATATAGATCTTAAAGGGACTTTTTCTTTTTCTTTCTCTCTCTCTCTCTCTTTTTTTTTTTTTTTTTAAGAGAGAGTATAGGGAGGGGTAGAGGGAAAAGCAGAAAGAGAGAATCTTAAGGAATCTTAAGCAGGCACTCCGCCCAGTGCAGAGCCCAAGGTAGGGCACAAACTCACAGCCCTAAGATCATGACCAGAGCTGAAATCAAGATTCTGGCACTTAATCAACTGAGCCACTCAGGTGGCTCTTAAAGGGAGTTTTTCTTAACCAAAGCAAGTTATTAGCTAAAGAATATTGGTCTTTGTTATAAACCAAATGTTTGTGTTGCCCTAGACTCATATGCTGAAAACTGATTCACTGTGTGATGGTATTTGGACGTGGGACTTACAGGAAATCACAAGGGTGAAGATCTCAGAAATGAGATTATTGTCCTTATAAAAGAGATTCCACAGAGGTCACTTGCTTCTTCTGCCATGTGAGGATACAGCAAGAATACAGCCATTTATGAACTGGAACGTGGCCTTCATCATACACTGAATCTACGGGCAACTTGATTTTTGACTTCTAGTCTCAAGAAGTATAACATATAAATGTTGTTTAATCCATCCAGTCTATAGAATTTTGTAACAGAAACTGAAATGGACTAAAATGGAAGTTGGTTCTAAGAAGTGGAATGCTTCTGTAATCAATAACTAAAAATCTGAAAGCAGCTTTGGACCTAGAGAATGGGTAGAGCCTGGAAGAATTTTGAAGTGATGTTAGAAAAAGCTTACATTGCCATAGACCTACACTTTTAAAGGCAATTTTGGTGACAGCTCAGAAAGAAAAGAGCTGTAGAGAAAACCTCAGACTTGGAGAATATTTATGTAATCCTGAAGAGAATGTTGGTACAAATAAGAGCAGTAGAGGCCATCCAGTGAAGTCTCATAAATGCAGAATATATTATTGGAAACTGAAGGCAAGGCAAACCTTGTTATAAAGTGGTTGTTGGGTCCGTTATCAAAGGAACGAGACTGAGACAAGGTTATGCAAAGCCTTATTCTATGTCAAGCATTGGAAGTTAGACTGACCAGCCAGGGAAACGAGGCTGAGACAAAGTAAAAGTTATGTAAAGCTTTCTTCTATGCCAAGCATTAGAAGTCAGACTGACCCGCCAGGGCCGCCTCCGAAGAGAGCAACGCCCCTTGGTCTTACAGGCTAGTTTTTATAGGGCACAATCGCAGACATCTGCATTTATGGCTTTGGCTGATTGGATGTCTCCTACCTGTGTGTTTTAGTAACGGTTACCAATGGCCTTGTTTTAGGTATGTGTTTTAGTAATAGTTACCTGGAACTGGCCTTGTTTTAGGTGTGTGTTTTAGTAACAGTTACCTTGTTTTAGGTGTTGTGTTTTAGTAATAGTTACCTGGAACTGAGAATAGTAACTGCTGAGGCTTTTATTAAACAACAAAATGTCTATCTAGGCAACATGGAGTCACTATGGCTAAGTAGGCCCAAGCAGGCACTAGGGGGTTCACATGTTTTAACGTGGAATCGACCCCAACATGGTAGAGAATTTAATTGCGTTTGTGTTCTATTGTTTTGTGGAAGGTAGAACTTGTGAGTAAGTTAGGTATTTATCTGAAACTATTTTTTTAAGGTTTTTTTTTAATATTTTATTTATTTGACAGAGATCACAAGTAGGCAGAGAGGCAGGCAGAGAGAGAGAGGAGAGAAGCAGGCTCCCTGCTGAGCAGAGAGCCTGATGCGGGGCTCGATCCCAGGACCCTGGGATCATGACCTGAGCTGAAGGGAGAGGCTTTAACCCACTGAGCCACCCAGGTGCCCCTGAAGCTGTTTTTAAGCAAAGGGTTGAAACTTAGCTTGTCTCCCTCTGGATGCTTATAGTAAACCATGAGAAGAGAGAAATGACATAAAGATGGAATTGTTACCCTCTGATATCAGTCTGAGTGTTCCCACTCCTCTTTACCTCTCCACTGATGTCTTCTGCCTCTGTAGAGATACAGAAGTGTAAGATTTTACATCTCAGCCTGATTTCCTGGATGTTCAGGCTAAGTAGATATTTAGCTCCCTTTAAGGGATTGGTTGAAATAGGGTCTCCTACTTCTCTACCATCTTGCTCCTCCCAAATCTAAATATGGAATTGTTAAAAAAAAAAAAAAAAAAAAAAAGGAAGTAGAACTTACAATTTGGGGAAATTCCCAGACTATCCATATTGCAAAATATGAGAACACTAACGGCGTGGCCAGTTGGCTATTTGATAAGATCTGTATGAGTCAACCATCTCAACAGAAACCAGGTGCTATTGTTCCAGATCATGGAAGAATGATCCCAAAGGTAATTCAGAGATTATCAAGGCTGCAAAACCAGTCACAGGCCCAGAATGCAAGGACCTGGGAGACAGTGTGGTTTCAAAGAGAAGCCATGCCTGTGGGACCCAGCTGAACACTTCCTGCACAGTGCCTGATGCCACCTCTCATTGCATGCTCCCTTCACACTCTGGCACCAAGCTCCTCCCCTGTCCCAGGTATGATATTGGTAGGCCCCAGTCCAGTGATGGCCTCCTTTCAGAAATGCACAGGAAGCAAATCTGGCAGTTTCCTCTAACTAAAGTTGTAACGAGCAAGCAGAGTGTGAAAGCCCAAGGGGCATGTCTACCTCTACCTGGATTTCAAAAGATGGAGCCACCTGTCAGACTGGAGAGACCCAGACAGTGAGCCACTATAGGGCTGTTCCCCTGAGCCCTGGGAGTGACACTGCTGCTCTCAGAGGGCCATAAAAGCAAAGCATTGAGTCAAAGAAAATAACTTTTGAGATTTAAGGTTTATTGTTATTTTCCCCCATTAGGTTTCAGACTTACCTGGAACTTATTACCTCTTTATTTCTCATTTCTACCTTTTGGAATGGAAATGTTTATCTTATGTGTGTCTCACCCTTGTATTTTAGAAGCACATAATTTACTTGGGTTTACAAGTTTCACATCTGGATAGCAGGTTTGCCTCGGGATGAATCATACATACAGTCTTACCCGTATCTGATTTTGATGAGATTTTATACTTTAGCCTTTTGAGTTAATGCTGGAAAAGTTAAGACTTTGGGGCTGTTGAGATGGAATGAATTTATTTTTCATGTGACAAATACATGAATTTGGGGGAACCAGAGCAGAATTCTAGAGACCATGACCGCTCCAAAATTTGTATGTTGAAACCTAATCCCCAGTATGATGGTATTTAGTAGTAGTGTTCTTGGGAGGTGATTAGATTATGAGAACAGTGTCCTCATAAATGCAATTAATGACCTTAGAAAAGACCCCAAAGAATACCCTTGCCTCATCTGCTATGTGAAGGCACCATGAGAAGAAAGCCATTTATGAACCAGAAAGACCTTTCCCAGAAATGAATCTTCTTACACCTTGATCTTGGACTTCCAGCCTTCAGAATTGCTAAGATTTAAGTGTTTGTTGTTGAAGCCAACCAGTATGTGATATTTTGTTATAGCAGCCCTAATAGACTAAGAATATCACTCATTCCTCCCATCAATTCACTTAAAAATAACATGAAACATCACTACTTCCTCTCTCCCCACCAGGATCCCAAAAGCATAAACCTCTTCTATTTCTATAAAGAAAATAGAACAAAAATAAATAATGTCATATAAAAATTAAAAAATCACAAAATATGGTACTTAAAACCATAACCAAATTGACATTTCACATATAATCAGCTTCGATCAACTTAACCAACTTTTAGATCTCCACTTTTTTCTTTGTTTTTGTTTTAGACTTACTTCCTCTCCTACTCTGAATTTATTCCTCTCTCCTGTTCTCTTCATTATTTATTTGCTGGGAAATTTTTAATATGACAATAAGAAGCTATTACTTAAAAATCTGCTGTTGTAGTTCTATTGTACAAGTTTATACCAATCTTAATTGTTTTTATAGGTAGATTGCTTTATTTACTTAGGTGTTTAGACAGAAACATATGTAAAAGATACTTTGTTATGAAAGGAGTAATGAAGAAAATGATCTATCTGGAAAAGAATCTGTATCAAGTAGTCTAAGAAATTTCACAAAATTTAATAATAAATGAATAGTCTCTGAGTAATATTGAGAAAAAACTCATTCGAGAGTTTCAGAGTTACCTTTTGACCACAAAATGTTAGGAAAAAAGTTATAAATCATAGAAGTCAGCATTATTGGATCTGTAAGAAATTGTATTAAATCAAGGTTACATATATTAAACATAAAGCCTAGTCATAACTTATTTATTATAAACCATACATTTCTATTTGTTCACATCAGTGAAATATAGATGAGATGGTGAAATGAATTAATTATGAATTGCTTCCTATTGAATGAATGCTAATGTTATAGTTATTGATTTTTTTCTGTGATTTTTCCCCTTCAAATTCAAGAGAAAATGTCCTTCAATTTCAGTTTAACCTTGTTATTGTATTATAGTCTATGAATGTATATTTCCATTATTGAGTATTCCAGTCTATTAGACCCTTTATAATTATACTCTGAATACCTCCCCTAACCTTTAGTCCTGAAGACCTATGTTTTTTTTTCCTTTTTAAAGTAAAGCTTAGGGCAGTTGGGTGGTTCAGCTGGTTAAGTGTCCAACTCTTGATTTTAATTCAAGTCACGATCTTAGGGTTATGGGGTGGAGTCCCACATTGGGCACTGTGTACAGTACAGAGTCTACTTGTCCCTCTCCCTCTTCTTCTTACCCCCTCAGTTCTCTCTCTCAAATTAATAAATAAAATCTTTTAAAATTTTTTTAAAAAAGTTAAAGCTTATCAGTTTAAAAATCAAAGATCATAGTATGTGGGGAGAAAAAAAGATCAGACATGAAAACTAATACCCGCTGGTCACTAACAAACCTGAGTAAGATAAGAAGACAAGACAAAAGAGAAGGTAATTGTAAAAATCACATGATGTCATAATAAAATCTTCCTCTTAAAAATCTTGACAAAATGTGAAAATCTTTTGTATCAAGGCAAAGGAAACCAGCAAAAATTGTGAATATTTGGGGAGCTATATTCTTGGATACCAGCAAAGTACAGAGTGATAATATGGGTGTTTGGGACCATTTTTCCTTCTGAAATGATTATTGATTTAAGAAGGGAAAGCAGTGGCAGTAGGCTGAGAAACTGAGCAGAGATTTTTTTACAGTCTCATGGGAATTTGAGGACTCTTTCGAAAGGAAGACTTCATAAATTTCCCAAGCTATTAATTGAGAATCTGAAATGTCCACATTGGAATGAAAGGTGAAGTATAAATACTAAAGTTTGATTTCACATCATCGTAGTCTCTAACTGGGTTAACTCATATGGGATTGCGACTGTATTATGCAGAGAATAGCTGCTTGCCCCAAGAAACCATAAATGTTCTGAAGGACAACATAAAGCCTCTTATATGTATCTCTCTCTCTCTCTTTCTCTCTCTCTCTCTATTCCTATTCCATAGGAATATATGTGTGTGTGTGTGTGTGTGTGTGTACATATATATGTGTATATATATATGTATATATATGTGTGTGTGTGTGCATGTACATATATGTGTATATGTGTGTGTGTGTGTGTGTATAAAAATTAAACAAAACATTTGGAACACAACCTTTTTAAAAAGAAGAAAAATTCAATATATAATATATAAAGTGACCAGAGGTATTTTTTTAAAATTTCCAAACATTTAAAATAACTTTAAAATAATGATGATAAATAAATCTAAGGATATAAAAGACAACAAAGAAAATATTGGCAAATGTTTAAAAGGAGAAGCAAATATGAATAAAAAAACTAATAAATTATGAGTGTAATATATTTAATGAGCAATAGAGATAATGAACTGAAAAATAGATTGAGAAATACTCAGAATGAAGAATAGAGAGGCAGTGGTATGAAAATATAGATGAGATCATATGAGATATATAGAACAAAATAAAAAGACTAACAAGAATATAAATACTATTGCACAAAAGAAGAGTTAGAATAGGATAGAATCAATCATTGAAGAGATTTTTGGGAAAGATAAGTTTCAAAATGGGGAGTAGAAATCATGCTACATATTATGCAATTGACACATGAAGAATGCCACATTTAAGTCCACTAAAGAAAAACTTCTGAAAATTAATAGTTGAGTAGGTTTAAGTTTTTCATATTTTTTTTCTTTTATATTTGCTCCCATCTGTTTCTTCTTTCTTGCTTTATTGTTGCCCTTTTTTGTATTAATTCTTTTTTTATTATATTTTAAACAATATTCTTTAGGGCATTTTTTTTAAAGCTTTACAATATGAATTCTTAAATTACTATAGAATTCCATGAGCTAATTTTATGCCATTTTACTTATAAGATAGAAGTCTTAATAGAAGAATATATTTTTATGAGTCCTAGTCTGAAATCTTTACTACTGTTGACCTTTATTTTACTTCTTAATATATTATTCATCCCATAATATAGTTGTTTTTATGACAAATACAAAATGAGGTATTAATTAATACCTCATTGTTCTGTATATTATACTTGAATAAATTCCCAGTGGGTAATAACAGATATATATATCCCAAGAAGAAAAGAATCGGTTTCTAAAAGATTTTAATTTGGGCAACTTGATCATAGGGAAACAAACTTCACAGAATAATTTTATTATTTTTGTACAACCAGTAAACTATGTTTTATTAAAGAAATTCAAAAATGGGAAAACAGGCTTTATATTTATAACATATTTGCTATTTCTTATGCTTTTCATTCCTTTGTGTTTATTTCTATACTGAAACCTCCTTTCTGCTCACCCATTATATTTATCTTTTCCAGGAGCCAAATAAGACTTTTTTTTTTTTAAGATCCTAATAGTATTTTAAGCTTGCAGATCATATAGCCTATGTCACAACTCCTCAGTTCTGCTCTTGTCTGACAATTGCACCACTAGACATTATGTAAATGATTAGGTTTAGCTATTTACTATTGCAACATTATTTGTAAAAACAGGTGGCCAGTTTGTGAGGCATAATTTGCTGCCCCTAATCTTTTATATTACTTCTTTGATCAAATTTGTAATTATACTTTTAAAGTTTGCATCTGTCAGTGCTGAAATCCATGTCATATCTGGATCTATTTCTATTGACTGTTACTGTTTTCCTTCTGATGGGTCACATAATTTGGCTTCCTACCATGCCACATATATATTTTTTCTTTTTAAAAACATTTTATGTTGGTCATTATGGACATTGCTGTTGAAGGTTGAAGTTTTGTGTTATTTCAATAAAGAGTATTGAATTTTATTTTAGAAGGCAGGTAATTTGCTGGGAACTGAACTTGATCATCTTGAGCCTTATATTTAAGTTTTATTAGTGATACACTATAGAGAACTTACTCTAGGTCTAGGGTAGTACTACTGATAATGGAGCCCTTATGGGAAACTCAGCTGAATATTTGGCCTATTCAGTTTGTGTTTTTCACTCTGGCTTGTGCATGCCTCTAATTTTTAGTATAATGTAACTTGTGGAATCTCTGTGGAGCTCCCAGATGCCTAGTTATTGTTTTGTGCCAAGTCTTTCAGGGTCTCACACTAAGCACACACAACTGAATAAATATTCATCAATAATTCTTCTCCTCCTCCTCCTCCTCCTACTCCTCCTCCTCCTTCTTCTTCTTCTTCTAATTGTTCTTCTTCTTCTTCTTCTTTGAGGTAATAAAGAATTTATTAAAAACTATTTTTCATCAAGAGGCAGTTAAAATTTATCATTTAACACCCAGACCACTACCAAAAGAGAGAATGGAGGGAGGGCTAAAAGCTATGAATCATTGACAAAAGGACCAAGACAGACAACACCTGGGGCGGGTCAGTGCCAAAGGATTGGGATATTTCCTCCCCTGAGGTTAGGAGCAGTGGTGGCATGGAAACCAGAGCACCTTTGGCCCCTGGCATGGCCTAGACTTGGCATAAACTTCTCTAAGAGGGACTAGAGTCAGAGGAAGAGCCCTCAGTAGTGTGTATTCATCACACAGGTTATTGGGCATTCTGCTCAGTCCACTCCACATTGCTGAGATTGTACTCTATGGTCATCTCTGAGAATGAAGTTTCCTTTATGCAAATTTTTAAACCCATAAAACTTTGGAAAAACAGGTGGTCAGCCAATGGGACATCATTCATCATCCATTTCTATAGAGCTTAAAATTATATGACTCAACCATTCCAATCTTCCTAAACTGCATTTAAATCCTGGTATCACACTATATTAAGAATCTTATTTAGGGTAAACTATTCCAAGCTATTTAAGTTTTCTGACACATTAAATAGTTTATAGAAGAACCCCATAAGGTTGTTGTGAGAATTAAGTTAGATAATTCATGTACAGTTCTTTACACTGACAATTAACAAAAAATAAATAATGCTAACCACTATTATTTACATTTAGGTCATTATTTTTTATTATGACTTTACTGTCATTTGTGTTTTATCTCTGACATCAGAAAAAAAGTAGTGCTATATAACTTAAAAATGCCTGCATGCCTGGGTGGCTCCATCCGTTAAGCATCTGACTCTTGGTCTCAGCTTAGGTCTTGATCTCAGGGTAATAAGTTTAAAGTCTTTGTTGAAAAAAGCCCCCATTTAAAGGAAAAAACAAACAAAAAAAAAGCCTTGGAATCTATTTGTCATGGAGATGGGTTAAGGAGGGAACTATAGGTAGGAAAGACCTTCAGACCTCTCTGCCCTTGAAAAGCACGATATTTAAATCCATATCTAAAACAGGAGATTTTCCTTAATGTCACAAAAACATCATTTTTATTTTTCTATATTAACTCCTGTTGGTCTACTGTAAATGCAGCTTTAGTAACTTGGGACTTATCTATAAATTATAGGATGTTAGGTTCTCCTCTTTAACTTAGAATGACTATATTAACATGATTAATATTGTAATGCCTTAGGCAAACATCATTATTCTCTTCTTTTCCATTCACTCTAAAATTTATTGATCTACAGTGACCAAAAACACATTATCATTCTCTTTGTAATATTTTCCACAAGGATGGAAACTGTACTGAGTAACCTTCCATACTTAGAAACTTTTCAAGCCTTACCAAGTGTAAATGGCTAATTAATTCCATAAAACATAACAGTATGTTTTACAACCAGAGGACAACTCTAACACTGAATAAAAATCATGAGGACAATACAGAATAATTCACATAATCAAGAAATAACCTCAGTCAAAACACACGATTGTAAATAGTCTCACACAAATAAACACTTCTTTTACTTAGGAGACAACTTAATTGAAGTCTATACATCTATGTCAAAATCATATTCTATCTAATATGAGTAACAAATAATCTAATAATCCAATAAGCTTATCCTGAGAGTTTTGAGATCTTCTACTCAAATTTATGTGAAATGTGAGTACCCTAATTTGAATGAAGAAACTTCATGTAAAATCAAGCAAAATCCTATGATGGATTAACTGATCTTTAAACCATACATACATAAGCTTTGAGTTAAAATAATTCTCAACCTGGAATATCGTTCTGAGGATATATGAATATTCCGTTTAACAGATAAAAGTATTCGAACCGTCAGTGTAAATTCAGATCAAATAATTCAAATCTGATGCATGTGAACTGAATTTATTAGATAAATATATTTTCATTCAGCTATATACTTTAGTGAAATATCTAATTATATTTTTATAACATCAATATTGTTCAGTCATTTATGCACTCACTATATATATATAATATGATATACACATTTTTATCCATATTATATATTATTTATATTTAGTATATATATTTATAGGTAAAATATAAATATATAATATATAACATCATTGAATATCTATATTCACATTATACATTATATATTATCTATAGTATAGATAATATATTATAGATACCTATATCTATCATATCTCTATCAGATACATAAATTAATATACCTATCTAGTAGATATATTGATGTCTACCAAAAATATAAATATACAGAGAGAAAGACAGACACAAAGAGAGAATTTAATACTGTTTAAAGTAAAGACAGTTAAAATAAACTATATTTCCGCACATACAGCATTGGAGAGATGGTTATAAACTAATATATGCTTTTTAAAATGTATGCTTTTTATAGATTAATAATTTAACCTAAAATTCATTTCTTTAGAATAATATTAATTACTATTATTGCTTTAAGAAATAGTTGGAAAATCATTGTAAGAACTTAAAGAGATATCAATAATTCCTTCAAAAAAAAGAGAAGGAAATAAAAACATTTTATGGGCAAGAATCAATACTGCTTCCCAGGTCTAGATTATTTCCATGCTCTATAAACTCTGAGTATACCATAATAGAGAAGATTAATAAAAAGTTTTTAATTAGTCTACTTTTGATAAAACATCATAAGCAAAATGAAACCGTATATAGTAAACTCTGAATCAGCATTTATAAAATAATGGACATAAAAAAGTGTTAATGTTATTAATATATAAAATAGAATCTTATTAACCACTTTGAACAGTTAAGGGATAACTATATGAGGTTTTGATTGAATTCAGAAAAGAATATACCCAGAGGAAAATCATATAAAAATTATAATCAGAGATAAATTATCTGGAAAAATAAAATTACTGCTTGACATATTATTTGTGTTATCATATAAACATTTAAATTAGATATCCAAATAATAGTGTGAAGAAATAGCTACCCTTACATTCCTACTTCTAAATTGTTACATGTTTTTTGGACAATTGTTAATGTTTCTCAAAAATCATCAGCTAATCTGATATGGTAATTCTATTTCTTAGAATATTTTCAAAGACATAATTTAAGAGAAATGTTAAAATGTACATTGAGGATTATATTGAAATATGAATCATATATATAAATTTACAATATCAATAATGATATGATATTGATTACAATGATGATAACAGCTAACATTTATTGTATACTTATTATAGGCTAAGCAATAAATATTGTCTCATTTAAGCATTATAGCCCCATTTTATACAGTCACTTAAGATTTTATTTTATTTATTTGAGAGAGAGAGAATGAACAACGTGAGGGGCAGAGAGAGAAGCAGACTCCCCACTGTGCAGGGAGCCTGAGGTGGGGCTGGATTCCAGGACTCCAGGATCATGAGGATTATGACCTGAGCCAAAGGCAGGCACTTAACTGAGGAGCCACACAGGCACCCATTATACAGTTATTTTAAATAAGAATTAGAGGGGCACCTGCGGGGCTTAGTTGGTTGAGTGTCTTACTCTTGAACTGTGGTCAGGTCATGATCTCAGGGTAGCAGTATTGAGCCCTGCTTCAGGCTCCATGTTCAGCAGTGAGTCTGCTTCTCTCCCTTTCCTTCTTTTCTGCTCCTCCTCCTGTTCATACTCTCTCTCCCTCTTTCTTTCGATTAAATAAGTAAATTTTTAGGAATCTGAGAATCAGAAAGCTAAAAATATTTGCTATATGATGTTTAATAGAAAAGCCATAAGTATATAATTTAAACCAAATTTCTTTCTCTCATTAATGATTTTTATTTCATCACCATAAAATATTAATTAATACGTTGATTAGACACATTCTACTAATTATATGTGATACCATACAATACAATTGTTCAGGCAAATTTGACTGACTATTAATTTGAGAAAATTCTGATAGCTAATTATTTTTACAAACTTAAATCTTGAATATATTGCATAACTTTCTATATATAATCTTTATTTTAATTCATGGCAATTTTATAATGTATGCATGTCCATTTGTGTTTCTGTGTGTGTGTGTAGAGAGAGATAATGAGAGAAAATGTTTTCATTGAATTAAAGTCAGCACATCTCTGCCCTTTGCGGAACTTACATTCTTATGGGGAAAATAGACATCTATAGAAACTAATATATTTAGGACATTCATTTTTACATTAAGTGACTTATTTGTCTAAGTGACAAAAATAAAAAAAAAAATGGGAAAAGAGTGTGGCCTAGGGAGTTGACATTTCATGCAGAGTGGTCAGTAAAACCTCTGGGATAAGAGTTGCTCAGGATGATAATGGTGGTCTGGGTGAAAATGGTAGTCAGAAAACACCTTTGTGATAAAGTGTGATTTGTGAATTTGAAGAATAAGAATAATGCCATTAGATTATCTGGGGAAGATCATCCCAGGAAGAAGAAATAACAAGTTCAGAGGCCCTGTGATTGAAGTCGGATTGATATGTTCAAACACTGGCAAGAAGCAATAGCGCCTGAAGGGTAGGAATGGAAGAACAAAACAGAAGCTCTACATGGGGTTGGGTCATGAGGGCTTCATGGGTCATTTGTGTGAATGTAGAATTTACTTTGAAATAAGATGCCTTTGATAGGTCTTGAACAAAAGTGTCATGTTCTGACATATATATATATAGTCTTGGTTCTCAACATTTAAGTCAATCATGATATTAATAATTAGTTTATACCAGAAACTGTCGATAGTCATGCCAGAGTATTTTATAAAATAAAATTACATACACTTTGAGAGTAGAATTAATTTTACTAATTTCACAGATGAACTCAGAGTTACTCTGAGTAAACAGTAAGTTTTATCTCTTTAATTAGTTTTTCCTGCTTTTTGAGTTATGTGTATTTGGTTGTACATTCCCCTTAGCATTATAAATATACTACTAATATTCATGGTACAGCTTCAGACTCTAAATATGAAATGCTTTATATCTAGAATTATCATGATTCAAACATGAAGAAACATAGATAGTGACATGAGAAAACAATTTTAATAATCTTTTTTTAAGTTCTGCTTTTTATCTTCAGTGCATTGCTCACTTAGTGTTCCCTTTTTCACACTGGGTTTTTTTCATTGTTATTGTGGGTCATTAATTAATATATTTTCTTCACATTTTTTATCTTAATAAGGTTTAAATTTTAAGGCACCTGGGTGGCTTAGTCTGTTAAGAATCTGACTGTTGGTTTTGACTCAGTTCATGATCTCAGGGTCATGAGATGGAGCCCTACACTGGGCTCCACACCCAGTGGGAAGGTTGCTAAAGATTCTCTCTTCCTTTCCATTTCCCTCTGCCCCACTCCCCACTTGTACTCTCTCTCTCTCCCTCAAGTAAAATAAATAAATCCTTAAAACATTTTAAAAGACAAGGTTTAAGTTTTTGATTTAAGACTTTATTAGAGAAGTTTCAGTTTTAGAGATGTACTGCCTCCCAGCATATACCCCTTCTCCCTACACATAATTTCTATTAATGGTCTCTTGCATTATATAATATAATATAATTACAGTTGATAAGCCAATATTGATACATTGTTTTAACCAAAATCTATAGGTTTACATTAGGGTACACTGTTTTCATTGTTATGTTCTCTGGGTTTTGACAAATAAGTAATGGTATGTATCCAGTACCATACAGAATAGTTTCACCGCTCTAAGAATATCTTTTCCTCCATCTATTTATGCCTCTCTTTTTTCTGTCTCTGTTACCACAATCACTGACCTTTTTACTGTCTCCATAATTTTGCCTGTTCAAGAATATCATAGAGAATCATGTGTGAGTTTTATCTACTTGGCTTCTTAGCAATATGTGGTGAAGTTTCCTCCATTTCTTTTCATGGCTTGATAGCTCATTTATTATTATTCTTTTTAATCACTGAATAATATCTCGTTGTATGGATTTACCACAGTTTGCTTATCCATTCACTTATTGAAAGGCATAGTGGTTACTTGCAAGTTTTGGCAGTTTTGAATAAAACTTCTAAAATATTCATGTTCAGGGTTTTGTGTAGACAAAAGTTTTCAGCTCCTTTGAGTAAACACCAGGGAATGCAATTGCTTGATCATTTGGTAAGAGTATATTTGGTTTTCGGGGCACTTGGGTGGCTCGGTCAGTTAAGAATCTACCTTCATGGGGCGCCTTGGTGGCTTAGTGGGTTAAGCCGCTGCCTTCAGCTCAGGTCATGATTCCAGAGTTCTGGGATCGAGTCCCACATCGAGCTCTCTGCTCAGCAGGGAGCCTGCTTCCTCCTCTCTCTCTCTGCCTGCCTCTCTGCCTACATGTAATCTCTCTCTGTCAAATAAATAAATAAAATCTTAAAAAAGAGTCTACCTTCAGTTAAGGTCATGATCTCAGGGTTATGGGATTGAATCCCTCATGGGGCTTTCTGCTTAGCAGGGAGCTTGCTTCTCCCACTCCTCTCCACGCCCGCTCTCTCTGTCATTATCTTTATCTCTCTCTCTCTCTCACTCTCATAAATAAATACATAAATACATTTATACATAAATAAAAACATTTAAAAAAGAATATGCTTGGATTTGAAGAAACAATCAAACTATCTTCCAAATTGGTTGTACAATTTACATTCCCACCAGCAATTAATTAGAGTTCCTGGTGCTCCACCTCATCTTCACTGACTTGTCAATGTTTTAAATTAAATTAGCCGTTCTAGTAGATGTATAGTGGTCTCTCTTTGTTTTAACATACAATTATCCAATGGCATATTTTTCATCATATTTTTAGAAGTTTACTTTAGTGATTTAGAACTCCATCAGAATGTCCCTATTCATTTTAGTTGGGGAAAGGAGTATCAAGAAAAAAGGAAATAATTAGTGTATGGTGATGTTATAGATTCTAATATAGCTTAATATCTAAGACTTTTATAATATATGATGTAATCAAAATAATTATAAATTCTATAAAGAAAGTAAGTCCGGGATAAAGAAAAATGCAAATAGATTTTTGGGTGACCCTGTAGTTCAAAAGAAAGGAGCCATGATAATGGTATAGGCTCAGGTATTAGCTATAGAGTTGATAAATAATATTTATAATTTGAAAGATTGGCTTAGTATGTGGTATGAGAAAGAGATAAATCAAGAACTAATCTCAGGTTTTTGGCATAAGTAAGTGAATATGTAGTGTTGCTGTTTACTGAGATGGGAAAGATGATATAAGGTCTGGGGAAAAACTGAAAGCAAGATTTTTTTTCTTTCACAATATGTTAAGGTTTTGTAAAGGCTAAAAATTCAGTATAAAGTCACAAAAAGTACTCATAAATGAAATCATTATTTCTCATTTTTTTTTTCATACAACCCACCATTATTACTAGAGTAACAAGACTGGAACACAGTTTCCCTGTAGAAATTCAAATTATTTAACTGCTTAAGAAGAACAGAGGGACTAAGGAATTTAAAACTGTTAACTTGTCTATTTATTCACATCCTTTGCCAAGAGTGGTTTAATATCCAGATGCTTGAAAGGAGAAAAAAGAAAAAGAAAAATCCTCCAGTATATCTAGGACCTAAAAATGCAGCAACACATTTTCATCTTTGCATCTCAAACCATTCTCTTATAAAGCCTCATTCGCACTGTTTAAACATAGATATCGCCTCAGTTAAAACTTTTGCTATACTGTATTTAGCATAGTTATATATTTTCTGCCCACATTTAATTTCACTCTGTCTCTAATTTACATTTTAACAAGATCATTCTGGCAGTTGCTACTGGAGAATACATTGGAGTTCCAAGAGTGAATACATAGACCCACACTTGAGGCTTTTGGAGTGGTTGAGAGAGAAATATCAGAAAATAGTCCAATTTAATGATGACACTGAGGAGGTGGAGACTTTCAGTACAGTTAGTGATCATTTGGGTATGCATGGTAAAGACAGAAAGGAATAAAGAATGACTCCAGATTTTCAACCTCAAGAAACTGAAGAGATGGAAGAAGACTTTTTTTTTTTTAAAGATTTTATTTATTTATTTGACAGACAGAGATCACAAGTACGCAGAGAGGCAGGCAGAGAGAGAGAGAGGAGGAAGCAGGCTCCCTGCTGAGCAGAGAGCCAGATGCGGGACTCGATCCCAAGACCCTGAGACCATGACCTGAGCCAAAGGCAGCAGCTTAACCCACTGAGCCACCCAGGTACCCAGAGGGAAGAAGACTTTACAGACACATTAAATTTTAAGAATCTCTGCTAATAGAATTTATCACTCATTCGCCATTTTGCATTTCAAAGGACACACTAAAAGGCATTTGAAAAGAAAACAAGTTTCTTGAATCTTGATTGGCTTTAAAAATATTTTTATAGATTATTTATTTTTATTTTCATTTATTTCTGTAAATGTCTTTTGCAAATACAAATGAACATGTTTCCCAGGTGTCTATATTATTTATTCATAGCTTTTGGATTTCTTGTCTTAAGAAAAATTTTTTTATTGAGGAAATTTAATAATATGATATGTATTCTCTTTTACCATTTTAATAGATTTTATGTTTATTTTTAATTCAGCTTACATTCATTTAATGTGTGTAAGTATAATAAGCAATTTTATCTTCAAAATGGCTGCCATTTATGTAATTAATGATATAGATTTTAATGGATCACTGTCTAATAAATATTGGGACGTCTACAAATTATATCAGATATCCAAATGGCATGGGTTTTACAGAGAGTTGAAGTGGTCATGTATATACTCAAATGCATTCATTTCAGGAGCAGACATTTCTAATACATGTGCTAGTACACTATTACAGATTAGTAATGTTTTAAATAAATGTAACTTTAAAAATATTATACTGAGGGGCACCTGGGTGGCTCGGTGGGTTAAAGCCTCTGCCTTCCACTCAGGTCATGATCCCAGGGTCCTGGGATCAAGCCCCACATCGCATAGGCTCTCTGCTCAGCGGGGAGCCTGCTTCTCTTCCTCTCTCTCTGCCTGCCTCTCTGACTACTTGTGATCTCTGTCAAATAAATAAATAAAATCATTAAAAAATATTATACTGAAATATATACAGCATAGATAGGTGTTGGAAAAATTGCAAGAATGAATTAATGATATTATCATATTTCTTTCATTTTTTAGTTTGATTAATGGAAAATAATGACCTAGAATATTGTTTTCTTCTTTATCATTCCACATATAATTCCTAACTCATGTCATTTTCTGAATGAATATCACTTTTAATGAATTTTGTTAAGAGAAATGCTATATTTAAAGCATACTTTTCATATATATTATAATATATATATAAATGCATATATATTCCTATATATGTAAATTCTATAACATTCCAGCTAAACATATGGGATAAATATATCCCACAGTATGCATAACATTCCAATTTTGTATATCATCCTATTACATTATTAATAATAATATAGTCATTCTTTTGAACTGTGTAGTTTCCGTTGGACAGCTTCAAATGACATTTATTCTTCCCTCCTCTCTGAGAAAAGCAACCAGGAAAGGAGATAAGCATAATGCTCAATTTATTTAGATTTTTTCTGCGTATTCCCTTTATGCCTCACAGCAAACAAGGTTACATTTTCCTTCTAATCTCTGGCCCTGCCTAAAGATCTATTCAGGACTGGCTGCCTCCACGTATTTACTTTATTTATTTATGCATTTGTGTATTTATTTACCTTGGTATTCTTGAAGTCATTTCACATAAGTGGTTGTCCAATGCAACTATATACCTGGCGATCTTTGCTTCCCTATTCAGAAAATATTGATGGAACAGTTTTGTTGTAGGTGGACAAAACTTCCCCTCAAATGTATAACTATGAAATGTCTCTAAGTCGCTATTAAAAGCTACCCAGTGCCTTTTTATTTTCTACGCAATAAAAGCACAGACTTTATAGGTAAAACTTTTTTATAGTAGCAACATTTACAGTGGTGAAAGATTGGAAACAACTTCTTTGGAATCTTGTGACTTAATTTTCACATAACTGTGGCTTTATTGTTACCTTGTAAATTACTAAGACATAATGTGTAGTTCAACACATTTTGATTTTGTTTTTTTCCCCAGAAGAAATAAACTCAGTAGCTTTATTTTCCATCAATTGCATTAAATATAATTAGTCTTAAATAATATAATTACAAAGCTTTCTTTTCAATCAGACCTTTATAAACTTGTACCAAAAAGTGCTTGTGATTCTATGTACAATATCTAAAGTGTCATTATGACCTAAAAGCTTTGTGCCTTTTATGTACTTTAGCCTGAAACGTTTACTGCTACTATTACATTTTGCAATTACAGTGAAGTGAGGCAGAAAATAGCAGTTCAAAAAATGTATTCAAGTAATGAAGTTTGAACCATTAGTTTCAAGGCTGTTGTTATTTTAGTAAATATTTAATCTTCCTAGCAGCATGGGTTCCTAATTGATCTTTAAGTATTATTGTTCCTGGACATTTCTAATCGACTTCTAATTGCTATATTAAAGCAGTTAGCAAATAAAGTGCAATGGATGGTGGAGACTTTTACAGTACACTAAATCAACAGAATACCATAAAATTTAGAATTCATTTTATCATTGAAATTTGAAATGGAATACACTAACATTCACATATATGCTCATCTCTCTTATTTTGAAGAATTCTGCCAATCTGAAGCAAAGTATAGATAACATATTCCATTTATGTCAAATTAAATGTCACATGTCCAGTAAATTTTAAGGTGATTTAAAATCTCTTAATGGTTCTTTATATCTTTTTTGATAGCAGGTGAACCACTTTTATTAATTTATGAGGAATTTATTGAGCATCTACATAATATGCCAACTGTTATAAACCAGAGAAATATAACACAGAATCTTCCACTTATTGCTTATAATAGTTACAGGGACACATGGACGCAACTCTGACATCGAACTTATGATCTATTTCTCCTTTTCCTTACAAGTTTTACTGATACTGGTTGTCTCACTGTCTGTTACTTTCCACTGTATTCAGTTGTTATTGTTACTAACACTCTTAAAATGTGATACTGTTTTCCAGAGAGTTTCTAACTATTGCAATATGATGGGATTTTATATTTGGTTTATCCTGGATACAGTCTTTCTTGGACATTTTTTGTTTCTTCTGTAGATAAACATGTTATGGACTTGTATCAATATAGCCCTACCTCTGTGGATTTTTTTTTTCTAATTTTTAATGCAGTTATCAGAAATGTAGTGTTTTATATATTTTTTTTCTAGAGTTATAATTTGTAAGGAGTGAGTGGCCAGAACATAGTTTGACCCCACATAGAAAATATCACTTGAGAACAAACATTATGCAGAAGGAAAAGGACATGAGGGCACAGTGAGAGATACAAGGTCCTGGTTACTGGGTTTGACCTCTAGTATTCAGTTCTATTTGAAGATGATAAAGTACTCTCCTTCCCGTTCCATGAATGAATCCCTGTATTTGCTAATTTTTTTGTTAGATTTTTGTCACATAGAAAGAAATATTATCTAATGAAATCATTAAGTAGGTAATGGTTGCTAGGTTGTTGGCAGTGAGCTATGTAATTTTCTAAAATAGGTTGTGCTAGAAGTAGGAGGCCAGAGGGTTTTGTTTTCCTGGGTAGAAAGTCAGAAATCCTAATCCAACAATAACAAAACATGTGGCTATTGAAAACTTTGTTGTTTCTTCTTGTTCAGATCATACAGTTATTAATGCTAAAGGCTGTGATATATCAGAAAAAATATCAAAATGTCAGGAAGATTCAGGAAAAAAAGAGAAGAACCTGTAACAAAGAGTCAAACTATTGTCCTGACACATTTGAAATGAGAGACAGATTCTGCCCTTATAAAGAAGACACTGTGCCTGAAGTTCATGAGCCAAGTGTTTGAAAGAGAGGGTCATGGCCTTGCAGGGTTTGAAAAGTGGAATTCTCTTTCTAAAATTCAAGTTGATAATGGAGAGGTAAGGGAGCTGGAAAAAATAGGTAATATGACTAAGACCCATTTTAGCTGTTTTCTCAGCCACTGCAAAACTTCACTTTAAAGAGTAAGCCACAGTCTGTTTTCTGTGTCTATGAATTTGCTTTGTTTCAGATTTCATGTGTAAGGGAGATCATACAGTGTTTGTCCTTATCTAATGAAATAGATAAATGATGTCCAAAGATACAAACTGTCAGTTGTAAGATTAATAAATTTGGGGGATGTATATATGACATGGTACATACAGTTAACAATACTGTACTGAATATTTGAAAGTTTCTAGTAGGTCTAAATAGCTCTCTTCACAAGAAAAAAAAAACTGTAACTATGTGAGGTGATGGGCATTAACTAAACTTATTGTCATCATTTTACAATATATCTATATCAAAACATCATGTTATACACCTAAAACTAATAAGTGTTATATGTCAATTATGTCAATGAAACTAAAAACAAACAAAACAACAGAAAAAAGAGTAAACCTTTAGGATGCAGCTAAAAGGAAGAGGAAATGGCCAAAAATGACAGTGATTAAAGTAGCAGTCACTTAGCTTCAGGTAAGGAAACTAAGTGGAACATTGATATCCATTATTTAAGGACAAAAATCCTAAAGACAGATCTTATTTAAAGATGACAAAACTGAAGTTTGGATTGGAAAGACATGAACATTGACTAAATGACTGTTGAAGTATTTTAGGGGGTTGCAATCCGTCCAACACAGGCTGGTATGATGAGTGGCTGTATTTGAAAATAAGGCAATACAGAGGAAAAGAAGAGGAGAGAGTGAAACTGAAAGAGTGCTGATGTCTTCCTCTGCGCCCTGGCAGCCAACTCTTCTCCAGAGTCGCACCTACAGAAACAGGGTAACCCAGCCCCTTCCTCCCCACTGCAAGCCATGCTGAGTTCAGGTGAAAGCTTTTGTAATAATAAACATTTCATTCATCCTTGTTCAGGCAACTATCTAAATATCTATCTACCTTATTTATTGATTTTTGTGAGATTTCCCGTCCTTGAATAGTTGAAAATTAGAGGAGCATTTAATGCCTAAGCATGGGAGAATGATAGAAATTCAAAGACAAGCTATTTGATTGACTTTGAATGTGGAAGGAGGGCATGAAGTGTAAATACACATATCTAATTCCCATAGTACTTTTACTTAAATTAAGTCTCTTTTTCTTTTCTTTCTTTTTTTTTTTATAAATGTGTTCCATTTTTCCAAGATTTAAAGATAATTTTGGTATGTTTAAATGTATAAGATTACTTTCCATGATTTTATTTGGCTCTTGACATATATCATAAATTCCAAAAACATGTGATAGTATATTTTAAACTGTTGTATTGCATTATTAAGTTATTTAATGTCACTTACTGAAGAATTATCTTTTATTTTTACATAACGCACAATAGTAGTAAGACTTATAATACTTATGACTCATACTTTTGCAGAAAAATATTTTAGTGTTTGATTTTCTTTGTAATTAACCTTCATAACTTTAATATAGATATGTAAAAGTGCCTGTAAAAAGATTGAATTATTCTCTTTATTAAGTTAGGCATCACATTTGTTTTTGTTTCTGACTGGTTTTTAAATTGATTTTACATGCACTAATAATTGTGAGGAAATCATGTGATTTCGTTTCAGTATTCGTTTTTAAAGTATAGACAATCAGAAATTAGATAATGGCTGTTTTCTCATTTCATTTGAGGTCACTGGATATCTGAGTTGATTGTATCCTATTATTTTCTCCTCTGAGATTGTGAATAGTAGTTAATTGCTAATGCCCTCTTCATTTTATATTTATATTTTGTCATACAAAAGTAGACAATCAAAAGTTTCTGGAACTATGACTATGTGAATAAAAATTCTTCTTTGTGATATATTAACTATTTCAATAGATTTTACCAAACTTCAGTTGAGACTCATATTACCAGGTTAGGGATTCATTGTTCTATTAGAGCTAAAGTAGCTTATGTTCACTTTAGGGAACCTCTGAATACCATAAATCTAAAAAGATGAGACGGTCATACCCATTGACTACTGGAGTCAAGATAAATCTAGTTTTCATTGAAATTGCTTATTAAATCTGGTCAATTTCTAAGAGATAATTTATTTCCTCATTATAGTGGTGATGAGAGTAGTAGCTGCAGAACTGTTTAATTATGAAAAAAATACATGCTGAATAACTGGCTAATTAAAGTCACTAAACTTCTTGATGTTTTTCCTAATTAAGCCTGAGGGAAATGGAGGGGGTATTTCCAATTACCATAAACCATGTAAATACACTGATTGCTGCAATCTGAGATTTGTCTTTACAGTTAAAGATCTGGAAGTCACAGTGCATCCAGAGAGAAATAACCTAATCTGATCCTTTATTTTTATATAAAAAATAAGCTAGTAAGTTTGCCTCTGAAATATGTAATTTTGGAAGGACAAAAAGTCAACAGAAGAAGAAAGGGGTGGTTTCAGAGTAAAAGACCCATGACATCAGAGAAATATAATATGACTCTTTAAATTGACAATATCTAACATAAGATATGGTAAGAAATTTTTTTCACTATTTTATAGAGGAAAAAATATAAATTTGATTCTTGAAATAATCAGGACAAGGAAAAGTTTCCAAAACAGGAAGAAAACACCATGTTCTCTATAAGAATATCCATTAACTATTTTCAATTACAGTTAATTAAAAAGTGACAGGTGGTAGACCATTCAGCTGGGAAATTTTAACAATTTTTAAGATTTACTAGAAATATGAATGAACGTTTTCTTTAGTGAAAAATTTCTTGGTGGAAATATGTGATACTGAATTTTAAATATTGAATCAGTTGATTAATGAATAGGCATACAGGCATACCTTATTCTATTTTTTTGCTTCATTGTGCTTCATGGAGATTGCATTTTTTTTACAAATTGAAGGCTTGGGGTAACCCTGCATCCAACAAGTCTGTCAGTGCTGTTTTTCCAACAGTATTTATTCACGTTGTGTCTCTGTGTTACATCTTAGTAATTCTTTCAATATCTCAAATGTTTTTATTATTATTTGTTATGGTGGTCATTGATTTTTGATGTTACCATTGCAGTTGTTTTGGGACACCACAAACCACATCCATATAAGACAGAGAACTTAATTGGAAGGCATGCAAAAAGCAAAGACAGGCCAAAACTTAGGCCTCTTGAGCCAAAAAGCCACATTGTGAATGTAAAGGAAAAATTCTTGAAGGAAATTAAAAATGCTTCTTCCGTGTACACACAAGTGATAAGAAAGCAAGACCACCTTACTGCTGAGATGGGGAAAGTTTTAGAGATCGGGGAAAGTTTTTAGTGGTCTGGATAGAATTTGAAACCAGCCATATATTCCACTTAAATTAAAGCTTAATGTACAGCAAGTCCTTAACTGTCTTCAATCCTATGAAGACTCAGTGAGATGAGCAAGCTACAGAAGAAAAGTTTGAAGCCAGCAGAGATTTTTCATGAGGTTTGAGGAAAGAGGCTCTCTCCATAACAGAAAAGTACAGTGTGGTGTAGCATGTACTGATGGAGAAGCTGCCGCAAGCTATCCAGAAAATCTAGCTAAGATAATTAATGAAGGTGCCTACAATAAACAACAGATTTCAAAGTATGTGCAACAGTCTTCTATTGAAAGATGCCATCTAGAACTTTCATAACTAGAGAGGAGAAGATAATCCCTGGCTTCAAAGGTGAAAAGGACAGGCTTGCTCTTTTTAGGGGCTGATGCAGCCAACAACTTAAACTTGCAGCCAGTGTTCACTTACCATTGTGAAAATCCCAGGGCCCTTGAGAATTATGCTGAATCTATTCTGTGTTCTTCATATGGAACAACAAAGTCTGGGTGACAGCACATGTGTTTACACGGTTTGCTGAAGAGTTTAGGACTCCTGTTGAAACCTAACACTAAGAAAAAAGATTATTTTTAAAATATGACTACCTATTGACAATGCATCCTGTCACCCAAGTTGTGATTGGGATGTACAGTAATGTCAGTGGTGTTTTCATGCCTGCTACCACAGCATCCATTCTGCAACCCATGGGTCAAGGAGTCATTTCTAATTTTAAGTCTTATTATTTAAGAAATATATTCAGTGATACTATAGCTGCTGTAAAAACTGATTTCTCTGATATATCTTGGTGAAGTATATTGAAAACCTTCTGGTAAAGAGCCACAATTCTAGATGTCATTAAGAACATTCACGATCCAGGGGTGCCTGGGTGGCTCAGTGGGTTAAGCCTCTGCCTTCGGCTCAGGTCATAGTCTCAGGGTCCTGGGATCAAGCCCCACATTGGTCTCTCTGGTCAGTGAGGAACCTGCTTCCCCCTCTCTCTCTCTGCCTGCCTCTCTGCCTACTTGTTATCTCTGTCAAATAAATAAATAAAATCTTAAAAAAAAAAAAGAAAAATCGTGATCCATGGGAAGAAGTTAAAATGTCAACATTAAAAGCAGTGTTTGCAAGAAGATTCCAAACCTCATAGATGATTTTGAGGGATTCAAGATTCCGATGGAGGGAGTAACTATAGATGTGTTGGAAATAGCAAGACAATTAGAATTAGAAGTGAAGCCTGAAGATGTGACTGAATTGAGGTAATCTCATGATTAAAATTTTAATAGATGAAGTTTTCTTCAAAAGGATGAGCAAAGAAAGTGGTTTCTCGAGATGCAGTCTACTTCTGGTGAAGATGCTGTAAAGACTGTTGAAATGTCAAGGAAGGATTTAGAATATTACATTAGTTTAGTTGATAATCAGTGGCATGTTTCAAGGGACTCAAATTTGAAAGAAGTTCTACAGTATGTAAAGTGCTATCAAACAGCATTTCATGCTACAGAGAAACTGTGAAAGGAAGAGTCAGTCAATGTGGCAGACTTTATTGTTTTCTATTTTAAGAAATTGCATAGCCACCCTAACCTTTAGCAAACACCAGCACCCTGGTGAGGCTACAGCCGTCAATATGAAGTCAAGTCCTTCCACCACCAAAAAGATTATAACTCACTGAAAGATTAGATGAGATTAGATTAAATGGTTGTGAGGAGTAAAGGAAATATAGCTTTTGAATATTATAATCAGTTTTAGTTGGGTTGGTATGTGGGAGAGTGTGCTTTTCTGAAGATAGAGAAGACAGAAAAATATATAGGCTCAAGGAAAAAAAATTTAGCTTTGGACTTGTTGAGTTTGGTGTGATAGAAAGAAAATATTCAAAAGTACCTTCAGAAGGACTTGATAAGGTTGGAATGAGATTGAAGAGTGAAAGATGAAACAAGCCACACAAAGGGTGTAGACAATGGATGACTCATTGTGAAATAGCTTGTTCACTATATGAATATAACATTCCAACTTCCACAAGACATAAAAGAAATACTTTTATAGCCCTAACTTGTGGTCACTTTTGAAAATACATATATATTAATATTAGATTAAAGTGGAAAGATGTATTCAACAGAGAATTAGGCAATCATAGCAAATTGACTTACTTAATTATAAAAATAAATATACACAAAGATAAACTCGAAATGGATAAAAGACCTCAACATGAGGCAAGAATCTATCAAAATCCTAGAGGAGAACATAGGCAGTAACCTCTTCAACATCAGCCATAGAAACTTCTTTCATGACATGTCTCCAAAGGCAAAGGAAACAAAAGTGAAAATGAACTTTTGGGATTTCATCAAGATCAAAACTTCTGCACAGCAAAGGAAACAGTTAACAAAACAAAAAGACAACCCATGGAATGGGAGAAGATATTTGCAAATGACACTAGAGACAAAGGGCTGATATCCAAGATCTATAACGAATTCCTCAAACTCAACTCACACAAAACAGAAAATTGTGTCAAAAAATGAGCAGAAGACATTAAAAGACACTTCTCCAAAGAAGACATTAAATGGCTAACAGACACATGAAAAAATGTTCATCATCATTAGCCATCAGGGAGTTTCAACTCAAAACCACATTGAGATACCACCTTACACCAACTAGAATGACCAAAATTAGCAAGACAGGAAATAACATGTGTTAGAGAGGATGTGGAGAAAGGGGAACCCTCTTACACTGTTGTTGGGAATGCTAGTTGGTGCAGCCACTTTACAAAACTGTGAAGATTTCTTACGAAGTTAAAAATAGATCTACCCCATGACTCTGTAATTGCACTACTGGATATTTACCCTAAAGATACAGGTGTAGTGAAAAGAAGAGCCATGTGTACCCCAATGTTCATAGCAGCAATGGCCACAGTCTCCAAACTGTGGAAAGAGACAAGATGCCCTTCATACGAATGGTTAAAGAAGATATGGTCCATATATACAATGAATATTATGCCTCCATCAGAAAGGATGAATACCTAACTTTTGTATCAATATGGATGGGACTGGAAGAGATTATGCTCAGTGTAATTAGTCAAGCAAAGAGAGTCAATTATCATATGGTTTCACTTACTTGTGGAGCATAAGGAATAACGCAGAGGACATTGAGAGTTGGAGAGAAGTGAGTTGGGGAAATCTGTGGAGGAGACAAATGATGAGAGACTATGGACTCTGAGAAACAAACTGAGGGTTTTCGAGGGGAGGGAGGTGGAGGATTGGATGAGCCTGGGGGTGGGTATTAAGGAGGACAGTATTTCATGGAGCACAGGGTGGGGTACATAAACAAAAAATCTTGGAACACTGAAAAAAGACAAAATTACAAAAAATGTGAAATAAAATAAATTTAAAAATAAATATAAAATAAAATTGAAAAAATAAATATAAGACATATAAAAAACAAAGTAAAATATAAAAATAAAATAAAAAAATAAAATAAAAATAAAGGATTAGGTTCATAACATAGTATTTCCACTAGTGATAACTAAAACAAATAAGTTTGATATCTGAATATGTGGCTTGTTTGAAAATAATATTTTTTCTTCAAGCAATACTATAAATGCAATAATATACAGAATAGATTTGTACGTGAAAAATTTTTTTTTGCCCTATCACATTTGTATGAATATTTCCACTACTAAATTTCATTTTACCTTTTGTGTACTCATTTCTCATTTGTGAGAGAATATTTCTTGGTATGTGAACTACTGTGTCATGAAAATAAATCATGGGATGATGTGAAAACGAATGAAAATTTTGTTGCTGTGATAGTTCAATTAGTCTATTTTAGAATATTTCATTATCATTTTCATCTGAGAGATATTTTTAAAAATCCATTGTTCTTCTAGTCAGTAAGGATTATAATAGGACCTAAATTATGATTAAAATAAACAAATGGGGTGTCTGGTCAGTTTAGCATCCAACTCTTGATTTCAGCTCAGGTCATGATCTGGGAATTGTGGAATGGAGCCCAATGTTGGATGCTGTGCTCAGCATGAAGTCTGTTTGACTGTATCTCTTCCTCTCCCTCTGCCCTTCCCTGCCCCAGCTCTGTCTCTCACTTTCAAATATATAAATAAATCTTTAAAAAATAAATAAACAGGAAAAAAAAAAGTATTGCTCTGTTGGAAAAGAGTTCACCAATAAGATGAAGTAAACCAGTTCTGTTGAAGCAGATTATATGCATTGGTTATTCAGTTGGATCTAAGCACACAGTAACTGTCTCAAATGTACATAATTTGTTCTTTAACATTTTTGACTGAAGTGATCAGATTAAGGATTATATCACTGGAACTCACAATTGTTTTTTGCTGTCAAAATGTTTAAACAGGAAGATATCTTGGTAAATTCTACCTCAACAAAGTACTAGGGATTTGCAAAGCATCTTTAATAAACAGTTTAACAAATAGAGTCCACAGACTACTGATCTGATCTTGTGATTAAAAAGGGATCCCAGAGGCAATTTATAATGTCCAGAGTAAATAGAAATGGGAGCTAAAACATTGTTTTCACATTTTACAAGTCTAAAATGCATGAATAGTCAATATTTTCACTCATTAAATTTCATTTACAGAAATCACTAGAGGTCTAGAGATTGTGTATGTACTACTAGGACTATGTTGACCACTTTGTATAGTTTATTACATGTTAACACAATGCATTTTGTCTCCACTTATCATTTTATCACATCATTAAAATGCTATTATTACTGTCTTTTAAAATTTTCACTTTGTTAATATTATCATTGTGCATCAGAGCTTCAATTCATAGTAATAAGTCAATGGCTTATTGAAATGGCTTATTGAAGTATCATAGCAGTAATAAATATAAAAGCATTAATCATATAATGTAGAATCTAATTGTAAATGTAAATGAGGAGAACCTAAGGGTAAATTTATTTTAGCCTCATCCTTGCCTTCTGAGAGCTCTGACAGAGCACCTCCATTTTCTTGCCCCTCTCACACTACCCCAAGCCCTTGACGATCTCTATATTCAGAACATGTTCATTCACATGCCAGACTCACTTTGACTATGGAAACTAGAGACATGTGTCATATTTGGGAAGCAAAGCACTCAGAAGTGAATGTAGATCTTACCTATAACCTCCCTAGCCTATCTGAGTACCCTTTAAAATTTAGACAATATTAATAATTGCTATCAAATATTATATATTACATTAATATATTTAATCATAATAAATTTTAAGTAAATATTAAGTATTATTACTATTTAATAATAATAATTATTATTACTATCTACCTATTATTCAAAGACTCCTTGACAAGGGGTTTCTTGTTCCCACCCCTAGCATCTGCAACACACCCATTTTACCCAGAGGTGGGGGAGTCAACACAAAGTATTACCAATTGGCCTAAGATTTGCCAGTCATAAATAAAATTATAAAACCAGATTTCTTTGTCTTCCAAACTCCAATACTATGTCTTCAAGTTCATACATCCAGTATTATTCATTTTGCCATTGTTTGCTTATACTCTGATTTCTTCAGCATATACATTCACCCTAACTCCAAATTCCTAGTCTCCCTTACATGGAAAATCAGTAATATTCCTGGATAGACATGTCATAAAGATTAACAGAAAGAACCAATTTATTTTGCTGAGACATCAAATACATACCTAAGGGTTTTGGTATTGCCTTGCAATTCCACTCATATAACATTTAGAGAACTTTTTTTTCTTTGTTCTACAGCATTCAACAGTTCTCTGCAAGGTACCCAAGAATTTTTTTTTAAATTTATTTTTTATTTTCAGCATAACAGTATTCATTATTTTTGCACCACACCTAGTGCTCCATGCAATCCGTGCCCTCTATAATACCCACCACCTGGTACCTCGACCTCCCACCCCCCGCTCCTTCAGAACCCTCAGATTGTTTTTCAGAGTCCATAGTCTCTCATGGTTCACCTCCCCTTCCACTTTCCCTCAACTCCCTTCTCCTCTCTAACTCCCCATGTCCTCCATGTTATTTGTTATGCTCCACAAATAAGTGAAACCATATGATAATTGACTCTCTCTGCTTGACTTATTTCACTCAGCATAATCTCTTCCAGTCCCGTCCATGCTGATACAAAAGTTGGGTATTCATCCTTTCTGATGGAGACGTAATACTCCATTGTATATATGGACCATATATTCTTTCTCCATTCATCTGTTGAAGGACATCCATGTTCCTACAAAAGTTGGTTATTCGTCCTTTCTGATGGAGGCATAATACTCCATAGTGTATATGGACTACATCTTCCTTATCCATTCGTCCGTTGAAGGGCATCTTGGTTCTTTCCACAGTTTGGCGACTGTGGCCATTGCTGCTATAAACATTGGGGTACAGATGGCCCTTCTTTTCACTAAATCTGTATCTTTGGGGTAAATACCCAGTAGTGCAATGGCAGGGCATCACATACCTGATTTCAAGCTTTACTACAAGGTACCCAAGAATTATTTAAAAAAATTTTTTTGCTGTATTGGGATGTAAGGTATTGAGAGATGAAATCATCCCATCATTTAGAATTAGATGGGACAGAGCTCATGGACTATTAAAATTAAAGATTGCTAAACTGATGGGAAGACTTAATCTCCCCTGGTCTGAAATTCTCATCTTAGCTCAGATTGCCTTCCAGTCTTTTTCTTCTGGGTCTCACTAATATCCCCACATAAACTAGTAACTGGCTAATCTTTCAAAATTCTCTGTTCTTCCTGAGCTCTTGAAGATTCTAACATGATCAATCAAAGCATTGTAAAATATTTCAGGGAACTTATTAATTATATTCACCCTTCTTATCAATGAGTTGAGGTTGCTTTCTTCTAGTCTTTCTATATATCCCATTGTATAACCTACAAATTGAAAACTTACTTCTCTGGAGAGTACATCATCTGAAGACTAAACTTCAACTTTGTGTGGAAGACCCTTATGTCATCCTTCTTACCACTAACATTGCTATCAAACTTCAGAAGGGCCAAACCAGATGCATGTGTCTTTACCAAAAAGGTACAGAAGCTACTCTGAATGGTAGGCACCCAGTTGCAGACCTTAACCATGACTCTGTCAAGATCCCTCGGAAGAAGATGACACCACCAGGTATACCATTTTTCCTAGTACTTTCGACCAAACAGATGGCAATAGAAGTTGGTTGGCTTCTCCTCAAGATGTTGGAACAAAACCCTGTAGTGTTCCTTTATTTCTTATCTTCACCACTTTTATTGTCCTTTTTTTCTATATACTCCTTCTCTACCTTCTCGAGTGTAACCCTTGCCATCCACATAATTGCCAACCCCCATTGCAACTGAAACCTTCAATAATGAGTCTTACTTTGTATTTTCTCCTTCCTTGCCTCATCCAACCTGTTTTCCCATTCCCTCACTCAACTCATAGCACAGTCTCAAACCCTGTATCTGATTTCTGGTTATACACTCATTTTCTTTTAGATGCCTCCAGCTTCCTCCAAATACCTAGTTCAGATTTAAAGACACTCCAAATACCTCCAAATACCTAGTTCAGATTTAAAGACACTTATCACTCAGGGGTTGTTTGGGTTCTCTCTCTAGATTTAAAAATGAACTTTCTTCCATATGTTTCCAAAACGGCCATCTTTGCTTTCACCCTAACATTATCAAGGGTCATTTCATGAGCCTAAGTATTTGTAATTACACATACTCTAACATAAAAAAAATACTTACATTTTTATTCTGAAAGTCAAGGATACATATTCATTGGCTTCTTATATGCTCTAATAGGCCCAGATGAACCTAAATATAATTTCATTTGTTATGCTCGGGATTGATCTTCCCTTAAACAAAAACCCAAGTACTTTTCTCTTCCCAGTTTAATTGGACATTGTCTCCATCAAAAAGGCTAAATAAACTCTGAAGTTCAAATCTACGGGACAATTATTTCTATGACACACCTGGATAGGACTTAATGGGAAATATTTTATTTATGACAATGTTGCTTATTGGTGTCTGCCTCTTAATTGGACTAGATCCTGTTATCAAGCTAACCTTATGAGCTCTTGTCAAATCTTTAATGAGACTTCATTCTTTTCTCACCTTAACTATCCTATTACTTGGAATTTGAGTTTTCTAAGCACGAGATAATCCAGAAGGCCTTAAACAAACAAACAAACACACACACACACACACACAAAAACCTATCACAGCTGGACTGTACACATAGCTCAAAGACAGAACCCTGCAGAGAAGCCATTTTGCCAGTCACATCTGTAAAAGTGTGTGGGAAAGCCTAAGGAACATGCCATATACTTGATTCGGAGGAAGAAGTCTGGGTAGGCAACAGGCAGCTTCAAACTAACATCTTGATTCAGGAAGATACACACCTTTTGTCAACTATGTATGCAGAAGGTGAAGGCAATTGCCATGGACTGGCCTCTAAGAAACAGCACTGATGAGAAAGCATCTTTACTGGATGTAAACTCCCCCTCCTGGAAGGATATTAAGACTGCCCTTTTTTGGGGCACCTGGGTGGCTCAGTGGGTTAAGCCACTGCCTTCGGCTCAGGTCATGATCTCAGGGTCCTGGGATCGAGCCCCACATCGGGCTCTCTGCTCTGCAGGGAGCCTGCTTCCTCCTCTCTCTCTCTCTCTTTCTGCCTGCCTCTCTGCCTACTTGTGATCTCTCTCTGTCAAATAAATAAATAAAATCTTTAAAAAAAAAAAAAAAAAGACTGCCTTTTTTTTTTTTTTTTTTTTAATAAACATATAATATATTTTTATCCCCAGGGGTACAGGTCTGTGAATCGCCAGGTTTACACACTTCACAGCACTCACCAAAGCACATACCCTGCCCAATGTCCATAATCCCACCCCCCCTTCTCCCAACCCCCCTCCCCCCAGCAACCTTCAGTTTGTTTTGTGAGATTAAGAGTCACTTATGGTTTGTCTCCCTCCCAATCCCATCTTGTTTCCTTTATTCTGTCCTTTTTTAATCAGATTTTTAAAATATTATTTTTAAAATATATTTATCTTATAAATATAAATATATTATTTATATAATATAAATTTAAAATAATAATATAAATTAAAAAATAAATATAAATTATTTATATAATATAAATATATTATTTTATTTAAAAATTCTAAAATTTTTAATTTTAGAAGAGGCTAAAAGGTCAGAAGTAAACCTGAATTAGATTAATATTGCTTCAGATAGTGTATTCATGCTTGCAGCAGCTGCCACATGGTGCACCCATGGGAAGTCCTGCATTTTCCATGCTCTACTCCAGGAGATAACTAGGACTATGGACAATTTTATCAAAACCACCATCATTGCCAGAAAGCCACAGTGACTACAGTAGGTGGTCTACAATCATCTACCTCTAGGTATTATTCTAGCTCTTAGAGGGACTGCTTGCCCATGGGCTAAAAATGACTATAGTGCATAAGTTCCCTGGGGCTTTTCAGGTGTCTATACCATAACCAAAACTATTCAAAAAGAAAACTGGGAAATTATATTTCCACTATTTACTGCACTCTACAATGTTTTTTAAAGATTTTATTTATTTATTTGACAGAGACCTCAAGTAGGCAGAGAGGCAGGCAGAGAGAGAGGAAGGGAAGCAGGCTCCCTGCTGAGCAGAGAGCCCAATGTGGGGCTCTATCCCATGACCCTGGGATCATGACCTGAGCTGAGGCAAAGGCTTTAACCCACTGAGCCACCCATGTGCCCCTGCACTCCACAATTTAAGGATGTTGTGGTCCCCGTGTCCTGAAATCATCCTAGTGGCACTGTTCAAACCTCAGAAATCTGTTTCATTTCCTTACTCAACCTCCCCAATTGTTATTTTTTTTTAATTTAATTTCAATTAATTTATGGATGGTGTATTATTACTTTCATAGATCGAGTTCAGTTATTCATCATTTGCATGTTACGCCCAGGACTCATTACATCAAGTGCCCTCCTTAATGCCCATTATCCAATTACCTCATCTCCCCACCTCCCTTCTCTCCCGCAACCCTCAGTTTTTTCCTATAGTTAAGAGTCTTATGGTTTGTCTCCCACTCTGATTTTGTCTTATTTTATTTTCCCTCCCTTCCCCTATGATCCTCTGTTTTGTTCCTTAAATTCCCCGTATGAGTGAAATCATATAATTGTCTTTCTTGATTGACTCATTCCACTTAGCATAATACCCTCTAGTTTCATCCACATCATTGCAAATCGTAAGATTTTTTTTTTAAGATTTTATTTATTTATTTGAGAGGGAGAGAGAGAGCACATGAGAGGAGGGAGGATTAGAGGGAGAAGCAGACTCCCTTCTGAGCAGGGATCCTGATGCAGGACTCGATCCTGGGACTCCAGGATCATGATCTGAGCTAAAGGCAGTTGTTTAACCAACTGAGCCACAGAGGCACCCCCCAGTTAGATTTTGTTTTTGATGGCTGAGTAATATTCCCTTGTATGTATATCCCACCTCTTCTTTATGCATTCATTTGTTGATGGACATCTGGGCTCTTTCTATATTTTGGTTATTGAGGACATTGCTGCTATAAACACTGGGGTTCAGGTGCCCCTTCAAATCACTCTGTGTCCTTTGGATATATATGTTATTTTTTATATATTCCTAGGCATACTTTCATCAAGTACCTGATCTCTAATTCTTCCAACAGTCAGTCTGACAGCATGTTAAACAGACGATACAGCTAGTCTTTCAAGACCAAGGAGAACATGAAGTCAGTTCCACCATGAAAACTACTTTGGCCAGCTTTAACCTTACAGTAACTCATTATTTATCCCTAATTGTGTTTAAAGACCTACTTTGTCTTAAATAACAAGGGCACACATTTGCCCTTTAGTCACAAACTGACTTACCTTGACCAAACTTCAGTCAGGCTTGTCTCCTCTTCACGTGAGCCTCAACTTGGCTCACCGTCAAGTTTATATAAGCAAACAGCTTCCCATAATAGCTCATTTGAATAACAGCAATACGTGTTTCCTAGCAAACTATCTGGATCATGTTATCTGCTCACTCCCCTTTCTTGGCGTGATCCTTTGAAAAGTTTGTGTTCACCCTGCTTATCCCTTCTAACATAAGACTTTTTTTTTTTTTTTTTTTTGAGTTGCTTATAGATTCTGAGGCTGGAGGACCCTTTATATTGCAGTAGGATTTTCTTTTTCTTTCTTTAAAGATTTTATTTATTTATTTATTTATTTATTTGAAAGAAAAAGAGAGAGAAAGCATAAGAGGGGAGAAGTCAGAGGAAGAAGCAGACTCCCCGCTGAGCAGGAAGTGTGATGTAGGACTCCATCCCAGGACTCCAGGATCATGACCTGAGCCAAAGGCAGTTGCTTAACCAACCGAGCCACCCAGGAGCCCACAGTAGGATTTTCTAATAAAATATCTCTTAAGTCTGATTTGTATTTATTTGACCATGTCTGTACTAAAGTTTTATAACAATTTATTGACAAGTTTATTGCTTGAATGTCAGCAACTTCTGTTCTTCCAGAGAGTTAATATTTGTGCAGATGCTCTGAGACCAGGATGTGGACATTCCTGAATGTAGAATTCTGTGTGACTAAATTTGTCTTACACTAATGAAGCCAGTTCTTTTAGGGAGCTTCCCAAGGAATTGGAAACGGGGCCTTATCAGGGCAGAACCCAGCCCTGAGTGGGAGCCCACCACAATGTCAGCCCAGTGAGATTTAACAAGAACTAAAGACAAATGGCTGCTATGACTCTATTTTTTTTTCCTATTTATCATAAGGATGTTTACTATACCAACTCTGTCCAATATAAATACCAGTATAAAGTGACCAAAAAAAATAAAATAAAATAAAATAAAATAAAACTTTTAAATTAGCAGTTGTCTGAACCAAGAAATATCACATCTGAGCTTTGAAATTTTAGGCTGTTATTGGATGGGATATTTTAGTTTCTTTTCTGAAAAAAGAGGATAGTTATATTTTGTGCACGAGAAGGAATATAAGCTTGATATGAGTATTGTTGACTTGAAGTGTGATCATCATTAAAGCTATTCATACATGTCCTATTCTTTCCTTCTGGAGACAGTCTGAGATGACTCTTTGTTTATTGGAACATGGGCATTGCTTTTCTGAAGAAGTTTTATGTTCACATATATATTCATATATATGCAAAGTATTTAGGAAGAAGATTTTAGAATCAGTCATCACATTCTCCTTTTTTTGCATCTGATATCATGGAAGCATGTGTCATGTTGGAGGCTCTGTTAGCCAAGGTCTCTGGAAGACAGTGGTGATCAAGTCTCTGTACCAAGCCCTGTGCATATTCACTGAACAAAAATAAAATTTTGATGTTTTAAGCAATTGAAAATTTAGTTTTATATTCTACAAGTAATCCAGGATGGCTCCAGTAATAAATCATATAACACAGTGGCAAGATTGTAACTATTGAAAAAAGTAATATAGCATTAGGACCATGTTGAAATAGATATCACGGTAGGACTCACTACAAAGACTTTGGGATTATTTTTAAATAAAAAGCAGTGATTCTCTTTAAAATTTAATATCTTTCAAGAATAAACAGAAAATAATGTTTTTCGGGGCTAAATTACTAAATATTGTCATTGAAAGCAGTGAATACACCAAATTTAGATATCATTTAAAGTTATAACCTATGAGGAAAACAACTCAAAAACTAGTACATGGTATACTTAAGAAAGTGTAAAACAAATTTTAAAACAAGATTTAAAGTTGGTGAAAAATATACACAGGAAGAAGAATAAGTTGTTGGCAATTTATTTTTTCTCATTGTTAACATGCCTAATTTTCATTTAATGTCATTGAGATATAATCAAAGTAATTAGAAGCCAACACATCATTTTCATTACAAATGATTTTTTTAGAATGGCACAATACTGTTATTACGTATATTAGGAGAAAGAGCTTAGTGATTTTTTATATGTTTATTGCTGAAATGTGTAATACAGGAAGGAGATTTTTCCTTTGGTTAATGATAATTTTAAGATACAATATAAAATGGAATATAATATTTTAGTGTAAGTGCCAGCGGACTATCAACTATATGGCAACAAGAAAGCATTTCCTACCAAATTAAGATATCACACGTGAATTTTAACCCACTTTCTAATATATTCCCAGAGAAAATCTGGAAGCCAAAGAAATTTCTATACATTCTTTTAAAAAGATATTTGTTTGCTTTACTTATTTGACAGAGAGAGAGAGAGCAGGAGATCACAAGCAGTAGGAGTGGCAGAGGCAGAGGGAGAAACAGTCCCCCCCATAGCAGGGAGCCAATGAGGGGCTCTATCCCAGAACTCTGGGATCATGGCCTGAGCCACATGCAGTCACTTAACTGAGTCACCCAGGCACCCTCAAAATTCTATACATTTTATACATTTATTCTTTGTTAAAACGTTCTAAAAATGTATCACTATTTAATGTATTCATCAGTGTAGATCTCCTCAAGTGTATGGTATTATAAGTGGAGTAAGTATAGAAATGTGATAACTTTAAAAGATGAATTTAGATTAGAAAATGATTTAAAATGTTCATAAAATAATTGTCTTTAGCAAAAGTGATATTTTTTATTATGATATGTTAGTCACCATGCAGTACATCATCAGTTTTTGATGTAGTGTTCCAGGATTCATTGTTTACATACAACACCCAGTGCTCAATAAGGTAAAATAACTGCTCTCAGTTTATATCTCAATGATAAAGTCGATATCTTGAGTACCCTAAACTGATCTATTCAGGACCTTTTAACTTTTCTGAGATTTTCATTTAAGAAAAGTTATTTGCAGTCTTTTGAACTTCAGTATGCAAATTTAAGATTTACATATCATACAATTTAATTATGCATGTCTGACCTTTATATTCGCTTGATTTCTAATAAATTTTTGTGGGCGACATAGTACTTATCCAAGCTTTATTTATTCAAGCTATTTAGCTATATGGAACAAAGCATAAGCAAAGTGAATTTGAATATTCTAAAAATAGCACAGTAGTAATAAGGATAACTAATATTTATTGAACTTTGTGCCAAGAAGTATGCTAGAAGCATTACACAGATTACTTTTTGTAACCACCAGAAAAAAGGGCTATTATCCTCTCTTTAGAGATTTGTAAACTTTGGTTTGGTTAAGTGAAACAACAATGTTTGTAGGGTTGTAGGGCCATGCCATTAATTAGTCTAATCTTGACATTCTGTCTCCAAAGTTTATATTCTTAATGCCATGTTCTTCTTGTGTTTTACTGGCTCACCTTATATCTTGCATCTGGACCTTTCATTCAACATCCATTGAAGTCAGTTCCTTTACTCTTTGTTCTTTCTGACCTAAAATTGCATAGAATTGCATCATCCTTTACTCACAGTCCAAAATGGTCTCATCTCTTTTTGAACAGTCCAAATATTTTAGTATTTAAGATCTTTCAGTATATAGTAATAATTTAGGTTTTCTAAGCTTAATTCCAAATTTTCCTGCATAAAATCTTTACACATTTCACATGCACTTAAAATAGGGATATTACAGGAGGGAAGGACAATTTCTTTCATAAACTGTTACAACTCATCCAGAAATTGACCCACAACTCCATGCTCAGCTAATCTTTGAAAAAGCAGGACAACAATATTCAAAAGAATGAAACTAGACCACTTTCTTACACCATACACAAAAAGAAATTCAAAAAGAATGAAAGACCTAAATGTGCCACAGGAAACCATCAAAATCCTATATTGCAGGCATATTGCTCTAATTTTCTAATTTGGTAAATATCTACTCAATTCAGAGGACTGAGTTAGGATTTACCAATCTCAAGTCTCCGAATTAGGTAAATGTCTTTCAGTTTTACAGAAACAAAATGGTACTTGTGAATTTGGGAAAAGGTACTAGGCATAATATTTGTGTCTATTTAATATTATAAGGCATTGGATTGAAAATGAGAAATTTATTGAATTGATATGTCACATTTTATTACTCATTATTATTAGAAAGTCGCAAATGGCTTCTAGTATTTGGAACCAGACCCTGGGCTTCTGTGTTATGGGTAATGAGATATACCAAAACTCAGCTGAAGAAAGGAGCCTGTCAAAGGAGAGCAGATGGTAGTATAACTTCCTGAAGGTCTTTTTCTCCACCATCCAAATATGGTTCTCTATGCTTATTGCTGTGTTAACACTTGGTTGTTTTGCTGGTTTCTAGAAGCTGAATTTTGTGCTTCATCATAGTCATTCTATACCTACAGCTTGCTTATACTACCTGCCTGCAAGATCCTTTACAAATCATTTGAGATGAGAATACTTTATGAATTAAAAGCTAATGTTTTTCCTACGTGTATCTATTTATAAATATGGGAAACTTTCTAAGAATTCTCAACAACTTTGCCTAAATCTCATTGGCAAGTATGTTACACCAGCCACCTCAAAATTAATAACTAGCTAACATGGAGAACCATATTGTCAGGATTTGCCTATTGAGGAATTAAGTCTGAGCTCATGATAGGGTCATATTTCTCAATCAAATTATTTTAGAATAATATCTCATGAATGTTTCATGAAATAGTACTACCAAGTATTTTTAATACATGCTTTTAAAAATAAAGATTAGTGGCGCCTAGGTGGCTCATTCAGCTGAGTGTCTGTTTCATGGTTTCACCATTTCAGAGTCATGAGAACAAGACCTGTACCAGGCTCTGCACTCAGTGGGGAGTCTGCTTGGGATTCTCTCTCCTTCTCTTTCTGCCCCTCCCCCAGCCTGCACTCACGAACTATCTTCCAAAAAAAAAAAAAAAAAGGAAATCTTTACACTTTCTTCCCTTTTTGGGGAAGAGTTTTAATTAATATTTGAATTCAGTACATCAGTATTGCTGATGTACAGTGTTACATTAGTTTAAAGTGTTTAATATAGTGGTTCTGTAATTCTGTACATTACTCAATATTCATCCTAAATGTACTCTTAATCCTTCTTTACCTGTTTCACCCATTACCTCACCCACCTACCCTCATGTAACCATCAGCTTGTTTTTATGGCTAAAATTCTGGTTTTTTGTTTCTTTTTTAATCTGTCCATTCATTTTGTTCCTTAAATTCCACATATGAGTGAAATCATATGATATTGTTCTTTCTCTGACTTATTTCACTTAGCATTATAATCTTTAGATTCATCTATCTTGTTGCGAATGGCAAGATTTCATTATTTTTATGACTAATATCCCATTGTGTGTGTGTGTGTGCATGTGTTATGTGTGTGCACATATACCATCCCTTCTTTAGTTATCCATCTATTGATTTACACTTAGGTTGCTTCCATAATTTGGCTTTTATAAATAATGCTGCAGTAAACAGAGGGGTACATATATCTTTTTGATTTAGTGTTTTTATATTCTTCTGCTAAATGCCCAATAGTGGAATTACTGGATCATATGATAATTCTGTTCTTAGTTTTTAAGGAATCTCCATACTGTTTACCAGAGTGGCTGCACCTGTTTGCATTCCTGCCAACAGTGCATGAGGGTTCATTTTTCTTCACATATTTGTAATTGGCAGCATTTTCAAAACTTACTTTCCCTACTCAAGAAATGTTTGTTAGATCTATGTTATGTAGAACACATTTTCGTAAATATTACTCGAGTAAATGGCCACATTGGAAAAATGGTTTTCTCTTCCCTACAGAATTCAAGCTGTGGAACTGCCAGTTAGTGTTGGATCAGAGCTTAATAACTAAAATCATTGCATATAATGAAGCTAGTTAGAAGAGCAGTATATTACTTTAGATAATGTTACATAAGTAACAGCTACTGAGAGGGAATGACAGTGAATTCACTTGAAAAGTGGGTAGCTAATAGTGGTATCACATATCAGTTGTCTAATTTATATTGTCAGTATAGGAATATGATTAGCTGAAAGGAATGAAGAAACTTTTGCAGAAACCATGCATTTTGGTCGAGAATAAAGGTACTTTTCAACCATATTCAAACAACTGATTTCCCAGTAAGACTGTTTAGGAAACTAAGGTTTTATACAATCACACACTGTGTTTAATTTTGTTTAATTGGGAATATGTAAAAAATAACATTTTGAGCACTTTAAGGAGAACTGTGATAAAATTAGAGAAGAAATAATTTGAAGAAATGAGATTAACTATAAAAGTAAAAAAAAAAAGTCAGGTCTTAACAGCAGTATGTTTCTGAATCAAGGCTATTGAAAGTATTCATTATAAGGGAGATTGAGCAGAATGAAAAGTGTGAAAGAGGTCAGCAGGTGAGAGACTAGTTGCTCCATTAAACTAGTGACTAGATCACCTTGGTGACCTTCCTGATTGGAGAATGAGAGCAAGAGCTTTTAAAAAATTATGGAGGGAGACTGACCTCTGTTCTTTTCTTGCAACTTCTTTTTACTATTATAAAAAGTAAGGATACAGAATACATAAATGCAAGCAAAAGAACTAAAGTTCTTAAACATATCTAAAGATTAGAGGTAAGCAATATTATGGGAAGGCAAAAGAACTCCCCATTAAAGAACAAAATGAAATTACATAAAATCCTTTAAAAAAATGATCTATGGACCTTAAAAAGAGACAAAAGAACTCTAGTCTCAAGAGATTTAAAAAAAAAAAATATGACTGCATATCAACTTCATAAAGGTTAATTGATTTTATATCAACACAATATAAGAACCAACTATGGAAGGCTCTTTACTATTGAAAGAGAACTTATCTAATTTTTACTTAGCTGTAGGAAAATACACCTAATGTGACAACTGAATTCCACTGGAAAATACATTGCAAAAAAACAGATATAGTAAAGTCCAGAGCCAATAATTATTTATCTAAAATTCTAAATATGATATTCTGATTTTTAAAATTAATGTGTTTTAAAATAAACATGATGTTTTGAAAAGCATTGTCAGGTAAGCAGAGTTTGGCAAAATGCAAATAGGAAGAAAACATGCTATTGCAAATAATAGCAAATTCTTACCATTCCAGATGAAAATATTCACATGCATGGTTTCTGCAGAGGTTATATTGAGACTTACCAATATTTAAGTTATGTACATTTCATGGACATCCATATCAGGTGGTTTGCCCTTGGAAATATTGTAGAGTTGAATATAAATGTCCGTGGGGTATTTCTGGTATAATAGCTTGTTGAGCTAATCTAATAGTTCTTCCCATAAATATATTTATTACCCTGGTCTTCAACTTAGTATAGTCTCAGCAATATGTCACTTTTTTAGAGAAAATAGAAAAGTAACCATTTTTTGACCAGGAAGATGTTAAAATTTTTATAGCCAAACCTTCCACTCTTTGTTTGCTTCACCTGAATTTTTGTGGTAATCAAGTCACAAAAATAGTCTCCATAAAATTTTTAAATATATGGCACTACTGAGTATATATTCAAGGTATCTTAGTATCTGAATCAATATGTATCCTCTTGTCTTGACATTTTTTCATGAGAATTCAGCTAACATTACCCTAGAAGGTGTTTTCTAAAAATGATAAATAACTTTTTTTTTCTAGATGTCTTTTGACAATTGAGAAAGAGCAAGCAATTATAAAAAAGCTCTTGCCAAGAAGAAAGCCTCTCAATGTGAAATGACCCCTTGGCATGTTCAAATTGCAATACCTGGTGAGGGAAAGAAAATGCATTAAATATTACTTAGTCCTTCAGAAAGATCTATAACCCTTAAAATTATTATTTTATCAATTATTTTTAATTGATTTTGTTTATGATTTTTAATTAAATATTTGGAGTTTATACTCATAAGCACTCTGATTTTTTTTTTTTTTTAGAGAAAGTAATCAGTTAACTCATATATTCAACCAGACCTCTAATTATTAATCTTATTGCTGTGTGTGCTGGTGTTACAGCCATAAAAAGGAAATTCCTGCCTTCACAGAACTTACCTCCTAGTATGAGAAGTGGACAAACACGTATGAAAAATAGGCAAAATATATATGTACCATCATGCTTAATTTTTGCTTTTCTCACTCTTTTTTTCCCACATACTTCTCCACCACTGGTCTAGCTAGATTATGGACACTTGTGTTACTAAAAGAATATCCAAAAGATTGATATTTTTTCATTATCATGGTAAACTTGAACAATTCTTCTGAAATATTTACTTGACTTTAGCAAACTTTGGTTTGTTTGTGTGTTTGTTTGTTTGTTTGTTTTTGTTTGTTTTGTTTTGTTTTAAACAAATAACTACTTAATCCTCTATCTCAGTCACTCCTTCAGGTTTTTCACAAGCCATGAATGCTTTCTTGGCACTCCTTTCTACATCTAGAACCTTTATTCTCCTCATTCTGCATACATAACACAAGTGATCTCATCTCCTCTGCCTCACTTACAATCCACATGTCTTAAAAAAAAAAAAAAAAAAGAGAAAGAGAGAGAAAGAGATATTATCTCTTTATTTGAGAGAGAGTGCAAGAGAGTGCACAAGCAGGGGGCGTGGGAGAAGCAAGCTTCTGCTGAGCTTGGAGCTTGATGTGGGGCTTGATCCCAGGACCCTGAGATCATTACCCGAGCAAAAAACTGACAGTTAAGTGACTGAGCCACCCAGGTGCCCTCTGGTCCACGTGTTGCTGAGTTATTATATACATTTATATCCCTCTCCAGAGGACCAGAGATTTATATTCACTACCAAGGGCTCTTCTGCATTTGGGTTTTATGAAGACGTTTCAAATTTAGTATAGTTAAAACCCCATCTCATTTTTTCCTCTAAAGCTCTTTTCAGTTTTTCCCAAGATCATCTCCATATATCAATCAGACTCCTTCTTTTTTCAGTCTCATCCCTTCAGGTATTCAGTGAGCTCTATCTTCTCTCCTTTCTTCCAGTGTTTCTGTAACCCATTTATTTTCTGCCATTCCAGGGTGACTGTCTAGGGCCACCAGTATCTCTCAATTGGATCATATCATTTTGACATAGAGCTTCTTTATACTGGCCTTTCTGCCTCCAGGACTTTTTCCTTTCCAGTTTTTTTTTGCATGCCAGTAGTGTGAGCTTTCAGTGTAAATCTCTCTCTAATCATCTCTCAGCTTATATTCCTTGGATATTCTCCAGATTCATTAAAACAGTTCATTAGCTGACCCTTAGTTATTGCTCTAACTTCATCTCTTGTCATTTCTCTGATTTATACTCCAATGTTCAGATGTATGTTTTCCATATTATGTGTTATGTCTCGGTCTTTTTGCAAGCTTTCCTCTCTTCTTGGAGTTCTTTTTCCATCTCTTTCCACAAGTCAAATTTCTACTTAGTGTATGGCTAAAGAGCACAGGACTTCACATCAGACAAATCTGAGTCCAGATAGTAACTCTGCCATTTATACTGAAATGTGAGTTGAAAAATGTTTTAAGACTCTGTAGGTCTTTAAAATGAAAGAAATTGTGGTATTTACTTGATCAGGTAGCTGCAAGAAATAAGTGTCCTGGTATATCAAGGTCTAAGTATAGTGCCTTGTGAAGGGGTATAGACTGTGCCATCCCAAAATATGCCACCTTGACATTAGGAGTATTTTGAACTCAAGCCAATTCAGAATCAACAGATTTAGGAAGAGTTTTTCTGCCATCCTCTTACCTACTTAAAAGCAGGACATAAATTTCCCTCTGTGACTCTGTCCTTCTTGTATTAGGAAGAGAAGAGCACTCTTATCACTAGAGACTGAGAGTTAATACAGAGATGAGTTTGCAGAAACAGACCTTACTAAAATATGGATAAAACGACATCTTCTATCAGTTCCCCATATATTTCCTGTTACTTCCCCACAATTTATCATCTTTTGAAGACCCAACCCCTTTCCTTTGTTAAAATGGTGTATAAGGCCCCGAGACTACCTATTTCCTTGAGTTTCACTTCTTTGCTCTGAACTTCTGTGCACTTCTTTCTTCTTTCAGTGTGTCCTTTGTTAGTTTAATTTGCAGGTCCCCATTTTCAAAATTTAAGATGATAAAAGGAAAAGTTTTTTCTTCCTGACACTTACTCACAGGGCAAAAATCATCTCCAGTAACAATTCTCAATGGTTGCTGGCTGGGCAAAAGTTAATAAATATGCATGTTTTATTGTATATCAATGTTTAAAAGTTTAACTTATTTGATAAACAATATATAGATATTGGTAATTCCATATGACAGTTTTATTCCCAGAATTTTTAGTTTTAATTTTTATTTTATTTGCACATACTAGAAAAAGCTAAAGATACTTTCAGTAACAACAACAACAAAAAATCCACTTAAAAATCAAAAAATCCTCCTGAACAACATGCTCTGTGTTACTGAAGTATAGAGATTACTAAATAGCTTTAAATTTCTGACAAATAGTCAACCTCTTTTTCTGATCACACTGACTTTGAGAGAGATAAGAGGCCTCTGCAAATTAAGTAGTCCTTGAAATTAATTTACCTAGGATGGTTTCTATGGATACTTAAAAATAGATAATGGCTACTTTATGTCCTTTTCTTTCTGCCCATTGTCACTGACTAAGGGTTTTGTCAGTGACTGACCACAGTATAAATAGATCAGATCAGCAGTTTGATATCACTCATATAAAGGGATAAATAACCATTAATATAATTACTGGCACCTACTGTAATACAAAACATGGTAACATGATGATGCTCCTTGACAGGCTGTACCTTTGAATCATATTCGCTTCCACTGCATGGTCAGATTGTGCATAGTAAACAAATAGGGACAAAACAATGGAAAATAATACACATTCCATTCATATTTCCCCATAAAAATAAAAAAAGTAACATGTTTAATGTAAATATTATCTTGCAGAAATTTCACATTTAGCAACATTTTCAATTGTCAGTGCATTTCGTAGCTATGCCTTTAGCTTCTGTGAATAAGATGGAAACCATGATCTGACACTTTAAGGGAAATTAAATTAAATATAAAGATTTCACATATAAATTCCACCTATTACTAATTCATGATTATCTGGCTTATTTATTTGATTGCAGTAACAGAATGTTCTGCACACTTTTTCCCATAAGATCCCTTATCTTTGAGGTAAATATAATGTTCAGAGGCTTATCTTATTTCTAACAAAATAAAGGATGCTATTCAAATGCTTAAAGACATATAGCAGGTAGTTTCAGAATTCATTAAATGTTTTTTTATAAGTAAGCATATTTCTAATAGGGTTATGCATCCCTCATTTTATATGGGAGAAAAGAGTGCATTTGTTTTCTATTGCTCCTATAACAAATTATCACAAACTTAGTGGCTTGAAACAATAAACATTTATTATCTTACAATTCTGTACATTAGAAGCTTAACAGTTCTCCCTGGGCTAACATCAAGGTGTCAACAGCTTTATTATTTTCTAGATGTCCCGTGGGAGAATGTTTCCTTTTTTTTCCGGGTTCTATAGGCTGCTTACGTTTCTTTCTTTTTTTTTTTTTAAAGATTTTATTTATTTATTTGACAGAGAGAAACCACAAGTACACTGAGAGGCAGGCAGAGAGAGAGAGAGAAGGAAGCAGGCTCCCTGCTGAGCAGAGAGCCCGATGCGGGACTCGATCCCAGCACCCTGAGATCATGACCTGAGCCGAAGGCAGCGGCTTAACCCACTGAGCCACCCAGGCGCCCCTCTGCTTACGTTTCTTGACTTGTGGTCTCCTTCTCCCATCTTCAAAACCAGCAAAGATGGGCCAGGTGCTTCTCCTGTTGCGTCTCAATGATGTCTTCTATACTTACATCTCTCTTGGATTCTCACTTCTCTTTCCACTTTTAAGGATCCTTGTGATTACATTGGGCACCCCAAGACAATTCAGGACTGATTTTCTTACTTTAACATCAGTTGTTCAATGTATTAGAGTTCACCAGAGAAACATAATAAATAGGATGTATACACATGTATGTAGAGAGAGATCTATTTTAAAGAATTGGCTAATGGGTCTGTGAGGGCTGGCAAGTCCACAGTCTGAGGTAACGACAGGCAGGGTAGAGACACAGGGACGAGTGCATGTTGCAGTTCAAGTCTGAAGGCAGTCGGGGACAGAATCCTCCCTTTCTCAGGGCATCTCAGTCTTTTCCTCTTTAAGCCTTAAACTGATTCGATTAGGCCCACCCATATTTTGGAGGGTAATCTTCACGTAAAATCTATTGAATTAAAAGTTTCATAGCACATCTAGGCTGCTGTTTGGCCAAACATTTGGGTACTGTGGCCTAGCCAAATTGACACACAATTCTCTGGCACAAGTGGTAGCCTCAGTTCCTAAGCAATCTTAATCCCCCCTTTGCCATATAATTTAATTTGCATGCAGTTTCAGATTTCAAAGATGTTGACATCTATTGGGGGCCCAGTTCTGCATATACAATGTGTGTGTGTGTGTGTGTGTGTGTGTGTGTATTTGTATTTGTTCTTTGAGCACATTTTTTGCGGGGAGGGGGGGGAGTATTGGGGGAATCTCTTATTTTGCCCATAACTCTTTGTGCAATGCCTACTGACAACTGCTTAAATAGGCATTTGTATCCTTCCCTGCCTTTTCTCTAATCTCTTGCTTCCTAACCTTCTGTTACAGTCTAAATTTAATTCTTGGCAGTGTCTTTTGGTTCTTTCTGCTTCCCCTAATCTTTTGCTTCTGGTTGCTATTTTTGAATTTGCTTTTTTTTTTTTTTTCTTTTTAAGTTTTGATTGTTCAGAACTTTTGAACTTTGTGGTCTTACGCGGATTATTTTCACTTCTCTAAACCTGAGTATTTCTATCAATAAAATGAGACTAACAATCACTGAGATTTGGTTTAAGATAAATAGGACAGTGCATGTATAACTTTTTGTGAAAGTGTCAGATCTGACACATTAAAATATTTAATAGTAATCTTAATACTTTGAGAATTTTTAATCTTAGTTCTTTGAGAATAGTTATTAATGTTTTTCCCACACTTAGTGAGAATATTTTCCCCAGTAATTTTTTTTGTATAAATATTTCTGGATCATGTTTTTCTATATATTCTAAACTTTCATTTAGTACAAAGTATTGGCATATATCTTGTTGATTTTGTGTACTTCATTGAAAATTGAAAAAATTATCCCTTATCTTAAAGTCCACAAAGTATCTACTTGTATTTTCTTTGTGTGTGTATGTGTTTTCATTCTTATGTTACTTTTAAAGCATAGGCTCCATCCTTGTTCTAAAGATCTATCAGGATGACTCACAGAGATTTCTCAGGAATTGGCAGTGCTATATGTCCACCAAGTTACTTTTCCTTTCTTTATGGACATTCAGTTAGACTTCCTTTTCCAGCCACTGAAGTTAGATGGCACTATATAACTGAGTTCAAGCCAAGACATGAAGTGGGGGAGTCATGGATGCCACTTTCATAATGCTTCTAATAAAATTCTCTCCATAGTCCTCCACTCTCTCCCTCCAGGCCCTTGTCTGCTGGTCAAATTACAAGGCCCTGGGAGAATGGAAGAGCCTCTAGATGGAAGCAATGTGAGTTCCTGAATAAAAATGTGAACAAGAGCCCTGACTATAATAATGTACAATGATGTGAGTGAGAGAGAAGGAATATAAGCACAAATGAAAACCACCTCCTTTCTATTGAGAACTGAGGGGCTTGGAGTTAGCCTGTGTAGACTAATAAATAATCCTATTTGAGTTCCCCTGCTCTAACTCCAAGAGAGCACTTGAATTAGGCCACCCTGGTCTGGGAAGGCTAAAGATTAAAAAGTGAGGATTGAGTTTTATGCAAATGTAATGTGTACTTCATTAAATTAGGTGTTACATGCATAGCTTAATAAGAGTGTTGTCATATAAAAGGAGGTTAATATCAGGCTTACTTTTTTGAAATTTTTATAGATCATAGGTATTACCAATTACCAATTTCTTCCCAACAAATTCTGTGTTCCCACTGAATATTATCTAAACAAAACAGATGTAGAGTAGCCTTTTTGCAGAACTATTCTAGACTTATTTCTGCACTTGAATCAAGAGGATTGAAGAATTGACATGACTCTGGTTCACTCAGATGTTATTATCTGCAGCTCATCTCTCTCGAGGTGAGGATTTTTGAAACCTGATAGCTTGTAGTGTCATCTTTTCTAGCAAATCCCGAGTTGACTAACTTCCTTCTCTCTATGCTTTAGGTAAGTAAATCTTGTTTGATTTATCCAAGTACTGAGCAGGGCATTCCTCTCTGTGCTGTCATGTCATCATTCCATCAGTCTGAATACACTGTTCACATATATCAAGACAAGTTCCACACTGACTTTTCAACTAGATTTTATTCTGGTGCTTGGTGCAAATTAATAATCGAATTGATATAGTCATCCTTAATCCTCCCAAACAATTTTTTGAAAGCTTAATTCTTTTTTGTAATGAACTAAACATTTTTGGACCAGCAAAATGAAGAGGTTGAATCTCTAACCCCCAATGTGATGGTATTTGGAGATGGAGGCTTTGGGAGGTAATTAGGTAAAGATTAGGTCATGGGAGTGGGAACCTCCTAATGGGATCCCTATTTCCATGAGTACTCACTGAAGAAAGGTCATGTGAGCACACAGTGAGAAGATGCTGTCTACAGGATAGAAAGAGAGCCTTCACCAAAAACTGAATCTTCTGGCACCTTGATTTTGGTCTTTCCAGATTCCAGAATAGTGAGAAATAAATGTTTGTTGAAGGTGCCTAGTGTTTTGATATAACATCTCAGGGCAGACAGACTAAGACTCTTTAACAAAAATTTGACAGTTATAGTAAATAAGATCATTCTCAGTTGAATATGCCTGATGATTACTTCCCAGTTTTTAAACTATTTTACTAAATACATAAAACTACAAAAGTCACACATATTTTCTGAGTGCATACATTGTACCTCACACTCTCCGTCATTTTCAACCACCAGGTTAACCGATGGTAATCACTGTAAGTTAGCCAATGTGAATTATCTTCCTAATGTGTTATGGAAAAATTATACTAGCTAGAAAGAAAAAGAGAGGATGTTAGGTAGAAATCCCTTTTTCACTTTTCACTAAAATAGGCTTCTACTATAGACATTGTTCTGAGTCTTGTTATATTAACAATTTACTATTTGTTTTTATTTAATTTGTATCAATTTATCATCAACATACAAAATAAATATTTACTTCCATAAATGGCTTCAAAACAGAGGCTTAGTAGTGTGCCCAATAAATACAGTGGTTTTGTTATCTGTAGACATTTCTAGATGGTTAAAGTGGGTTTTTTTTTCCTTTTTTCTGTGATGAAGTAAGCTGATACATATCACTGCACACAAATTCTTTGAGATTTTTCCCTGACTGTGTCGTTAACCTGTTTCTGGCATCCTGAATGAAATAATTAGTTTATTTTTTATTACCTCCATCATATGGTAATTCCATTTCAAGTTATACATTAACATAAAAATATAGGCAGTCCTCATTATGCACAGTTCTTATACACACAAATTTTTGTTATCATAGCTTAAAGGTTTAATTTCCCCAAAATATGATATAAATTTTAGTTACCAAAGTATATCAGCCTTGTGTAATTTCATAAGTATAAACTTGGTTGCTACTTCTTCAGTCCATAAATATGTAAATGACTGACACATGTTATGAACAGTGACCAATCACAACAATTCCATCAAAGTAAGTCAGTATTTGGTCACTATGCTATTCAGTTCTTATACAAACAGCAAAGTTTTTATTCATAACCAGTTATTACTTGTGAACCAATGATGAATTTTATGTATTTTACAAAAATGGATAATCAGGAGAGAATTGCCCAACAAAGATGAAACTGCAGCAAACAAATAAAAGTGATAATGCTGAAAGGAAAATTTAAATTGAATATATGATAAGTCATAGAAATAATAGCTGATCATGGACATGTTAATATTATTTCCTATCTAGAGATTCTAGATATGTAGCCAGAGAAACTTAGTCTAGGCAAACTTACCAACATAAATGAGAGAAGTGATTGTGATGAAAAGGATGAAGATGTCCCAGAGGAAATGATATCCACAAAAACTTGGAATTAAAGGCACTGAGAGATATTCCATGACATTAAAACTTTAAGGAGTAAATGGAAGCTTATCCAAACTAAGAAAATAATTACAATTCATCAAGTCATAAAAAGATTATCACTGTATATCATAAATCATATGGTAAACAAAGAAGAAGAGCATTATTCAAACTTGGTAAGATTTTGTTGTTTTTTAAAAAGGAGAAAATAATACTATAATTCTCAATGTATCTAATGTTTAGCATTAGAGTGTCCTACGTATCTATTAGTTGTACCAAGTTTATAAAAAAAATATGTATATTCGACCAGCAGTTGGAAAGTTTTTAATGCTTTAACAACAACAAAATAAGTGTCACAGAACTATTATTATTCTCACATGCATTTTTTAAGATCACTTTGCATTGTATTTTTTTAAGTCTAGGTATTGCTTTTCTATTCATGGATTTTTATATATGTTTAATTTTTATTCAGTGCTAGGTGTTTCTTTCTGATACAGTTTCCACTCCCAACATAGTTTCTGATACTATAATTTAATGACAAAAGACAAAAGCAGATTTACAGAAATATGTGGCAAATTCTAGAATTTTGAATAAGAGGAATACTGTATTTTTTTCAAATATTCATTTTTTTGAGGGAGAGGGCATGTGTGTGCATGAGTGGATGGAGAGGCAAAGGCAGAAGGAGAGAATGCTCAAGTAGACTCCCATTTAGCATGGAGTCTGACATGGAGCTTGATCCCAGGACCCCAAGATTATGACCTGAACCCAGATCAAGAGTTGGACACTTAATGGACTGAGCCACCCACGTGCCCCAAGGGAATGCTCTATTTTATAAAATAGTACTTCTTATAAAGAGTGAGTCCATACCAACATTTAGACAAACATCTTTTTTAATCTTAGCTAGATAAATCCTGATTAATGAATTAATGCTTTTCTAGTATACTGATCACTTTTTCATGATAACCTGGAATTTTAAAAATAAAATGCCTGCAACAAATTATGAATTCCTTGGCCGTGGCAGTAAGATGTTAGGGAGCTTGTCTCAAAAATCTACAATTATTTATTGAGTGAATTTATTAACTTCACTACTTGTATTAGGTTTCCTCATTTATAAAAAAGAACATGGCTAGATAATTTTTAATATCTCTTCCAAATTATATGTTTGTAGGAATTTATTTTCCTGTTGACTTCCATTCTAGGACTGGGGATAGTATTGCAGATATTAATAAAGTTTTGTGGGAATCCAAAAAAAAAAATCTACAATTAGACAAAAATAAATTCTAATTACTTGATTACTTAGAATTTTTCTTTACATAATCAGAATAAAAGTAACAACACATTTTATTCAAAAAATACAAAATATTCATCAGATAACACAGATGTAAGGGCATTTCTTAAAAACAATAATTTGTGTCTAATAAAGATTTACACCAACTTCTTTACTAATGTTTGAATTCGACAATTTTTGTTTTATTTAAAGATTTTATTTATTAGAGAGAGAGACAAGGAGAGCACAAGTAGGGAGGGAAGGGCCGAGGGAGAGAGACAAGCAGACTGGCCTCTGAGTGAGGAGCCAGATGCAGAGCTCATTCCCAGGACCCAGAGATCACGACCTAAGATAAAGGCAGATGCTTAACTTACTGAGCCACCCAGGCACCCCTCAATGATTTATTAAGTATAGATTCACAGCCTTATTTTCTGTAAATCATTTAATTTCTCAATGTTTATTCTCACCAGTTTAGTCATATAGTAATTCCTAAATGCATTCAAATTATTTGTATACATGTATAGTTACAAATAATAATTATGATGACTGCATATGAACATAGCTATCTACTGATGTTTATTTAATGTGCTCATCCTGGAAATAAATGCAAACTGGCTATCTCTACTGGACTACCAATAATCTTGAAATGCTAAATATACTTGATATGAAATCTATTGTGAATAATATGCATATTTTTCAATATTTTAAATTATTTTTTTCCTTTCATTTTCTCATCTTTGAGTAGATTTTCAAAATAGGATTTGCAACTCTTGTGACAGAAGAAACCTATTAGCATACAATATATTTTCTTTAAACTCCTTTCATGTATGAAAGCTGATATTTTCTACTTCATTTTGGAAGATCAAGTTTTGATTTTGAAGATCCATACAAAAAGTATGGATCTATTCTCATGTGCTTTGGTCCAACATGGAACATGAGTACATATGGCTATTTATGTGTATATAATTTATATCTACACACATATTGTGCATACATATGTATATATACATACATGTCATATATCTGTATATTATATGTATATATCATAGGTAAAACAAAGAAAAAATTGCATTTGTTGAAATTTGATCTGTAATTGGTTGTCAGAATTTTCAACAACTAAAATTATCTGATATCCAGATTTCTCTTGGCTACATAAGGTTGTCATTCATTTGCACTACCCTGTACAAAGTTTTGGATTTGTGATGCCTTTCAGGATTCAAAAATTAATTTTATATTACTAGATTAGTATTTTATAGGATTATATTAGCAATATTATATAAGCTTTGGAGTCTGGTTTCACTAGGTTCCTTTCTATTGATGATTTAAAAAACCCAAATGTGTTCGTTTGAAACAGTGAAAGCTTTCTAGGACATGAGCATTTAGGTAATGCAGTGGGTTTTATGGGTTTTATTTAAATTATACTTTCAGATTTTTGAAGCCAGAATATTTAAATACACACTGTTCTTATCAAATGATTCCTAAACCATTGGTTGAAAGAGTTTAGGTTATCCTGGCAATATTGCTATGTGTTTGCATTTTGCTTTTTTTTTTTTTTTTAAGATTTTATTTATTTATTTGACAGACAGAGATTACAAGTAGGCAAGAGAGGCAGGCAGGGAGAGAGAGGAGGAGGTAGGCTTTCCACAGAGCAGAGAGCCCAATGTGCGGCTCGATTCCAGGACCCTGGGTTCATGACCTGAGCTGAAAGCAGAGGCTTTAACCCACTGAGCCACCCAGGCGCCCCTGCATTTTTGCTTTTAATGGACAGTATATAGCAGTGAAGCAAAACAAATATTTGACCAGACTTTAATGACTATGTAAGGCTATCAAATTTTCACTGAAACATGACTTATGGCATTAATATTTTTAACCTTGCAGAAGATCTAAAAATAGATGTAATTTTAGTTGAACAAACTACACCAATTATCTACTTGTCGACAGTTGACAAATCATTTATTTTAATGGTTCAATGTGATAAAAAAAAAAAAAGTAAAAATGTCTGTTACTATGATCAAAGTGTATTGCTGTATATCATTCAATGACAATCTAGAGCAGTTTTCAATTACTCTAAGGACAGATTTGTTTTGTTTTGTTTTGGCAATTGACTCAACAGAAAGTGTAAGAAAGATTTAAGAAATACCTTGTAAGTGCTGAGCTGAGAACTTAGCACTGAATATCATCAATCTATATGCTCCTGAGACCAAACTTCCTAAAGAGTTATATCAAACTTACATAAGTTATTCTGCTTCACAAACTGATACTGGGTAGTACAAATTTCTGAAACAGTATCGCAGAAAAATACTGAATAACTAAATAGCAAGGATTTACTTTCTTATAAATGAAGATTAACAATGACCAAAACATTCTAAGTGCAAATATCTGATTGTCATTCACAACACTTTATAAGGATATTGTAAATTTTATTTATTTATTTTTTTACAAATGAATTTTCTAGAAGATAGTGTCACATAATAGTTTTAAGCACATCTTTGGGCAAAGCGCAGTAGACATGAAACTTGGTTTTGCAAATTTATTAGGTAGAGCAATTATTTCAACTCTATAGTTGGGTTTTTTTGTCTGTAATATAAGGAAAATAGTATCAGAATTTTGAGAATTCAGTAATATTTGTAGAATGTGTTCATGACAAGTTAGTGCTAAGTAAAACTGAGTTAGTCTTCCCTCTTTTTAAAAATTTTTTTAAGTTATTTATTTATTTATTTATTTATTCAAGAGAGTGAGAGAAAGAGCGAGAGGAGGACAGAGCAAGAGAGACAAGCAGACTCCACACTAAACATGGAACCTATAGTGGAGTTCAGTTTTAGGACCCTGAGATCATGACCTGTGCTTAAACCAAGAGTCCGTTGATAAGTCAACCGAGTCACCCAGGCACCCCTTCCTGCTCTTATTTTTAAAATGATGTTTATTATTCTAGATAGAAAAATCTCATATAAATTCTGAGTTATAGCAAAATTTCTCTAATTAAGTTACCTAGTACTTTCTATGATGAATATATTGTTCATAATACAGCTATAATTGCTGTAAATATTGAAAAACAGAAACAAAGGGGAGGAATTAGATGGAATGATGGTTTAAGATTTATTTTCTATAGGTTTTTAATTGAGTAAATTTGACACACCATATTATAAACGCTTTTCCAAAGAAGACCGATGGCCAGCAGACACAGTTTAAGATAATTTAATGACTAATCTTGCTATGTCCTGTATCTATATTTATATATTTATGGGACAAATTTAAAGATTTTTACAATGTTGTGTAATCATATATTAGCATTAGTCAAGAAAAATAACTTTTTTTTTTTTTTAGAGAAGAGTAGACATCAACTGATAATCTTTCCAAGTGAGTAATAAAACTGGTGAATTCATTTTTCATCAGTTACACAATAGAGAAATTTATAATAAAATTTAAAATAGAAATTTACATCAAAGGACATAGTTCCATCTTGGAGAATATTGGTTATGCCAGATATCATATTATTGAACTTCATTGGCTATTCATTTACTGGTTTAGTTATATGTCTGTTTTACCTGTCCAGACTCCTTAATATGCTGTTCAGTATGTTTTCTGTACATCAAGAATCAGTCTATGGGGTGTCTGGGTGTCTCAGTGGGTTAAAGCCTCTGCCTTCAGCTCAGGTCAAGATACAGGGGTTCTGGGATCCAGCCCCACATTGGGCTCTCTGCTCAGCAGGGAGCCTGTTTCCTCCTCTTTCTCTGTCTGCCTCTCTGCCTACTTGTGATCTCTGTCAAATAAATAAATAAAATCTTTTAAAAAAAAGGATCAGTCTATTTGTGCTATTTCTTCATTCATGTTTACAATGGCTCAATTTTCTAATGAAAGCATTAGTTAAGTCTTCAGATGTAACAATGTGCTCATATCTAATTACAGATACTAAATTTTTATAATTGTGAAAAAAATGAAAGGAAGGAAATGACTCATTCCATTTCATATGCAGCCTAATTTCACAGATTTAAGGATGTATATTGTGAAAACATCTAGGAGACATTCTATAAAATTTGAGCTCCAGATACTGTTATAGAAGTGTTAACCACTGTATTGTGCACCTGAAACTAATATTCAATTGTATGTTAACTAACTGGAATTTAAATAAAAACTCAAAAAAAAATTACAGTTTACCCTTGAACAGTGCAAGAGTTGGGGGTGCTGACACACCATGCAGTCAAAATCCACATGTAACTTTTGACTCCCCCAAAAGTTAACTACTTATAGCCTACAGTTGACCGGTACACCGTTCATTAACAGTTATTTTGTCTTTTACATGTATTATATGTTGTATTCTTAAAATGAAACATGCTAAAGAAAAGGAAATGTTAAAAAGTCATAAGGAAGAGAAAATACGTTTATAGTACAATAATGCACTTACCAGAAAAAAAACAAAAAAAAAAAAACAAAAAAAAAACCCTGCATGTAAGTGGACCCATACAATACAATAGTTGTTCAAGGGTCAACTGTAGTTAATTCATTCTTTCAGGGAAAAAAAAAATGAGACCACACTATCCAATAACCTTTAAATATAAATGAATCTGCCTTATTAAAATTTCTTCTCATCTTAAAATTTGTCCATGACAGATTTTTTTTCATATTCAGTTTTTAAAATGACAGTTTAAATGAAATCAGGTAAAAACTTTCTATCCCTCAGCTCCAGATGTCTTTTTCCTGATTTGCTGACTCATCCAATAAACAATCTCAAAACTGTCAACTTGTTCAAGGGAAAAAAAAAAAAGTGGAACCTGAAGTCACTGCCAAAAAGGAAGCTCTTTTTCTTGAACAGCTGTTCTCTGAATGCTGAGTTTAATGAATCACAAAACAAGAGTTATCAAATATTATCAAAAATGTTGCTATTGAACTTAGCTTTGCTTCAAGGACTCTGAGCCCATCCAGATGCTGACTTTGTCAGTGAAACAGTGTTCCTTCTGTCAGTGACACCAGTACCTGGCTGAAGGTATATATGAAAGAGGAAGAGAACTACCTAACTTGAGTCAAACCTAAACCGAGACCCTACATCTCAAAAATCAGTGCAGATACTCAGAATTTCCCATCTAGAATGATACACACCTAAACTCAGCATTTTTATGAGTAATTTGTGAAATTGCCTCTTTTCTGTGGAACTACACTCATTTCTCGAGCATACCTAGAGTATCATAATGAGAACATGGTAGAGTTCAGAGCCACCAAGAAGTTTATATAATGTTCCCTGGCGGCCAGTTACCTCAAAGAAAACTGACTTGAAAACTGAATTAAACTGCAGATGTATTAAAAATCTTTGTTGTTGCCATGGATACTTCAGCTGAGATGATGGTTAAATGGAAGATTGGCATTATAATATTTATAGTCATTTTAGGAGAAAGTTATATTTTAGCTAACTTTCTCCATAAATTTTAGGAAAAGAGAAAATCTGGGAAATACAATGTCATGTATTATAATATTGCAAACTGGAAGGAACAGTAGAGATTTTTTTTAACAATTTTAACTAAATTCACACAAGAAAAGAAATGATTAACTGCTCTTTGCATGGCTTATAATTTTGGCAGTAGTAATAGATTTTTACCATCACAATAGTTTTATAATAAAGTGTACTTGAAGGTCAGTGGATATTTGTTGATTATATATTAAAATAGTGTCATCTCATAATAGGGAGTCTACAAGTCAAATATCTCTTTGTTTTTGCATGTGAACTCCCTTTGATCAGTGGTTTCTTTTATATAATTATAACCATGTATTTAAGAACCATAAAAATTGTGAGTGATTAGTATGATTAAATTAGTATATAGTGTTTTGTTCCAACTCATCAATTAAATGAAAGACTATCATCTACTAGATGAAAAAGGGTACAGTTCTTCTTGAAATAAGCAATTTTTAATAGGTGTCAGGTTTAGTTAAATCAGAAGAATACTAGTGTGCACACACACACACCCACAAAACACAAATGAGGAAATCTTGAAGGAGATGTTACAGTAAATTCATACTATTATTAGTGCTTTAATGACAAAAAGAGATGAAGAAAAATATTTTAAAATATTTCTAAGAAAATTTTAAAACAAAACTATTGCAAAGTAATGATTTCCTACACCTTTTATAATAACTTACTTTCAGCAAGCAACTTACTTTGTATTTTCTCATAGAAATAAAAACAAATATTTTGAAAAACCCCAGATACATAGAAAACTAAACAAAAAACAAATATTTTTTAAAAATATAATGGACTTTATTTTTAGATAATTTTAGGTCTACAGAAAAAATTGCCAGAAAGGTCCCATATTCCTCCACTTCTGTCACAGATAGTTTTTTTTTATTATTAAAATACTGCATTCTTCTGGGGCATCTGGGCGACTCAGTGGGTTAACCATCTGCCTTCGGCTCAGGTCAAGATCCCAGCATTCAGGGCTCTCTGCTCAGTGGGGAGACTGCTTCTCCCTCTTCCTCTGCCTGCCTTTCCCCTCGCTTGTACTCCCTCTCTCTCTGTCAAATAAGTAAGTAAATAAAATCTTTAAAAAATAAAATAAAATATTGCATCCCTGTTATGTATTTGGCATAACTAATTCCATCATTATTAGCTAAGGTCCATAGTTTACATTAGAGTTTACTTGTGTTTTACAGCTCTGTGGATGTTGACAAATGGGTAATGTATGTATCTATCATTTCATTCTCTTTCAGAATAGTTTCATTGGCCTAAAATCCCCTATGCCCTGTATGCTCATCCCTCCCTTCCTCTTGTTGAACTCACTGAAAACATCAATCTCTATACAGCTCTACAACTTTACCCTTTACCAAATGTAGTAAAGTAGAATTAAATAATATGTGGCTCTTTCAGACTAGCTCCTTTTACTTGGCAGTATACATTTAAGGTTCTTCCATGACTTTTCATAGTTTTTACAGCTCACTTTGTTATTCCCCTTAATACCCAATTATATGGATGTACCAGAATTTCTTTATCCATATACCTATTGAATATCATTTTGGTTGTGTCAATACTTTGATGATTATTAATACACCTCTTATAAACAGTAGTTTCAAGTTATTGTGTCCTCTTTTTTTTTTTTTAAGATTTTATTTATTTATTTAACAGAGATAGAGATCACAGGTAGGCAGAGAAGCAGGCAGAGAGAGAGGGGGAAGCAGGCTCCCCACTGAGCAGAGAGCCTGATGCAGGTCTCGATCCCAAGACCCTGAGATCATGATATGAGCCAAAGGCAAAGGTTTTACCCACTGAGCCACCCAGGCACCCCAGTTATTGTGTTAAGCTTTCAACTCATTTGTGTAAATATCTGGGAGCATGATTATTAGATGTTTATGCTCAGATTCCGCTTTTTAAGAACAGCCAAACTAGCTTTTAAAGTGGCTGCACCATTTTGCATTCCCACCAACAATGAATGAGAGTTGCTGTTGCTTCACATTCTCCCCAACATGGGGTGTTGTCAGTGTTTTGGATTTAATTACTGTAATTACATGTGTAGTGAGTTCTCATTATAGATTTAATTTATATTTCTCTGATGACATATGATGTTGAGCATTTTTTATATACTTATTTGTCATCTATATATGTTCTGTGATGAAGTGTCTTTTCAGATCTTTCATCCATTTTGTATTTTTTTAATTATTACTAATGTTGAGTTTTTAGGAGTTCTTGATATATTTTGAATACATGTCCTATATCAGAGCTATGTTTTGCTAATACATTATCCCAGTTTATGGCTTGTTTTCTTAATTCTCCAAAAAGTATCTTTCACAGGACAAATCTTTTCAATTTTAATGAACTTCAACTCATCCTTTTTTTTTTTTTTTTCTCTCCCTCTTTCTTCTGACTAGTGTTTTTGGTGTTATTTGGGTCATCACCTGGGTTTCCTGTCACTATCTTCTCATCTCAAAGTTTAATAGTTTTATGTTTACACTTAGATCTGTGATCCATCTTGCATTAATTTTTGTGGTGTATGAGGTCTCTGTCCAGGTTAATTTTTTTGAATGTGGATATCCAACACTTAAGGATCACTTATTGGAGATTATCCTTTTACCATTGAATTGATTTTTCTCCCTTGTCAAAAATCATTCAACTACATTTATATGGATCTATGTCTGGGCTCTGAGATCTATTCCATTGATTTATTTATATTTTCTTTCTTTCTTTCTTTCTTTCTTTCTTTCTTTCTTTCTTTCTTTCTTTCTTTCTTTCTTTCTTTCTTCTTTTTTCTTCCTAGTACCACACTCAATGTCTTGATTACTGTAGCTTCATACTAAGACTTGATGTCAGGTATTGTCAATCCTTCGATTTTATTTTTCTTCTTCCCTATTTTATTAACTATTTGAGGAATTTTGTTTTTCCGTGTAAACTTTAATGAATTATTATGGAACCCCCTTAAACCTTAGTATCTTTAAAATGGAAGAGTGGTTTAAAGGTAATTTGTTATGATTATTAAATTGTAAAATACATTTCATCATGCCCGAAATATTACTTCAACTAATTAAACCAAGAAAATATTAAAGATGTATGCTAGAGTTTACATGAAGTTATTTATCACACATATTAGAAAAAAAACTGAATAAAGTGGGGAAATAAGCTATCAAAAGGTCAATTATACATTAATTACATGACAAATAGGTATAATACTATTTCTCAGACATTTCCCAAAGAAATAAATGATAGAAACAGAGGTTGGCATATCTAAAACATGGACAGTTATTAAATGTATACTATAGAATACTGATTTGTGAGATGGAAAAAGTTTACAGTTTTTATAGTTAGTGGGAAAACGCTGTAAACCATTTGAGGTTTATAATCCCAATTTTGAATAAAGAGTAGAATATACATATTTCTAGTATATAAAGAAATTTAGTATATAATAGTATAGAACAAAATGTTGTTCAATTTTGATTCTGAAATTTCAGAATGGGTTGATGTTTGTTGGCCTCACTTGATCCACCTTTTAATTGGACACATGTGATTCATAGAGTTCTTCTTTCTTTTATTATTTCCATGCTTTAGTTCCTCTGTTCTCTGTTTCTGATACCAATAATGATTAATTGCTAACTTCCCTGAATTTATCTCCCAATTTTCTTAGCTCTCTTATTTTCCATATTTTGGTGTCTTTTCTTCACGTGGAATTTCTCTTTTTTAACTGAAAAAAAATTATTCCAGATTAATTAACATGCAGTATTATATTAGTTTCAGGTGTACAATATAGTGATTTAACAATTCTATACATTACTCAATGCTCATCATGATAATTGTACTCTTAATCCAAATCACCTATTTCACCTATCCCACCTCCCACCTCCCCTCTGGTAACCGTCTGTTTGTTCCCTGTAGTTTAGAGTCTGGGGTTTTTTCCTCTCTATTTGTTTCTTAAATTTCACATAAAAGTGACATCATATGGTGTTTATTTTTCTCTGACTTATTTCACTTAACATTATATTCACTAGAGCCATCCATATTGTTGCAAAGGGCAAGATTTCATTCTACTTTATGGCGGAGTAGTAGTCCATTATATATACACTACTTTTTTTTTTTAAGATTTTATTTATGTATTTGACAGAGAGAGAGACACAGCGAGAGAGGGAACACAAGCAGGGGGAGTGGAAGGAAATCTTTAGCATAACATACCCGTTCTCTCTGCTCCCTTACAATAATATAACCCAAAGGAAGTGAAATTTGAAAACCCAGTGGTGAGTTTTGAAGCAGAAAATAAATATGCATAGAAATTTCATGCTTTCCTTTGTTGTTTCCTGGAATCAAGTTGCCTGTCTAGGTCACACATTTATGTTCCAGGTACAAACTTTGTGCCTTAGAGGCAGAGGTGAAGAGGACTGGATGTGACACTGTGCTCTGCTGCCATGTCTGTGTAATTCTGAGGTCTTGTAGGTAGATCTAAGTTGAAGGGCCTAGGGATGGTTTTATTCACTAGCAATATGATATTTTAATCTTTCATTTGCCAACTCTTAGTTCTTTCTCAATTTGTTTGCTATTGGAAGGGGGATACTGAAGGAGGATATTGATAATCATCCCCACCCCCAACTAAGACAGTAACATCAGGGCTATAATTTTCTCTCTGGAATACTATTTTATTTTCATTTAATTCACTTTTTTTTTTCTCTTTCATATAGTTTCCCTCAAACACCAGATTCTTAAGAATGAAGCCCTGAAGGCTAATTAAAAAGTACAAAGTTGTGGGATTTATATGGCACAGGATTTATTACCAGCAACATTATTGACATTTAGAACTAGATATTCTCTGTTGGGAGCTGTCTGGGCATTGTAAGACGTTTAGCAACATACCTGATGACTATGAACTGGAGGCTGGTAGCACCTCCTCGGTGTGTCAGTCACAGTGCCTCTGTAGTTTGCTAACTATCATGTGCAGGCAACCTCCCCTCTAGGTGAGAACCACTTATTGAGGGTGGCATTAGAAAAGCTGACAACATTTTGGTAAGATGCACAGGTGTCACTTCCAGTAAGTTTTTCATTCAAATATTTAGTTTCTCGGGAAGAGAATCTCCCCTGGCACAATCCATCCTCTTTCTGACTTCCAGATAATTGGTTGCTATAACTTCTAGTGATTTGTGTCATCCTATCATCTTTGTCTCTTGAAAAATTACCATACTGTTGTTTTAAAGGGATTCTGACTCAAAAAGGAGGCAAATGTGTAATTATGTGAGGGTTAATTTGCATGTTTAAATAGAACTCAGGCAAAATTTGTAGCCCAAAATGGCACAGATATCCTAGATTGCTTATTCATTTATTCACTGAAGAAATGCTTATTTAAGGTTTATAGTTTCCATAATTCAGTGTAATCTATAAGCTCTAGAGAAGTAATGACATTAATCTGAAGTATAGGTCATTCAGATTTAGATTTTAGGATTAAAAGTTGCTACAAATGTCTCTTATAAGGAACATAACTATTTTTAGATTAGATGAGAAATCCAATTTAATTAAAAAACTTCTCTCTGTATTTCTCTATGCAATCAGGCTGAAATGGCCTGTGTTTATTTTCTTATTTACATACACTTGGTAGCATAAAACAAGAAAAATGCCTAGTAGAGTTTCCTGATAGAAGTAGTGGGTTGGAGAAGAATAAATGAAACAAGATAGGATTGGGAGGGAGACAAACCATAAGTGACTCTTAATCTCACAAAACAAACTGGGGGTTGCTGGGGGGAGGGGGTTTGGGAGAAGGGGGTGGGATTATGGACATTGGGGAGGGTATGTGCTTTGGTGAGTGCTGTGAAGTGTGTAAACCTGGTGATTCACAGACCCGTACCCCTGGGGATAAAAATATATGTTTATAAAAAAATAATAATCTGTTAAATAAAATAATTAAAATACAAAAAAAAATAATAAAACCTTAGTGCTGGGTCACTTGTATGCTTAACATTATGAGAAATCAAAATTTGTGAGCATTTCAGTTGTCTTACGTTCTTGCCAACCCTTAGGTTATCAGTCTTTTTGATTTTAGGAGTTCCAGAGTATGAATAGTATAGTCAATTATGGTTTTATTTATATTTTTAAAGATTTATTCATTTTAAAGAGAGAGGGAGAGGCAGAGACAGAGATATATATATATAGAGAGAGAATGTGGGGCAGGGAGGGGAAAAGGGAGAGAATCTTTCAAGCAGACCTTCCCCGTTGAGTGCAGAGCCTGTCCTTGCAGGGCTGAAACTCAGGACTCAAGAGATCATAACTTGAGCTCAAACCAAGAGTCAGACGCTTAACTGACTGAGCCACCCAGGCACCCCTCAATTATTATTTTAATTGCATTTCCCTGAAGACTAATGATGTTGAGAATTTTTTGCCATTCATATATCTCCTTTGGTAAAGTGTCTGTGCAAAATCTTTGTTCCTTTTTTTCTTGTTTTCTTCCTAATGAGTTGTAAGCATTTTTAAAAATATAATTTGAGTAAAAGACTTTCATTAGATATATGTTTTGCAAATATCTGCTCATATAATAGTTGGTGCCTTGCCTTTTCATTTTCTTAACAATGTCTTTGGAAGGGCAAACGTTTTTCATTTTAATGAAATCCAATCTTTCTATTTTTAAATATTTTATGCTTTTTGTATCCAATTTAAAAAAATTTGCCTAACCAAAGGTTACTAAGATTTTCTCCTTGATCTCTTTTGGAAATTTTATAGTTTTTAGCTTTAGTTAAAACTATGTTTGATTTTGCAATCCATTTCAAGTTAATTTTTGAATGTTGGAGAAATAAAGAGTTTTTTTTTTTGCATTCAGTTATTTCAGCATCATTTGTTAAAATGATTTCCTTTCCCTTACTGAATTGCCTTGGAACATTTGTTGAAAATCAATTGGCTACCTATATGAGGGTTTATTTGTAGAATTTTAATTCTGTTCCTTTGATCTGTATGTTTAACTTCATGCCAATAAAATTCTTTCTTGCTTACTGTAAAAAAAAAAAAAAAAAAAAAAAGAAGTAACTGATTTCAAAAACTTCCTGTTACAGGCTTAATTGTAGACTCTCAAAATTCATATGTTGAAGTCCTGACACCCAGCCCCTCGGAATGTGACTATACTTGTTGATAGGGTCTTCAGCAAGGCAACTAAGTTAAAATGAGGTCACACTGGTGGGCCCCAATCTAATATGACTAATGTCCTTATAAAAAGAGGAGATTAGGATAGGTACATAAAAGAAAGATCATATGAAGATGCAGAGAGAAGATAGGCATCTACTAGTCAAGGAAAGAGGCCTCTGAAGAAATCTACCCTTTATCTCACACTTCTAGCTTCCAGAATTACAAGAAAATATACTTCTGTCACTTAAGCCACCTCGCCTGTAATACTTTACTGTGGCAGCCCTACCAAACTAAGATATACCTCCTAAATCTTCACTTACATGGCAGTAAAGGGAGAAAAGAACATAAACCCACAAAGAAAGCAAAAGAGACACAATCAACAAAAAGCTATGAAGTTAGCAGGACAACCCAAACAGGGAAAGGGGTATCTCTGAACATATCAGTTCACATAAGAGAACTTCTAAAGGCATAACGAATTGGTGGGAAAGTGGGAGTGTGGGTGTGACTGAGAATAGGAGGGCAGATTATAAAGCCTATGTAGGAAGCTGTAGTAACCTAGGAGTCTGCACTCACCTCCATTTCTGCACCAGGATCTCATTTCAGCTTGTAAGAAGGCGTTATTAGGGTTTGTATACAGGACTTCAAGTCCAAGGAGTTTGTATGCAGAAATAAAGGCATTAAGGAAGCTGAAGCTGTGAGATATAAACACACGTTCACTCTCTGTTAAGTGAAACTACCTCCACTCCACCTCCATTCCTTACCCAACCCTTTCTGTATCACTTGTCTCACAAAATGATGACAGCCAGGTGTTCAGCTTTGACACAATATTGGAAGATTTGTTTTTGATCAAATAATAAAGCCACCTACCAAATAACAATATATACCGGCCTTAATATGTGCTATGCACATATCCTTAAGTTAAATATATAGTAACTACTAATCTTAACAACAATTTGATGAATTAGAAAAATTATTATTATTTTAGTTTCTATTTGCCCTCAGTATAGTAAAAGTCCCAAGAGGACCAACCGATGGGGATTTAGTCATTTTCCAACCTGTTTCCAATATAAAAATCCATGTCTCACAACAGTAAGAGTTCAATAAATGTTAGATGAATGAAGGAATGCTTGAATTATCGTTTTACGGATGAAGAAACTAAAGCACATAGGAATTAAGTAATTATTTTAAGCTACAAAATCAAAACAAAACCAAAAAACAGCTAAAAGTCACACTTAAACCCTTTCACTCTCAAAGATGTGTAGATATTATTAGTTAGTGGCCTTTCCTAAGGGGCCCATCGTCATCATCTACCATTTTGTATGGCATATACATGGATTTTTTAAAAAATCAATTTATAATTTAGGAACATTAACTTTTATTCCTTTCAAGTGTACAAACATAAGAATGTTGACAAATGTCAGCATTTTTCTTTATGTCTTGTAAATTCCATCTAGAATACCAAGATCAAGAATATTTTCATCATTCCCGAAAATAGCTTCATGACTTAAAAAATTAACTCCCTTTTCCCCTCCTTGGATCTAAGCTCTTGTCAACCACTGATCTGTTTTCTATCCCTTTACTTTTTTTTTTTTTTTTTTTTTTTTTTGCAGAATGTCATACAAATGTTATCATAGAATATGATTGTATGTCTGGTTTCTTTAACTTAACATGATCTTTTTGAAATGTCCCTCAATACAGATTTTTTTTTTAAAGATTTTATTTATTTATTTGACAGAGAGAGATTACAAGTAGGCAGAGAGAGAGAGAGGAGGAAGCAGGCTCCCCGCTGAGCAGAAAGCCCGATGCGGGACTCGATCCAGAACCCTGAGATCATGACCTGAGCCGAAGGCAGCGGCTTAACCCACTGAGCCACCCAGGCGCCCCCCTCAATACAGATTTTTAATTTTTAATGTGTCAGTATTTCATTCCTTTTTATTGTTAAGTGGTAGTATATTATACAAATGCACTACAGTTTGTTCATCACAAGTTAATGGATACTTTGTTTTCAGCTTTTGGCAATTATAAATAAGCCTGCTGCAATTGTTGGTGTGCAAGTTTTTGTGTGGACATGCCTTTATTTTTCTTCGACAGATACTTGAGAGTACTAGATTGCAGCTTAACTTCATAGGAAACTACCAAGTAATTTCCAAAGAGAATGTTCTATTTTGCATTGACAATGGCATTGCATAAGTGTTCCAGATGCTTCAGAGTGTCCCTAGCAATTGGCATTTACACTGTTTTGTTTTGTTTTGTTTTGTTTTTTGGTTTTGTTTTGTTTTGTTTTTGCTTTTTTCTTTCTTTCTTTTTCTTTCCTTTATGCTATTCTCCTGGATGGTATCTCATAGCGGTTTTAGTTTGCATTTTCCTAATTGAGCTTTTTTTTTTTTTCATATGCTTATTTACTATTTTTACTCTTGAGTATTTTATTCAGAAAAGCCTAGATTTGAACCTCTTTTCTGCTTCTTTAAGAAAAAATTTTCTTGAGATGCCTGGGTGGCTCAGTCAGTTAAAGTATCTGCCTTTGGCTTGGGTCATGAACCCAGACTCTTGGAATTGAGCCCCATATCTGGTGCCCCACTCAGCAGGGAGCCAGCTTTTCCCTTTCCCACTCCCCCTGCTTATATGCTCTTTCTCTTTCTCTCTGTCAGATAAACAAATAAAATATTAAAAAAAAATTTTCTTGTTCATTTTATTCATGCTCAGAATGCAATAAAATGTTTTTGTGAGGATTAAGTAGGTTGACATATGAAGCACACATATCCTAGACTATCAATAAATGTTATTTTCCTTCTTCTTATTTAAAGTGTCATTCTTCCTGTGTTCAGAGGTACCATCCTCTGTAGGAGCTAATTACCAACTACCCTCAAACTGTTCTAAACAGTACCTTTCTTATGTTTCTTTCCTTGTATTCATCTTGTAGCCTGCTCTTTTTTCCTCAAAATTTATTTGGCATGACAGTGCTCTGTTGAAAAGCTGTCAACACCTCCCTATTGCCAATGGAAATAATGTATGATTTAAGCGTGTTCTTAATTTCTTTCATAGTCTACCCTGATTGGCTATCTCCAGCCTTACTTCTGATTAATCACATTATGTCCAAGTTAGAGAGTATACCACAGCTTAGTATTATCATTATTATTTTATTCCAAGTAATGTATTTGCCTCCTCATATCTGTGCCTTTACTTGGTCTCTTTCCTCTCATTTACATTCATTTTTCTCATGTCTCTAAATTTCAACAACGTCGAAGTTGTATGAAGACAGAGACTTTGTCTGTCTTACTAATCCTTAGATATTTCCGTGGAAACTTGAATAGAGTGTGGCAAATGTTACTTGCTTCACTAAATCTTTGTTGATTGAAAGAAAAGAGGAATAAACTCTGCTAACATCTATTATCTACTTCCTTTTCTACCTTGAGAGAATTTATTTTTCTCTGACATACAATATTATTTTTTGCCTTTTGTTCTCATGTAAAGTAATTTAAAATTTGTTTAATAACATTTGTCTTAAAAAATAACATAGATTAACAATAGTATGCTACAGGTTCTGTTTATCCATGCTGTTTTTCTTTAACTAGATTGAAAGTTGTTTGAGAATAAGAACAATTTATTTCTCCAATGTTGGAGAAATATGAGCCACTGAAGAAAATAAAATGCAAACAATGGTATAGGTTGGCTTTCTTTGTAGAATAATATTAATCCACTGCCTTACAGACCCCAGGACTACAGACTGACTTATGGGTTAAAATACATTATTAATGTCTATGAAAAAAAAAAAAAACAGATCAGAGCAAAACTGGGGGTATAGTCATTGAAGAAAACAGAAAACTGTATATGGTACGGAGAGATATTTTCTTAGAATTTGTTCTTTCTCATGGTTGTGGACTCCTTTGCCTTTTAAAAAAACACCTGCCACTGAGATTCAAATCTAACTACAAAATGCAATTAAAAGTAGATTTCAGGTAGTTATTTAATAGATTACTTTGACTAATTTCCCTCCCTTCACATTCACTGTACATCCAGGCCTTTTGTCCCATATAAACTTAATTTTTGAGAGATGCTTTTATAATGAGCTAACCAAAGGAGGTAACTTTTAAAGATTCCTTTATCCAACAGGCTATTAAAATAGTAGTAACTGAATCTGGAATATATATATGCAGCCCAGGGATTACTCACTTCATTTCTACTTGATTTTGCTCTGAAAATGACTGCCCTGCTGTGCACCCCTGCCAAACCTAATGATGATCTGCGTTCCAGGAATCCCTCAGACAGGGACCCTTGGTGTCTCCAGAGGCCTCTTTGCTTCGTCAAAAGCACATCAGCTGTGAGCTTGCTTTGATTGAGACTGTCAGTCTATTGGCCCTTCAGTGATTTTTTTTTTTAATTTTAAAAAGTATTTTTATATAATTGTGAACATTATGCTTGACCCCAGGATTATAGAAATTTTCAGAGGTGCAGTTCAACCATTATTAGATTTCAAATAAGTTTAACCATGTTCATTTCTCAAACCCACACAGCACGTTTTCAAGAACATGTCTTGAACAAACTCACATTGACTAGTTTCATGTTATGCAGTATAGCATGTTTATGTAGCTAAAATATAAAAAAGCTGTGATCAGATGATTTAACCTACTTCAAAACATACTAAGTTTATAAAGTAGGGCAACCTTCTGAAATGAGAAGCAAGCACAATTTGCATCAGGACCCATGCTGTCTAGTCTGCCACACTCACTGTCCTCATTCTGACCCTGATGATCTAAAAATGGGAGAAACTGGTGCAAAGCAGCTTGTGGAGTACGAATCCGCGGCGTGGTATAGCAGTTCTTCAACTTACTGACTGTGCAATCCTAATCAAATTGGGTTGATGTAGTGATTAAATTAAATTGGATTATCCATATAAAGTGCCTGCACACAACAAACACTTACTTAATGGTTATTAGTTATATTAATTGTAACATTCCACCAGCTATAGACAACATTGTCTAAGGGAAAGACAAGGGGATTGAAATTGAAATGCAGTAAACCACAAATCTAGTCCTGCCATTAACATTTCTTTTTTGAGAGATTCTTTGAAAGACAAGAGTGAGGGAAATGCAGAGCTTGTTTTGATCATGGAAATATTTTTCTATCTGTAAAACACCATTAGCAAAAGCGAGGACTAAACTCTTGAACTCTGTGTGTCCCTTGCTACACTGCTCCTCCTGAGACAAGAATGAAATGAGGAACATAAAGGACCATGTGCCTGTTACTAGTGACAAACAGAAAAATACTCTCAGCCACAACCATCCCAATCTGTCTAACAATCAAGACACAGCCCATCCGTGTCTTTCATCCGTCTTTCATGAGTCACCCAACAAACCCTAAAATCGCTCATCACCTCTCTTTCATTTCCATATAGTTCTGCACATTCCTTTACCTACCCCACATGCACCTGTTCCCAACTCCAAACGACTTATTGCCAATATAATCAGAATACACTATAGCTTTATTCTCTCTATTTCCTTCAACTTCTATCTTTTGACTGAAATATGAGTCTCTCTTGAGAACATCACTTTGGCTGAGGGTCTCTCAAGTGACTTTTTTCTTTTCTTTTCTTTCAAATCACGCTTAGATTGGGTTTACCATGAGCTAGTTATACTCCTAACTCCTCATTGCTGATTTCTGAACATTGTATTAGTCTTAGCCACACTGACCCCTCAAAATATTCAGCACAGAAACACATACCATTAGACTATGACAGGTATCCTCAATGAGTATGATTATTTCAAAGAATGTGATACCTACGACACTTGTAAATATGGCAAACTGTCTAACTACATTCTTTAAATGGCATTTTCTTCTTCTGGTTGAAAACATGATTCTTAGTTTAGTTTTCACTAGAACAGTGAGGTCCATGGACAGGTACTTTCCATGGACAAATGTCAGTCCATAAATTGTTATCGTATGCCTGTGATACAATAAATATAAAATTTGAGAAAACATTTGGAAAACTTTATAATAATTTAATGAGTAAATTCAAGTCTATCAAATCTAATATTTTAAGGGCTTCTTATTTTGTATGTATTTTTAGTCTGTTTTGAATCATTTATTACAGCTTAGGAAGTTAACAGTCTGCAATGCTTTGAGAAAAGTAAAGAAAAACAAATTAAGATGCACATAACAGGCATCTCCAACCATGGTGGAATGAACGAAGAACTTAGATTCAGATCCCAGGGCACAACTTCATCCAGGTGGTGCTGAGCTCTCCAAAGCACAGGTACTGAGAGGCAGCTTTAGGGCTTCAAGGGGGGGAAAAAAAAAAAAAAAAAATATATATATATATATATATATATATATATATAATATCATATCATAAAAAATGTAACATAGCAAGTACTTAGTTCCAGAGAAATTAATCCAGCAGTGTACCTTAATGTAACAGATGCTGCTTATGGTCAAGCTGAAACAAAAATGCTATGCTACTTCGTAATGAGCTAAAAAACAGGATTGCAGTGGGTGAAGGGAAGGCTGATCTTAGTCCAGAATAGCCAGGAAAAAATTCTGGTTCATTGACTTTGAATGATGATGAAGGCTCACTCACATTGGAAATAAAATATGCAGTATGTTATAATCCTGTATATGGTTCATAATTAGGATAAAATAATGTTTTTTAGTAAAAGCAAACCAGTAATTCTATAATTTGGGAAAATATCCATTTCCACAGGTCTATTTCTATATATCTAATATATATATAAATATATATGTTTATAGACTCATATTTATATATATGATTAAATCATTTGAGCCATTTAAATGAGCAGGTTCAATCTGTTATAAATTAGAAACTAACAAATATGAAACTCCTTTAAAATGAAATTATTCTTTTTATTCAGATTTATAAAAAAAGAAAATAGTATCCTCTAGGATATGTAACAAATAAAGTTCATTTATTTTATTATCTTAATTTGAACTATTCCAGGAAAGTATTATCAAATTTGTGAAGTCCTTTTCAGAGATTCAACTACATATAGAAAATGAAGTCATTACCTTTCTGGTTTAGAATTTCATAAATATGAAGACACTGTATGAGCATTATTATAGTTTGGAAACCCCATCCTAAACTTTTTTTTCCCCTGGAACTGAGATGCAGAATTACTGATTTATGAAAATGTCTAGATCTTGTTACTTGCATAGAGACATAGCTTTATTCATGTATTAAGTCTTTCAGTGAATATATATTGAGTGCTCACTATGTACCAGGCAATGGTCTACGATCTAGGGTTATAGCAATGAATAAAATAAACACAATTCTTATGTGTAGAAGAAGAAATTAAAGCAAAGAAAAAGGTAAGACATGTTAAGACATTTCCAAAAATTAAAAATAAAAATATCACTGAGATCTGACTTTTGGTAGAGTTCTGAAAATGCAGTAGGTAAGTTTGTGGCTATCTGGGGAAAGGGCATTTCAACAGAAGAGAAGAACAAGCTTAAGTGCCCAGAGGTAGAAGAGTTCAAGGCTTGTTTTAAAAAAACAGCATGGAAGTGATGAAGAGGGCAAGGGATATATGGTAGCATCTGCAGTCAAAGGAGGGGTGGCGGGTCACATAAGGCTTTGCATGTCTTTTCTGTGAGGGAATGGATAGCTGATGAAAGTCTCAGAGCAGAGGAGTGACATAATCTGAATTCTGACTTTAAAAGAACACTGTCGGGGCGCCTGGGTGGCTCAGTGGGTTAAGCCGCTGCCTTCGGCTCAGGTCATGATCTCGGTGTCCTGGGATCGAGTCCCGCATTGGCCTCTCTGCTCAGCAGGGAGCCTGCTTCCCTTTCTCTCTCTGCCTGCCTCTCCGTCTACTTGTGATTTCTCTCTGTCAAATAAATTAATAAAATCTTTTTAAAAAATTTAAAAAAATTAAAAAAATGCCCTTTGGTGGCTTAAAAAAAAAAATAAAATAAAAAATAAAATAAAAGAACACTGTCACAATCCTATTGTTAAGGATAAAGGAAAACAAACAGACTTTTTAGGTAGCCTGATAATTTAAGTGAGCCACTGGTGATTCTATCCTCAGTGAAGGCTAAGATATGGTCAAATGTAGTACCAATCTGGATTTCCTGGTGGATTGGGTAGTGGGTGTATGAGAATGAGGTTGACTCTGACATTTTTCGACTGAGTGACAAGATAACGGTATCATCATAAACCTCACAAAGACCAAGTTTGTGATGAGTGGGAGGTCAGGAACTCAGTTTTGTACATTGAGTTGGACAACTTGATTACACACATTACAGACTGACCTATTAAATGGCCCTTTGACACCAGTTCTGGTTGATACTACTAACACTGAAATTAGGCATATGGTACAATATGCAAGCCAATAGTCAACTGCAATATTGCTTTTAATCTGTGCCAATAGAGTAATGCTAGTTTGTATAGGAACTTAAATAAATGTAATTTTGTTTCACTTTTGTTTTTTCCAAAGTGAGAGAAAACTGACAGTAAGAATGACCCCTGTGTTGAGAATGGAAACTTCATAAATTCCATGCCATTTAGAAAAACATGGAAATCCCTAGGCATGACAAAAACAGTAGCAAACCTTCACCTTTTATGAGATGATATTAGATTTGAATGAATGAAAATACTACCATTTATGAACTTGTACAAAATTCTGGCAGTATATTTTAATGAACTTGTACAAAGTTCTGGCAGTATATTTTAATGATGGTGCCTAAAATTGATGTAGAGTTTTAGACATTTTATGATTCAAATTCCCTGAGAAAAGAGCTTTCTCTTAACCCGATGAATATAAATTTCATGTTTAACTTTTGCTCTCACATTTCAATACATATTTTCTGTTAGTCTTTTTATGCAAAAATGAGGTACCTACTTGTCTAGACTTGATCTGGAGAGAAACTGCCATTATTAAATCATGTGAAATCAATGTATCTCGTAAAATAAAATTAGGTGCATTATGTCTCAGAGTCTTATTGCTTTCTGTTTTAGCTTTGCTTTCAAAAAGAACCCTGTTGGGACGCCTGGGTGGCTCAGTTGGTTAGGCAGCTGCTTTCGGCTCAGGTCATGATCCCAGCGTCCTGGGATCGAGTCCCACATCGGGCTCCTTGCTCAGCAGGGAGCCTGCTTCTCCCTCTGCCTCTGCCTGCCATTCTGTCTGCCTGTGCTCGCTCTCTCTCCCTCTCTCTCTCTGACAAATAAATAAAATCTTAAAAAAAAAAAAAAAAGAACCCTGTTGAGGAAACAAACCCAGTAAGAAAATCAAAATCCTCTTTTGATGGGAAGGGGAATATATGTCACGGTATGTTTATCAGGTAGTTACAGAGAAAGGGGTACCTGGGTCGCTCAGTCAGTTGAGTGTCTGACTCTTGATCTCAGCTCAGGTCTTGATCTCAGGGACAACGCTGGTGAATTCAAGCCCCATGATGGGCTCACACCAGACGTGGAACCCACTTAAGGAAAAAAAAAAGTTCCAGGGAAAAAATTCTCGCACCCTGATTCTGAAATATCTCTATAATTAATTATGTTATTTTATTTTACTTTTGTAATTATTTTATAATTTCTCATTTTAGGGGTTCTTGTCAAGGTTTAACCATGGGCTTTTTCATTCCATTTAAGTACTAGAATACATAGTGAAAGTTTTCAGAAGTATTATCCTCCCAAATAACTTTTATTTTGGTTTATAATTAATCTCCAGATATATTTGGTTAAGAAGTAGATTACAGTGAAGCCAAGTTTTAATGTCTAGATGTACTATTGGAATACTGAGCAGAATTGTCACCATCTTGGGCAGAGGGGATATTACTGTTTATGCAAAGTACTAGATTATATTTTTTTCTAGCAGATTTAGATTCAAGGCACTGGGAATTAAATTTTTACTTTATAGAATATGAGAATTGTTAGAAAGCTAATTAGGGGGTGAAACATGAAAGACAAATGTATAGTTATATCTTAGCTTGTGCAAAATGAGAAAAATAAACTAAAATAATAGAAGTATCCAAAATCAGCTGAGAAACAAAAGGAAATGAAAATTTAATTTATACTGAGAGTAAACAAAAATCAAAGAACATTTTTAAATTAAGAAAAATGATATAAAATTAGATAAAGCCAAATTAAAAGAAGAGATTATGAAATATACTAAAGACAAAGGTGTTAAATGTAATGAAAGTTTAATTAATCTAAAATACTCATGAAATGAGCAATTATTCCTCCTCCTTGGCTCTGCCTCCATATACAGGTAAGATCTGTCACTGAGTCAGGATAATCAACATATAAAATTCCTCTATTTTGCCTTCCCTGAGATGCAATTCCATGACTGTGTTTTGAATTTGGGGTCCAAGTATGTAATTTTTAACTTGAATTGCATGTTTTCCAAGTGTACAATAATTCCGATATTTGAGCATTTCCAATAATAGCAAATATACTACAATAAAATTTGTATTAAATTGAAATAAGTAGTTGTAACAATGGTGAAGAAAATGTTTTCAATAGTTGCTAATGTGTTGTCACTGCTAGGAAGATCAGCTTCAGGTAAGCCTATGAAAGGAAACAGAACAAAGCCTGGCTGCCTCAGGGCAGAAATGTCTCTCAACTACTCACAAATGTACTTGAAAATGAAAGCATTTAATTTATATCATAACGGGTGATTCTGAAATTGCAAAGGTCACAGCAAGCTTATCCAAGCGCAAAACTCTTTTTTAGAATTCTTACTATGGGAAAGAAGTATGTTTCAAACCTGGTGCAAGGATAGGATTTTAGTTTGCTCAAGTTTCAGATATCTCCTTTTGTCATGATGATCACTTTTAAAAGGCACTTCACTTATTCCTCTGATTAACCAAACTTTGAAAAACTTCTTTGAGGTTTTAAGTATTTAACCCAAAAGAAAATTTCATAGGATAAAAAGGATTTTCCATAATTGCTTGTCCATTAATAAAGAAGGACTAAAATTCATGCATCTTATACATAAATAGAAGTTCAACTCACATAGCTCTAAGTTTACTTATTCAGTTAGTTTTACTCCAGAGAAAGTTAGAAATTTGAATGAAAGTAATCAGAGATAATCCTTCTAAAGGAGTAAAAAGGTTTTAAGTTTGTTTTTTTTTTTTTAGCAAGGTTTTGCAGATTGGCTCTAAATTTAAATCTTCGATTTGCTCAGCTCCAGATCTCAGAAGTCTTTCTTAACCAGTCTATGTATCCCACCCAATGTATCTATGATTATTTTCGATTTATATGCAAGATCTGAACACTTAACCACCATCTGAACCCAAATGAGCCTCATCTCTGACTTGGAATATATCCATATCCTCTAAGTGGAAATGTTTTCTCTGTTTCTTATGCTTGCTCCAAATAGATAATTCCAAAAATGATCTTATTTAAATATCACAGATCCTGTCACTTCTGACTCAAATCCCTCCAAAGGGTTCCTATTGCGCTCCAATAAATAAATAAATAAATAAATAATAATGAATGATTTTATAAATATATAAATAAATAAAAATAAAAGTCATTTCCTTTTCACTAAGACACACCCTTTTCCATGTACCTCTACTCATTCCTCTCTGTTCAACTTCGCCTTCATCCTGTGATTCCATGATCATCCCCAGATATCCCCCCGCAGCCTTTACAGTGCTTGTACTTGAAGTGCTCGGTCTGCTCATCTCCAATAACCATAAGACCTCCTTCTCAGATCATTTGGGGTTTCGTTCCAATACTCAAATATCAAAGGAGGATCTTTTTTAAAAAGGAACTTCCTGCTCTCCATTCACTCATTCTACTTTGCTTATCCTACATACAATTACTTGGATTCAATGTTTTGTTCTATATTTATTTTGTCTTCTTCGCTAAGTCTCTTGAAGTTTTATAAGATTTTATAATAAGATATATTGAAATAATTCAAATAATGATAACAAATCTTAATTTTTTCCGGTTATCATGAGTACCAAATATAAAAATGTGAATCAGAAGAAAAAAAAAAGTTGACAACAGTATATATCACATATATCAATTGAAGTATGCATTCTCTTTCTCTCTCTGTTTTGATTTTTGGTTTATTTTTCATTTATCAGAATTTTAGAAACATCTTTTTATTATGCTGCTTACCAAAGTAGAGAGGTCAAGTTTGTGGAGGTAGCTGACCTTATTTTGAGTTCTGAAGTTCTTAAGTTTCTCCATTGGCATTTTGCTGAAATCACAGTTTTAAACTCTAGGTACTTTACCTATGAAATAAATACAGTAATATACCCTAAAATTTCTACAAAATAGCATTCTGAATATTGGGAACTAATTGGGACAATCCATATCAAATCCGCATCATTTTACCTAGCACAAAGAGTCTTAAGAAATGTAAATAATTATTACTTTATATTGTTGCATAAGATAAATATGGATAATTCATTACATTTTAAAATGTCAAAAAGGGAAAATGATAGCAGTCTTCTCACATGAGATTTGAAAATAAATTACATTGTAACATGAAACTCTTTCAAAACTAATCATCAGATTTACCTTGTGCTTGGGCTATCATCTTAATATTATGTCCATTATCATTCTTAATTTTAATTACATAATTGCTCATGAATTCTCTCACAAGAATCTTGAATAAATGTATTTTTGGGACAACTGAGTGGCTCAGTCAGTTAAGTATTCGGCTGGAGTCATGATCTCAGGGTCGTGGGATCTAGCCCTCTGTCTAACCCTGTGTGCTGAGCAGGGTGTCTGCTTCTCCCCACTGCCTTCCCTCCCTTGTCTTGTGCACGTGCGTGCTCTCTCTCAAGTAAATAAATTGAATCTTTTTTTTTTTTTTAAGTAGTTTTAATTCCTGGTTGAGAAAATTAAAAGTAATTCAAATTAAAATAATCACTTCTTATATTTATATGTTTTCTTTGGGGAGAAAATTCTTATATAAATAGGAATTATTTTTTAAATATTCTGTTCAAAACACAAATACCACAATGTTAAACACGAAATGTTTTCTTATTATTTATTTTTAAACATGAGATGTTTTCTTGTCAAGCTTTCATAGTACTACAAAATTTGAATGAAAAATTCTTTCCATTTTTAACTTGTTTTCTTACTCAATGAACATTTAACACTTAAGCATAATCTGAAATATATGCACGCTATTATAAATAATACATGGTAGATATTTTTAAATGACATTTCATAGTTTATGTCAAAGAGGTGAAGACACTGATATATAAACGGGTTGACATAACAGTATCTCTCAATTATGATTATGTGAAGTATATTTAGAGAATCATTCAGGGTAAAGGAAGAGTATAGCTCTGAGTTGACTTGAATTTTTAAAAATTATAATATCTTACATATAAGAAATTTCCTACAAATAGGAAATAACATTATCTTCAGGGGACCATAACTATTGAAAAAAAAAGTCTTTAAATGTTTACCTCTTTAGTCTTGTGCTTTTTTAAAAAAAAGTCTATTCTTTCTGATATTCTATTGCAATTTTGGAACACCACTAAATATATTTCATGTGTTTCACCATCTATAAATATAATTGTTTTTCCAAAATTCTCTTACACAGGAAACAAAAATGAGCCAACATATCTGGATATTTTTCATTCAAGAAAGGAGTCCATGGCCCACCAATTCTTTTATCATTAGGAAGAAAGATTTCCTAAATGACAATTTTTATTTACTTTATTGAAATAAAAAGTATTTTTGATATGGCTAAGTCATAAACTATAACTTTTTCATATATGAATGAATAAAATTACATTAAACATATTCCACTGATCCTGGTTTGAATATAAAAATAAAGTAAGTTGTTTTATCAACAGTCTTTTGTTCAGTTTGTGACCGTATGTGAAGAAAACTTTTATTACAGAGATAATGAACATTTGATATTCTTGATGATAGGACATATTATAAATTTATAGAGTATAAGAACCATGTATGTTATATATTAAAACACTTCAATCACAGTTTAAAATCATAAATAATGAGTAAATTAACAATTTGGCTACTGACATAGAGTATGAATTGTTTTGATAGATAATGTAAAGTTAAGTCTTTTAAGCTAAATATATATGTCTTATTCATATTTCTACTTTGAAATTGAAACTGACATTCTATCTTAATGCCATATCAATTATTAATTGCTTTATCATTATGGCTAGAGAAGTACAGTATTTCTCTATCAAATGGAGAGTGGTCATTAAAAAGAGAGGTCACGTTTTAAGGATTTGCTTTGCGTTCATCCATATTACTTGAGAACAAATAACGTGTCCTCATATGAATTTGAAAACTAGATAACTGTTTCCTTGTATGATATGATATTTTACAATTTATGTTAGATGGTATTTTAGGATCTCAGAACAAAATGATAAATAGATAAAATTTCTGCCCTCATTCAGTGAAGAATCAGGTACAATAGATAATCATGATGTTTTTGGTTCTGCAGTTGAAGAAGAGAGAAAAGACAGAAATGAATACTATGTTTGTAACATGAAAAAATTTATCTAAATTTTAAAAATTATCTGATGAAAGAATTAACAATTCTTCAGAGATTATTTCAGTTTAACAAGAGAAATTCACTCCATGTGTCTGTCCATTAGTAATGACTTCAGTGAATCCTTTAGCTTTGAAAACACAAAATTCTCTTAGGTCATAGTTTCTGGATTTGACCATTCATGGTGTATGGGGGAAATAAACAGAACAAAATGAAAACACAATATAAGTAAAAACTTAAATTAAAAATTGCAAATAAAATATCACAAAACTTATGGAAGAAAGTGGGTAACTTTACTTGAAAGACTAAGAAATAGCATTTTATGGAGAAGGTAATAACCAAGTTGATTCAAGATTTATTTTTAAATCACATTAACTTAAAAACCAAATTACTGTTTCTCCCACTACTTAACTACCTTTCTCAAAGTGGTACTGTTTCTGAATCTTCATATGGTAGGGTTAATAAAATAAGAGACATCATTTGTCTCACTATTTCTTTAATAAACTCTAGGAAGATAGGCCATGACAACATAAAACTGAGATTTAAATGACATTACAAGTGAATTATCTCTGAATATTAAAAGGCCATAAAGTTAACAGACTTTAAATAAACATATGATTAACTTTTGTAATAGGATAATGCAAGTATAAATATTTTGCATATCTTAATTTGAATATATTCTTATGAACCAACCATGCAGTTAGTTAATAAGTTGCTAATTATATTGTTTCACTTATTTGTTGACAATTAAAATTATCTTTTGGTTTATAGCGTATCTTAACTTCCTAAGTTTTCTTTCTTTTTTTTTTTTTTTAGGTTTTTATGTTAAAAAGGATTAAATCTGTGGATAATCTTGAAACTCACCTGCTCTTTCTATTTCAAGTATATGCCTAGAGATTCACTATTTTATTCCTTGAATAATTCCCTTTACCTCCATTAACTCACAATTTTCCTATGAAAAATAACTTTGTTTTTAAAATAACGGGGTTAGAGTGGAATTATATTTCTGGAGTAAATGGAAGTAGTAATCTCGGGAACTCATATCTGTATATTGTTAGTCTTCATGGTGATACCATAAATTTATTTAGATAATTGATGAACTTAAGAGAATAGATAATGAGTCAGCTTCCATTTGGATGAATTCATTTCAGGGAATTTTTCTTAAACAATAAAATTGACAGCTTTTATACTGAGTGCTTATATGGAAAATGCTTTAATGACACCAACAAACATACATATATGTTTATATATTAATCATTGGAGGGTTGCTGAGGTTACCAAGATTAGAATGGCCAGCATTTAAAAAAGGAGGATATCACAGAATGAGGAACTGATATAGTCAGTATTTTTTCCTCAGGACTTGTCAATACCAGGCATGGGGCAAAGCTGAAAACTCATGTTTTATTCACGAAACAGGCTGCTTGTGTATTTGGATTTAAAGTTTTGATCTTGGGGTACCTGAGTGGCTGAGTCATTAAGTGTCTGCCTTTGGCTCAGGTCATGATCCCAGGATCCTAGGATGAAGCCTACATTGGGCTCCCTGTGGGAAGCCTGCTTCTCCCTTTCCCACTCCTGCTTGGGTTCTCTCCATGTCTGTCTGTCTGTCCGTCTCTCTCTGTGCCAAATAAAGAATTAAATAAATAATCTTAAAAAAAAATAGTCTTGATCTTACTATTTGTTTCACATGTGTTTCTCTCATCCTTCCTTCTTTTCAACAGATCAGTTTTTCCATTTGTTTGTTATGCATATTTTTTGTTATTGTTTGTTGGGTACTGTTTCTTTTGTGATTTATTCTCTCACAGCTCTGGAAGCCAGAAGGCTGAAATCAGTTTCATTAAGCTGAAATCAAGGTGCCAGCAAGACTTTGCTCCCTCTAGAAGCTGTAGGCAATTTATTGCTTGTTTTTCCAGCTTGTGGTGGCTGTTGGCATTCTTTGACGTGCGGGCCCATCACCCCAAATTCTAGACCAAGGTCATATTGCCTTCTTCTCTTCTGTGTATGAAATCTCCCTGCCTCTTTCTTATAAGGACACCTATAGTTGAATTTAGGGCCTACTCAGATAGTCTGGATTGAACTGTCCACATCAAGATGCTTAATTTAATCACATCTGCAAAGACACCTTTTCCTCATAAAGTAACATGTATAGGTTCCAGGATTAAGACCTAAAATCAGTGTTGAAGATCAGTTGACCATGTATGTGTGGTTTTATTTCCTGGCTCTCTATTCTGTTTCATTGGTTTATATGTCTGTTTTAATTCCAGTACCACACTGTTTTGCTTACTATAGCTTTATAACGTTATTGGAAGTAAGGAAGTATGATAACCTTCCACTTCTCTTATCAGAATCAGAGATTTCTCCTATGATCTCTAGCTGCCTTGGACTCCCCTTACTCTTAATAACCTTCTCTGCTGATTATAATAATCGGTCTCATTTCTCAATTTTGATGAAGTGATTGCCTTTATTATTTTGTTTAGCATTTTCCTGCTACTTGCATGCCTCCTCCTCTTCTTATTTTTTTAACCATTTTATTGAGGTAGGGTTGTCCAAAAATAACTGTACGTATTTAGTTTGTACCACTTCATGAGTTTGCAGTTAAGTGTATACATCTGTGAAACCCATCGCCCAAATCTATGCCATAACATATCCAACACTTCCAGCATTTTCTCTCACCCTCTTTCTTTATTGTTACTGTTATTGTTATTATTATTATTAATTTGTAGTAAGAACATTTAGCACAAGATCTACACATTTAACAAATTTTTACGTATACACTAGAGTATTGTTAACTATAGACATTATTCTGTATAATAGACCTCTACGACTTACTCTATTCATCTTGCATAACTCAAAGTTAGTTGAGTTTGTTTCATACCCTCTTGTTTCCTCCTCCCCCAAATCACTGGCAGCCACCTTGCTGCTATTGGCTTTGGAGTCTGATTATATTAAATTCCTCATGTAAGTAATACCGTGTAATATTTGTACTTCTCTTTCTGGCTTACTTTGCTAACATAATGTCCTTCAAGTTCATCTATGTTATTCTAAGTGGCACAATTTTCTTCTTTTTCAAGGCTGAATAGTATTCCATTCTATGTATGTACCAGATTTTTTAGTCCATTCATCCACTGATGAACATTTATGTTGATTCCATGCTTTGGCTATTGTGAATAATGCTACAATAAACATGGAAGTACAAACATCAATTTAAGATCCTGATTTCAGTCTGTTTAAATATAAACCTAGAAATGGAATTGTTGGATCATATGGTAATTCTCTTTTTAATTTCTTAAGAAACTTGTATACTGTTTTCATAATGTATATACCAATTTATATATATATTTTTTACCAACAATGTGCAAGACCCACTTTTCTCCACATTCGAGCCAACACTTTTTTTAAAAAATAATTCTTATTAAATAAGGTAAGTTTTTCTAAATTGAACAAATGTAAACACGGCCTTTTGCTCAGAATAGATGCAACTCAGAATCATGATATACTTGAAGTTCTTTCTCTAACATAATAAAAATGTGCTAGTGTGTGTACAGTACTCAGATTCAATAGAATATCCCTTCAGTGAAGAAAACTAAGTTCTTAACAATCACATTACGGCACCAAAACTTAGTAGAAGTTCAAGTCTGTCTTTTTACCTGGGTCAGATAAAATTCTGAGCATGATTTCCTTCCTCAATCATTTCGGCAAGTCTAAAATCTAGAGCCTGGATATTGTTTTGCTTTGGTAGGACTCTTGTCTTCAGTACCCACTCCAAGAGCTATGGAGAAAGTCCACAGTGTTTTGTCTTTTACTAGTAAATCTGTGAAGAGACGTCTCAAAAATGTGCAGGTTTTCAGTTTTTCCTGGATGATTCTGATGTTGACTATGGTTGGGAACAAATGGACTAGACATAAAGTGAAACCTAAGAATAGAAAACACCCTAAGACCACACCCTAAGGAATTTCAGCATTTATTTCTGATAGAATATTTTTGGCTCAGTGAAGGATATAATTTAGAAGAAGCTGGTGAATTATGGGAAATAACTATGCTCTATATTGTGAGGAATTGAATTTGAAGAGCATTTGTAGAAGCAGAAGTTGGTCAAATATTTGGAGTTTTCTGAAGAAGCCAAGAAAAATGAAGACTCAAAAATGTCATTTCAATTTAACAACCTAGGGGTGCCTGGGTAGCTCAGTGGGTTAAGCCGCTGCCTTCGGCTCAGGTCATGATCTCGGGGTCCTAGGATCAAGTCCCGCATCGGGCTCTCTGCTCATCAGGGAGCCTGCTTCCCTCTATCTCCCTCTCTGCCTGCCTCTCCATCTGCTTGTGATCTCTCTCTGTCAAATAAATAAATAGAATCTTAAAAAAAAAAAAAAAAAAAAAAACAATTTAACAACCTAATAAGCAAGGTCATTTTCAGTGAAGTGAAGAGAGAAGAAAAAATAGAGTAATTTCAAAATGGAGGAGGGTCTAAAGAAGAGAAAGTATTGGGGCGCCTGGGTGGCTCAGTGGGTTAAGCCGCTGCCTTCGGCTCGGGTCATGATCTCAGGGTCCTGGGATCAAGCCCCGCATTGGGCTCTCTGCTCACCAGGGAGCCTGCTTCCCTCTCTCTCTCTCTGCCTGCCTCTCCATCTACTTGTGAATTCTCTCTGTGAAATAAATAAGTAAAATCTTAAAAAAAAAAAAGAAGAGAAAGTAGGTATTCATTCAATAATTATTGAAGAGAAAATAAAATTACATGCAAAGACATATCTTTGAAAACTTAATCTTCTAGATTAAAATGGTTCTATTTTTGTCAAATGTTCTCCCTAATCAAGATTGTTTTTATCATTTGCCTAAAACTATTCACACATATCAAAAACATAATCTGTTAAAATAAGAAAATTATATATCATAAATCTAACAGTTGTGGATTTAGTTGAGTCATAATAATAAATGTCTATTGTAAATAGTGTATTATAATCTACTTTAAAAATTGGAATTCTGTTTTATAGAGTTAAAATGTTTCACAAAATGTCTATCAATTTTTCTTTTCCTAATAACCATTTTAGTTAGTAAAGAGAAAAACACATTATAGTATTCTAAACACAAGCCAATGAAATACGAAACAGAGTGATGAAGAGTATAACTATGATAAAAATAAACAACAGAGACCTGAGAAAGACAGCTAAAACATGTTTGATTTGTAAAACCTTTTCTTAAAAATGTAACTCCAAAGCAACTTTTTTTTTTAAGATTTTATTTATTTATTTGACAGATCACAAGTAGGCAGAGAGAGAGAGGAGGAAGCAGGCTCCCTGCTGAGCAGAGAGCCCCATGCGGGGCTCGATTCCAGGACCCTGGGATCATGACCTGAGCCGAAGGCAGAGGCTTTAACCCACTGAGCCACCCAGGCGCCCCCCAAAGCAACTTTTATATCAAGAAAGTTGATTTGAGGGTGCCTCGGTGGCTCAGTGGGTTAAGCCACTGCCTTCAGCTCGGGTCATGATCTCGGGGTCCTGGAATCGAGTCCCGAATCGGGCTCTCTGCTCAGCAGGGAGCCTGCTTCCTCCTCTGTCTCTGCCTGCCTCTCTGCCTACTTGTGATCTCTCTCTCTGTCAAATAAATAAATAAAATCTTTTTTAAAAAAGTTGATTTGAGGATATTCTAAGTAAAAACTTAGTCTGCCAAATACAGGTTTGAATGGACAGAAAGCATATACAGATTTATATTAATATATATGTACATATATATTAATATTTTTAAATATAACCATTTGATATACATATTCATCAGAGCTAATTCATCCAACTCCAATCACATCTTATTTTAAGTTCAGAAGCACTGGTAATTTTTGCCTTTATTATGAGAAAATAACAATCACATTAGAAAGCCTTGTCATTCTCCCAGTAATGAGTTTAATACGACATTTGGGAAAGTGCTTTGCTGTGACTAGAATAGCAATGTTGATTTTACATTTTAAAAGATACTTCAAAACACATACAGTGAAAACAGTTTCATACAGGGTTTTATTTTTCCACCCATTTCAATTTGAATGTGAGTTAAATTCTAAATTACAGTAATTGTGAACTGTTTTCATGTTACTGCAAAGTTTCAAATTGTGGGCTAAGTCTTACTCTGGAAGCAGAACCTCATCAATAGAAAATGATTTTCAAAACTGCTATTATTGATTTTTAGTCTGAGGTATTTCCTTTTAAGCAGGGCAAATTCTGATGATTACACATTAAATCAGAAGTATTAAAATGAACACAATTGCTATACTTCAATCACAGTGAAGTGAAAAAGAATTTTTGTTAGTCCAACCTTTTTAAGCTATTATCTCTAGTTTGAGAATTAAAAGTTGTATGGATCTGTGCTTGAGGACATTTTGAAGAAAATAAAAGAGATGGCTCTTCTAATAGAGTTTATTTATAATCAGTATATTCATTTGTACTTTCTACCCTGCAGTTCTTGAAAGTGTCATTTCATAAAACAAAAATGACACTAAACATTGTTAAAGCAAAAATTGCACTAGACACAGTAAATGGTCAAAGAAGATTTTATTGGAGGCTCTTGCCAACAGTGAAGAGAGAATATAACCCAGCCTTAACTCCTTTTTAAAAGGTGGGGGGGGGGGGTTAAGATAGAGTTGGGGGAATCTTGGGCCATCCGTGTTTGCTTAATGGACTTACCACAGGAAATGTAAACTTTCTCCTCTCTTCATAACAGGAAGTAGTCTTACATGTCTGAACAAGATGCTCACTGAGGTTGGGCTCCTATTCTTGCTACAGAGACAAGGACACAGGGAAGCTAGCTAGCCTCCTTGCTGGTGACATTTCAAAGGGATAGTTTCCAGGTCCTGGAGAAAGGTAGTCCTGGGTTGAAAAGCTGCTAAGAAATTTTTGAAAAAAAGATGTACATCTCAAAGAGGCAAGGAAAGAAATTACAATGATAAGTTTTCTAAAACAAATGCTCCGAGAAGAGAGAGAGGAAAGACTTTATTGGTTACTCTGGGAAAGCCAAAGTAGGAGGGTGGTCATAGGCCTAAAGGCAGGAAGAAATATGCCTGCAGTTTAATTAAGCTAAGGAAACTATTAAGACTATGTTAGTTAGTTTTTTGTTTGTTTGTTTGCTTGCTTATTTATTTATTTATTTATTTACATTTTAAAGGCTATTTTTTAAAAAGCAGTTTCAGGTTCACAGCAAAATTGAGAGGCAGAGTTCTCCCATAAACTCCTGTGAACACACACATATGGCCACCTTCACCTATCAACATTCCCCCACACCAGAAAGGTACATCTGTTAAAATTGATAAAACCTACATCAAAAGCTTCCGAAGTCAGTGATGGAGGCTGTTTATTATCAGTTAAAACGACATTATTTTTCTGTTACTGTTTTGTTGCATTTACATCTCATGATCTTTGAATCAAAATACCTCATTGTAAAAGAAAAATGTAATAAATAATTCTTCAAGAGTCTCAAATAAAAATATATTGTTAATGGGGCGCCTGGGTGGCTCAGTGGGTTAAAGCCTCTGCCTTCAGCTCAGGTCATGATCCCAGGATCCTGAGATCGATCCCCACATTGGGCTCTCTGCTCAGCGGGGAGCCTATTTTTCTCCTCTGCCTGCTTGTGATCTCTGTCTGTCGAATAAATAAATAAAATTATTTATTTATTCGACAGACAGAGATCACAAGCAGGCAGAGGAGAAAAATATATATATATATATATATATATATTTATCTATATATATAGAAAAACTATATATATATATATATAGTTTATATCTATTAACATTAATGTTTACTGCAATTAAAAACCAGCATAGTAAAAATGCAAAGGTCATATGCTCAGTACATATTAAAAAATGTTCCTCCTTTTAATTGAAGTCATTAAGTTTTGTGAAAAGCCCATTTTTATTGTCTTATATTATTAACTCCATTACAAACTGGCACTTTTCCAAACAACTGTTCTTGGAGACACTGCCTAGATGTCTGGCATTAGGAAACTTTCACAACTGCTCTCATGATATACTATCACAGTGAAGATTAAAATATGAGTGAATTCCTGCTAAATGAAAAAGAATGCAGAAATTCATAAAGAAACTTCTATATATAAAGATGCTCTTGTTTGAACCTGTTCAAAATATACAAGTATGTTTACATATTTAATAATATTATTTGGTATTTTGGCATTTTTATTAATATCCAATATATCAGAGAAATCTGAAAAAATATGAATTTCATTATTTTCATATATTTTAAAAAAGATTTTATGTAATTATTTGACAGAGAAAGAGAGAGTGAGAGAGGGAACACAAGCAGGGGAGTGGAAGAGGGAGAAGCAGGCTTCCCCCTGAGCAGGGAGCCAGGATCCTGGGATGGTGACCTGAGCTGAAGGCAGATGCCCAACGACTGAGCCACCCAGCTTGCCTAAAGCAATTTTAAATGTGATTTAGGAGGACATACAAATGTAGTTAAAGTATTAAATGGAAATCATAAACACCAAATTTAGAATAGTTTTTTCTCAGAAGAGATTTAAGAAATATGTTGATAAATAAGATATTGGGGCTTCAATTATTCCATAATGTTGGCTTCTCAATGAAAAAAATCTGAAATAATTGATATGGTTTCATGTAATTGAAGGACTGATCCATGATTGATTTTTATGTTTTTATAACATCATTTTTTGGCTGATAGGCAATAGTAAATTTTTAAAAATAGTATGGACCAACATTTAAAAGTCTGTTTAGTTTCGTTTGATCTTCAAATTTGTATGGCGAACCATAGAGCTGGTATTCATTTTCTTTCATAATACTGATATGACTTTTCTCATCTTGGAAAATTAGAAACAAAGATGAGAATAAGACACTGTGCTGGGGAAGTAAGTTTTAAATGCAAATATAAATTAAACAATATTCTTAACTGTTTTAACTAAATAAATCTATTTGCCTAAGCAAGGTAGAGCATTTCATGTAATATTTAATTCAATCACTAAAACTGAATCTTAAAGCAATAACAATGAATGAAAGATGAGCCTTTTACTTCTGAAATTACAGAATTTAAATTTTGAAAAATATGTATGTTGTTAAAAATTTCAAATGTGAGTGCAGTTTTCTCAATTTGTGTCCCAAAGCAATCACTATAATATTTGCTTTATAAAAAATTAATACATTCTATTGCTGTGTGTTTGTGTGTGTATTTTCTACATTGTAAACTGCTTTTTTTTTTTAAAGATTTTATTTATTTTTTTGACAGAGATCAGAAGTAGGCAGAGAAGCAGGCAGAGAGAGAGAGGAGGAAGCAGGCTCCCTGCTGAGCGGAGAGCCCTATCCGGGGCTCCATCCCAGGACCCTGGGATCATGACCTGAGCTGAAGGCAGAGGCTTTAACCCACTGAGCCACCCAGGCACTCCTACACTGTAAAATGTTTAAAAGAAAGCAAAATATTTGTCTACAAGGTTTCATAATTACTTTGGGCTATGTTCAAGTCAATATATATGGAATATCCAAGGGTGTGTTTACTGGAAATTTAGAAGAATCAAAACTTAAGTTTCATAAACTGTAGCATTTATTTTTCCCCTAAAATACAGGAATCTTTCTCAAATACTCTTCAAATCAAAGAAATTCCTTGCATGGCAAAACTAAAGACAATTTATTACCATAATTAAGTGTCCAAGATGGGCTGAAATGAAAGTGTAACACACACACACACACACACCAAACCCTCTCAACCTCCCAAAAGTTCACAGTCTCCTGAAACTGAAGATTCTTAATTGATATTTTCAGATAATTTTTGATAGATTTACATACATATTCTGAAATCCAGATATTCCCATTTGCTTTCAAATATGAACCCTTCTCTTAAAAAGGGAAGGTATATATATATGAAAATCAATTTTTTCCTTTCTCAATGAATTTTATTAAAATGTGATTTAAGGTATCACTGCTGACTGGTTTATATACATCATTAAGAAGTCTACTAAATTTAAATGAGAAGAGTTATTACTAATTAGGCTTAAATGATATCTATCTTACAGTCCCCAAGCACTTCAGTTTGCAATGGTTTTCCTAACACTGCTCTCTATTCACTTCAAATTTCATCTTTTTCTCAGTGTCCCACCCTTACCTTCCTCTGGAATTTCATATTTTCATTCCAAATCACATAAAGACATGCTTGAGAGTGTTCTAGATTTCCACAAAATCTTTATAATCCATAAAATTAGAGATAATTTCATTCCTCCTTTTCTAATATTTGTTATATATTTCCTTTATCTCCCCTAATTACATTAACTAATTCCTTTAATTCAGTGACAAAGGGTATCGTCAACATTTTTGACTTAGTAATACCATCTCTAATGTTTTCCTTTTGAATACAATGATGATTTTTGTACCTAAGTATGCGCATTTTAAAGTCTTTTACTTAAACTTTGATTTCTAATGTATCAGTTGATTTGATTTATTATTTTCTTTTTATCATGATTTGTGTACTCTTAACTCCCATCACCTATTTCATTCCCCACCCCTCTTTTCCTCTGGTAACCATCAGTTTGTTCTCTATAGTTAAGAATCTGTTTCTTGCTTTCTCTCTTTCTCTACTTTTTTTCTTTGCTCCTTTGTTTTGTTTCTTGAAAACTACATATGAGTGAGATCATATGGTATTCGTCTTTCTCTTACTGACTTCTTTCACTTTTTAACACTTGAAATCCATCCAATCATTGCAAATGGCAAGGCTTCATTCTTTTTATGACTGAATAATAGTCCATTATGTACATAATGAATGAAATGGACTATTATACAAAATATTTAATATTATTTGTATAATATTATTATACAAAATATAAATAAATATATCTCTATAAGTATAAATATATAAATTTCTATAAATATAAATAAATATATATTTATATTTATATATTTATATTATACAAAATATAAATAAATAAAAATAATAAAAGTGACTATTATATAAAATATACTTTATATAATGGAATAATATAATTTATTTATATGTATATGTATATTTATTTAAATATAAAAATATATTTATATTATACAAAATATAAATAAATATATATTTATATTTATACAAAATATAAATAAAAATGAAATGGACTATTATACAAAATATACTATATATATATATGGAATAATATATAATGGAATATAATGGAAATAATAAATCAATCAAACCTGGCCTGGAAAGACCTAGATGATAGGATTATTAAGCAAGAATATTACAAAGATTATGAAAATGCATTTCAATTATTATTAAAATGTACATTTCATATCACAAAGATGCAGGAACTATATAGCATGTTAGAAGGAATATGGAGCAGTAAAGAAGTCCCACATCAAAATTATATAGACAAAACTACAATATCTAGCATATCAGAAGGTGGTAGGTGGGGGATGAAATAGGAGAAGGGGATTAAGAATGCATTTATCTTGATGAGCACTGATTAATTTATAGACTTGTTGAATCACTATTTATATATTTGAAATTAATACAACACTGTATATTAACTATGCTGGAATTGAAATAAAACTTAATTATAAATAAATAAATATCCCTAAAAAAGAAAAAGAAAACCCTACAATACTTAAGCTAAAAAATTCAAAAAAGATACAATTAATTGTAATATGTGAACTTTACTTGAATTCTTTTCAAGAGAAAGATGACTTTAGGAGATAATTGGGGAAGAACTGGTGAAATTTTATTGTGGACTGGATACTAGATAATTTCGTCAAGCTATTGTTAATTTTTTTCAAATTGATAATTTATTTTATGTAGGAAATAGAACTTATCTTTAGGAGATATATACTGAAAGTCTACAAAATATACTATAAGAAATTAACAACAGATTATACCTTATAAGAGAAAATAATTTTAAAACAGAAAGTAGGGGCGCCTGGTTGGCTCAGTGGGTTAAAGCATCTGCCTTTGGCTCACGTCATGATCCCAGTGTCCTGGGATCGAGCCCCGCATCGAGCTCTCTGCTCAGCTGGGAGCTTGCTTCCCCCTCTCTCTCTGCCTGCCTCTCTGCCTACTTGTGATCTGTCAAGTAAATGAATAAAATCTTTAAAAAAAAAAACAAAAAAAACCCAAAAACATAGAAACTAAAATTAAACCAGGAAGATAAATAAATAAATAAATAGATAGATAGATAGATAGATACAACATCAGTGAGATGAGTCACAACTTGAGGCACTCCATGTAGGTTAAACTTTAGGAGTTCCTTTAGGAGAAGAAAGAAATGGGGTTAAAGAAGGTATTTGAATTGGGACGCCTGAGTGGCTCAGTTGGTTAAGCAGCTGCCTTCGGCTCAGGTCATGATCCCAGCGTCCTGGGATCGAGTCCCACATCGGGCTCCTTGCTCAGCGGGGAGCCTGCTTCTCCCTCTGCCTCTGCCTGCTATTCTGTCTGCCTGTGCTCGCTCTCTCCCCATCTCTCTCTCTGATAAATAAATAAAATCTTAAAAAAAAAAAAAAAGGTATCTGAATAAATGTGGCTGAAAATTTTACAAATTGGGTAAAAATAATAAACTTAAAAATATGCTAAAAACAAAAAAGGAAGAGGAAGCACAAAGAAAACTAAATCAAGTCACTGTGTAATTGAATAGCTTAAATCCAGTGGCACAGAAAAACTCTGAAAAGGAGTACACATACAGACAGGCACACAATTAAGCACATGCACACCATCCTCAACTGGTGTAGGAAGCCTGTCTTGATGCATGCAGCACTACTCCTGGACAACTCTGAGTGTTGCAGCCATGCAGGCAAGACCCATCCAGGGGAGTGCCCCTACCACTGCCCACACTACCATGCCCAGACTGCAGAGAAAGGGAGCATCTTAAAAGGAAGATCCTACCTCTTCCAAACCAGTGATAGGGATTATTCACCCTTCTCCAAAGGTCAGGAATATCATGGACAGCACTAACAAATTTGTGACCAGAATCAAACATAAATTTGAAACCAAAATACAACAGAATGAGATCAACTCTCAGTTCAACTTCCTGAGCCCCAATGACCTTTACCATGCCTACTTTGTTACTAGGTCAGTGAATTCAAGGAGGGGAAGGTTTAGGAGCCTACAGCCACCATCTGCAAGGTCATACAAAAGCAGCAGCAGCAGCAGCAGCAGGCTACCCAGTAACAGCTGCCTAAGAATGCCTAAACCTAGGTGACACAGGAGACCATCATGCCCCAAGAGCCCCCTCTTGAGTTTGGTGAAGTCGAACCACAGCATGTTGCTCATTCTCATAATCAGCCTCCATCTCAGCCTTTTACCTGGATGTGATGAAGCTGATGACTCAGTCTGTGGCAAGGAATGGTCACCAGTTTCTCACACAGCCGATCTAGAAAGATCAGCACATCTGTCCGTTTGACTTCCTCCACTTGCAGCCCAACTTCTCAGCTATTTCACCAAGCTGGCAGAACATTATACCAGGATTACAGGATATTAATTCCCCTCAAAGGCTTGTTTACAAAGCTAAAAAAAAAAAAAAAAAAAAAAAAAAAAGGAATTTTGGACCAAGTTTGTTCCTGAGTTGAGTGAGCCAAGTTCTAAGAGAAGAAAAGAAAGAAAGAAAAGGAGAAGAAGAAGGAGCAGGTGCCCATTTGCAGATCATCAGATCAGTCAGCGTGATTTTGTGGTAGTGGAAACAATAGAATTGAACTTTTCTCTCTCCACCAGCCAGAAGGAGCTGGGGCCCAAATCCTCATTCAGGAGCACTAGAAGAAGATTGGGGAAAGTGAGGAGATCAGTCTGATGAAGAGGTTGAGAAACAGTGCCAGGCCAGGTAGCCTCCATCCCAGCAGATTAGGACCACCCAGTGCAAGACATAGATGATGGTTCAAAGGATGATGATTCAAATGATGAAGGGCAAAAACTACTCAACCCCCAGAGATTCCTATGCTTCCACCCCCATCCTGGACTCCAAGCCAACTCACTGCACAGGGCAGACTCCAAGATTTTCAAGCCCTGCTCCAGATGAATATCTTGTGTTCCCTATCTTGGGAGACAAGATTCTGACCAAAAAAAAAAAAAAAAAAAAATATATATATATATATATATATATAGGAACTTATGGGCATCAGGCTCAGAGGACAGCAGAATGGGACCCAAGTACACACAAACAAATTATAGACAGTTACAAAGATAAGTCAAGATAAGTCCTTTTATTCTCTTTGAAATTTCTCATTGAAACTTCCCATTGAAAATAGTATAAATTAGGAGACAGAGGAGAAACAACTTAAAATACTGAAAGGAAAAAAAAAAAAAACCTGCCAATTTAAGAGATCTATCTTCTGTAAAAGTATCTTTCAAAGTCAAGGAAAAATGAGGAATTTTTTTCAGATATAAAAATCTAAGAGAAATAATAAACAACTGACCTGTACTAGAAAAAATATTAACTGAAAACCCTCAAGTAGAAGGAAAATCATACAAACAAGAATGAAAACCACAGAAAAGAGTAATTGTGGAGAAATATAAAATGCTTTAATTATAAATCTCTACACAATGTAATGAACTAATTAAACCAAATTTAAAAAAAACAACACATCATGCGACTTATAATACATATAGAAATAAAATGTTACAACATGAACATCAAAGCCAGGAAAGGACAAATGGTAGTTAGTATATTGCAGGAGATTCTTATAATTTTATGGGACATAGTATATTGCTTGAAGACAGAATATGATAAAGTACAGTGCTATATTTATATGACCACTAAAATAACATAGAGTTATGGGCAAGAGGCAAAAAAGGAGATAAAATCACAAGAAGTTATTACAAAGAAGGTAGAAAAAGAGAAAAAGGAATAAAGAAATGAGACAAATAGAAAACACGTGTCCAAGTCATAGTTTTAAACTCAAACATATCAAAATTATGCAAAATATAAATTACCTAAACACTCCAATTAAAAGATAAAGACAGTAATGATAATTTTACAAGTACATTAATTGACTCTAATTGCAGTTAGAAAGAAAAAAATTACATTTCCAAGAGAACAGTGTTGGGAGGCCAGAATGTGGCCTTAGGAATCTCTGCAGCATTTTGTTTGGTTTCCAGTGATGGCGGCCACATTTTGCTAAATAATCTCAGTGGTTAGACTGTACTATAGGCAGTACAAAAAGTAAGGGAAACTCTGTGGCTAACCAAATCAAACGAATGAACAAAACACCAAGGCCCTTGGAACGGTGACAGCCACATAAAATGAAATAATTGTCGAAGAAAATGTGTTTCTTCTTAAGACATCAGGTTGACAAAGGTGATAGAAAAATGCATTTGTACTTGTTGGGTACTTTTCTCAAAATTATTTTAATGTTCGTAAAATGAGCTCAGTGATGCCTGTTGTGAATATTTTTCTCATTTTTTTAAACATATGTCTCTTTGAGGTAAAGCTTCATTGAATGGGGTAATGAAACAGCAAGTATACATGAATATTGTAGTGGTTTTAAATTAGAATTTTCATTCCAACTTTTTGGATAGGTTTTGTACTTCAGTAATTTACAAGGTTCCAAAAAGTTCTGGAAACCTTTATTTAGAAAGTTGTATTTGGAATTGAGATAAATAATAGGCTTTTCAGGCACACATATGATTTCTTTCAGTTGATTTTGAGTCGTGAGTCTAACTTCATGGGAGTAATGCATCAATTTTTGCCAAGAAATCCTTAAAGAAGTAAATCTTTTTTGGCAGCTAAGATTTAAAAGCCATCAGTAAAATCTAGTGCCTTGGCAAGATGCTATTAAATGGTGAGCTAATTGACAAGGATTTGTATAGAAGCTTTAGCTGAGCCACTTGGTTTTGGCTCATCAAGGAAGAATAAGGCATAGAAGAAATAACAATCTTTATTTTATTTAGGACCAAACTAAAGCTAATGAAATATTGCTGTTCAAATGCTTGAAATTGCTGCTGTATTCATATCTGTGGACCTTTTTTCTTACTACTTTCTATGCCTGCAACTTCCTCTGTATCTTCAAGTGGCTTACTCTCTTAGCTAATTCGTGTCTCTGTTCAAATTATAGTCTAAGAACTTTGTGAACTCTAATTAAAACTGCACCCCTTATTCTACTCTATTTTTCATCATTATTATTGTTGCTTCTGGAATTTTGTTTGCTATGTTACTCTTGTGTATTGCCTATATTATCTAGTAGATTCAAAGTTTCATGAAGGCAAGGAAATTATCTTTGAATGTTACATTTACACTCTACAGTAAAACATCACATAACATAGTCAAACAGCAATGGTACTTTCTCCAACTGAGGTTTTTAGGAAATTCTTAGAACTTAAAAGCTGTTATTTTTGCATGAATTTTGGCCTTTTCACTAAGGAATTCAAAGTCAGATGTGAACAATTAAGAACAATGCAGTATAACCTGGCCTGTCCTGAGTAGTTACTAGTCAAAATATTCCATACATGTATGCCAAAAAAATTCATTTTAATAGATATTAACAAAATGGAAATAGTAAGAAGGAAAACTGTTAAATTCCGATTTCTTCATCTCGCCATATGACTGTTTCTTGATATAAAATCTTAAAGCTTTTACAACATATTTTAATACACACCTCCGACTGAGATTGTGTGAGGAAGACTATTGTATTACACTGTTGACACTGGAGGTCACCAATGAAACATATATCTGCTGGGATTCATCTCTGCTGCAGTCCCCTCCCAACAAATCTGCATATGACTTCAGTTTATAAACTAACAGAGGGGAACCTGACTGGCTCTGTTAATGGAGCATGAGACCCTTGATATCCACTTTGTAAATTCGAGCTCCCCATTGGGTATGGAGATTACATTAAAAAATATTCAAAATCTTAAAAATAAGTAAATAAAATTTAGCAGAAATAACACTATGATCCTTGCAGGTCTCAGCCTTTAGAATCCTGACAGTTTCTTCTTTTGGAACCCTAAGGATGCATGGAAGAATTTCATTTGTCTGGCTGGAGAGACCGTGTAGAGAGACATGGTGGCAAAGCCCCATGAAAGGGAGAGATGCTAAGCTCATGAAGAAAGAGAGTTGGCTAGTGGTATCTGTTTCCCAGAGCTGCAAGAATGAATTATCATAAACTGTGTGCTCTAAAACAACAAACCTACTCCCTCACAGTTCTGGAGCTCAAAGGTCTGAAATCAAATTTTCGGTGGGGTTGGTTTCTTCTGGAGGCTTGGAGAGAAAATCTGTTCATGCCTCTCTCCCAGATTATGGAGGTTATCAGCTGTCCTTGGAATTCCTTGGCTATTATGTGGACTATTTTAATATCTGCTTCTCTCTTTATATAGTGTTCTTTCCTGGGTTTATCTCTTCTGTGTTTTTTTGAGTCTCTCTCCTTTCTCTTTTAAGGACACCAGTTTTGGGATTTGGGGTTCATCTTAATCTGGCATGACTTTATCTTAACTAATTGCTTCTATAATGACCCTCTTTTCAAATAGGGTCATATTTTGAGACTGTAGGTAGACATAAATTTGGAAGGGGTTACCATTCAACCCAGTATACCATTCACCTCAGTGATCCAGCTGATTATAATCTCTACTCTCCATCCAAATGTAGCCACTCCATAAGGGTGGCCCAGCTGATGTCAGCTTACCCTAAAAAAAATTCTGTAAGAGGGGGAGGGGGGCAAAATGGGTAAAGGGAATCAAGAGGTGCAAACTTCCAGATATAAATTAAGTAAGTCTTGGGAATATAATATACACCATGAAGAGTACAGTCAACAAAACTGTATTAACTTTGTAGGGTGACAGACGTTAACTGGACTTATTGTGGTGATCATTTTGTAATTGTATATAAATGTCAAATGGCTATGGTGTACACATGAAACTAATGTAATTCTATACATCAATTATACTTCAATAAAATTAGAAAAAAGAATTATGTAAGAAAATAAAAAGAATTGTGTTTACATAACTATGTTTTGGAGTTACCTGTTATACAACAATATATAATAGAAAGACTGGCTAAAATTCTTCCCCTAGATCTCTTACAGACTCGTGTTGAAACTATATAAATAAATGAACAACTAAGCGACAGTAGGAATGGATAAGGTCTTGGTGTCTCTTTCATATCACAAGGGTGAGCTACACAACCTGAGTGGCTATTTTTCTCATGGTTGATCAATAAATACAGTCAAGTTGTAAAAGCATCTGTTTATGCTAGCTAATTTTATAGTCAAAGATTACACATGATTGAAATGTCCTTTGGGGGAAAAAAAAACCAAAACAGTAGTACTAGTCAACTTGAACTTTTGGTTATTGATCAACCATGCCAGGATTAGCTAGTGCTTATTTAATATAGCTTTATAAATTGTTTATGTCAGTGTATCTTAATTTACTTTCATTCACAACAGTTAAATCAATAATCTCAATATTCCCTTCTAAATATGGATATAAACTAGAGAAAACTCCTCCCTCAACCCCCTCCCCACCCCCCCACAAGCATTTACATACATGATAACTTTACAAAAGTAGTTCTTTGGTCCGTTTTGTTTTGTTTTAATATGGAATATGCGGTTTTAGGAGCAGCTGTTCCCTGAGTTTGTTTCTTCATTCATATATATATTTAGCCAGCTTTGTATTTTTAAGAGCTTGAATCTTCTAAAATTTTATGATTAAATAGCAGAATAACTTACTGTTGAACAACTTCAAGGATCGGTTTTTCATCTATTTGTTTCCATCTTTGTTTCTTTAGTCGGACTTCTTGTCTTCTTTCCTATCTGCCTGCCTGCCTTTCTTTCCTCCTTTTTTCCATCTTTCCTTATTTCCTTCCCCTCCTTTTACCTTCTCTTCACACTCCCCCCACCCCGCTTTCCTTTCAACAAATGTCATTTTTAAGACAGAGTTGTTCTTTTTCTGGTATAAAAATCCATAAAATTATGTTATAAATTCATGACTCATTTTCCCTGTAAAAAACATCTGGTACTAGGGGCACTTAGGTGGCTCAGTTGGTTAAGTGACTCTTGGTTTTGACTCAGATCATGCTCTCAGGGTCTTGGGATAAACCCCCGCTCCCCTGGGCTCCATGATCAGCAGGGAGTTTGCTTGAGATACTCTCTCTCCCTTGGTCTCCCTTCTGGCCCCCCATGTCTCTCTCTAAAATAAATAATCTTTTAAAAATTCTGGCACTAAGTTTTCATTTGTCTTACTAAAAATTACAACATAGTTTTCCAAAAATTTGTGAAGATATAAAAGTTTGATAAAGAATTCAGATTTCTAAGAAAATATAAATGACTAATTCAGTACGTTGGCTGGAATTCAAGTAAATTTAACAAAGGGGAACCTCAGTCCTTATTCTTCACATCTAACAACACATTTTCCCAAGAATACTGACACAGAGAACTGCAGGTGCTCTCTTTAAAAATGATGTTAAATTTTATTCATCTAAAAATATATAGGCCCATGTGTTAGATTTGCATATGAAAAGTTGTAGAAAGTGACCACTTTTCTCTCTCCAGGAATGTACACATGAATGTGTTTTGCCCTCACAGGAACAGAACAATTACATGAAAACAAAAAGATAATTTTATTCCCTACTCTGGTTCTTTAAGTACAGAAGAAAAAAAGCTCTTTCATTGGCTACTAGGGACCATTCTTTCTGATCTTCAGCCTGAAAAATCAATGGATTTTATTTAAATAAATTCTAAGAGATATGTAGATATATATCTGAAATTTCACTAATGTGTTTTAACTTTCTTTACTCAGGCAGAAGTGGCATTTCTTTTATTATTCTTTGGAATCACATAAAATCACCAAACACAACTATTAAATGTAATAGCTGCACACATTAGAAATTCAAGGTTGAAGTAACTAGAATGAAACAGCAGATTTTAAAGGAACAAGACTGTCACTTAGTGTCAATGTTACAATTCCATTTATCAGCTCCATTAACTTAATGGTCAAAAAAAAAAAATTCTCCATACTTTCTTCTCCCTGGTGCATATTCACTCTCATACACATCTAAACTAATGCTAATAGAGAATAAAGTGATGCTATCAGCATTCTTTTATGTAGCTTTTATTGTTTTCCATAAAATTCTGTCACTGGGATAAAACTAATGATTTTATACATCTGGCCCAGCCATACAAACTTCAGTTTTTACTCTTCTTATTTTCATTCAACCCTTCTTTTCCATTCCTTTAACTTAGAGTGCGTTTGTCACGTGAACGTTGAAATACCAAAAAGACAGAAACCTCATCAAAGAAAAACAAGTGCTTTACTACCTTTTGATTCTCTGTCTTCATATGAAACACTTTAGATGACTATTTACCTCTCAGGTCCTCATTTATATCGCAGACAGCTACACAATAGACTTTCTGGTATTTAATGCTGAAAAGCTCAATTGGTGATGTGTAGTAAAATTTTACTGCTTGTCTCAGTAAAAAAGGGAGCAATTCCTATACCTACTTTGCAGTTGAAAAGTTCAACCTTTATCTGTTTAGCCAGCTTTAATTCAAGAATAGGTCTCTTTCCACAGAGAGGAGAATTGCTGAGGCATCAAGCCCTTTCCAGCAATCCCCTGTGCAAGCTGATTTGCCTGCTGATGCTCATGCATTTTTCCCTGCTCTCAGGAAGTTTATATTGTTTTATTTATAAAGAAGTCTTACCTGATAAATTTGTCAATAACTCATCATTTTCTGGCTTTACCAATTCTTTGTAGGTATTAGATCTCAAATATTAAGTATGCCATTTTATTACTTAGTGATGCACTTTTAAAAATTGCATGAAATCTCTTGAGAGTCCTGTGTTAAATCCAGAACATTTAAATAAAATGTATAAATTAATTTTGACATGTAGTTTATTGCCACAAATCAATATGTCACAGATGCCAGTACTTGCTTATGAAGCTAATGATCTCACTTAATTTCTCTAATGTTCAGGTTTTTAGTACACACATTTTTAAAATATTTAACCAAAGCTATACACTCTGATTTTTTGTTCCATTTCCCCCACCTCCCCCCATGGCATTTATATAAAATGGGCTAAGGATATAAAATAATAAAGTCCTTTATATTTTCATTGACCATTATTTTAACTTTTTTCTTAATTTACAGAACTCTCTCTCTCTCTCTCTCTCTCTCTCTATATATATATATATATATATATTTTTTTTTTTTTTGGACTCAAGTGTTTGCAAAATCTTGCAGAAGAATAGCAGTCAGAAAACCACTTTTGTGCCTTCATTCCTCTGTTTATAAGTTGTGTAACTTTAGTCCAGTCACATAAACCTTTTTTTCTTTTTATTGTAATTATTTTAATTGCTCCAAAGGGATAATAATGACTGCCTATTTCACAGGGTTGTGTGAAAATCACGTGACATAAGTATAATGTTGGGCAGCAGTAAGAAAATTCCTACCTTCCTGAGGACTAAAGTCTTTTTTTAATGAAATATTTACTTAAAAATATTGCAGATTTAACTGGTCTAGTAAATAAGTTCTACAAAATGTTCTTAAGTGAGGAACTGAGATGATGTGTTAGGGTAGCATGCCTTTCCATGTGAAGTTCTTTTTCATATGATAAAATTTCCAGTTTTTTTAATAAGATGTAAGACGAGCTGTAAGGAATGGTGAGTCATGTCTGTTCATTCTCCAAATATGAAGACCCTGCATTTAATTTGAAATGCATTTCACTTCCTAAGGTTCTGCCCTTTATAGTTTTACTTATTCTTTGCACAGCTAACAGGGATGTGAGATTTCTACTTCATTTCCTCATTTTACTTAAATGCACTTTACCAAGATGAGATAGAAAGAATAATGTGTCTCTGGTTTCCATTTTTAGCTTCTTTAATCAGCTGCTTTTGAAACTTGCCAAGTGAAGGTTTAATCACCCGATAAAGCTTTTGAAATTTAATACTCACCTAATAAACAATTTAAGGTTTATGCTTGCATATTGACTATCCTTTCTTCTATGCATACCCTTTAAATTTTAAATATAATTTTCCAATTTTTTTATTTTCCAATATTTTATAATTTTTTCTGCTCTAATACTGAGATCAGTAATAACATATAGGATTTCATTTATCTTCTCTTTCTGTGTAATTTGAAAAAAATTGATATACAAGTTTATTGCTCAACACAGAACGTACCATAGCAAACTGAAATGAATGTCACACTGAGTATCCCACAAACAAGTATATTTAACTAGATATTGCAAAAGCAAACATGAGATAAGGGTAAATATCATCACTATATAGTAAAGAATATAGTTTTTTAAAACATTTAAAATAAGAGACAGATATTAAAACAAGAGAAATAAACTTGTGAGGGCACCTGGGTGGCTCAGTTGGTTACACATCTGCCTATAGTTCAGGTCATGATCCCAGGATTCTGGGATGGAGCCTCTCATCTGGCTCCCTGCTCAGTGGGGAGTCTTGCTTCTCCCTCTCCCTCATCACCCCACTCATTCTCTCTCTCTTTCTCTCTCTCTCTCTCAAATAAATAAAGTCTTTGAAAAAGAAATAAACTTGGAATAAATGCGATACAGCTAAACACAAGTATAAATATAATTACTAGAAGGAAATATATTCATAACTTCATATGTTCATGGAATACAGTTTAATGGGTACTGTGATTAAGATAATTTAAAAAATGTGATTCCTTTGGTTTTGTACATGATTTTAATATTATTGTCATAAACATGCCTCTAAGATTTGTTCTGAGATTTAAATATAAAAATATATTTTTGGGGATGCCTGGGTGGCTCAGTTGGTTGAACGACTGCCTTCAGCTCAGGTCATGATCCCGGAGTCCTGGAATCGAGTCCCACATCGGGTTCCCAGCTCCATGGGGAGTCTGCTTCTCCCTCTGACCTTCTCTTTGCTCATGCTCTCTCTCAAATAAATAAAAATCTTTAAAAAAAAAAAAATATATATATATATATATATTATAGAAATATTGGGAAATCAAGTGATGTGTTCTGTAACATAGTCTCACTTGAATAAAAGTATAAAAATGTTATAAAACTCTTCCTTAAAGTCCTATGAAGCAGCCAGACACTGTTGTAGATTTGTGGCTATTTTTATTCCTAGGCCATTTAGTTAAAATACAGGTGATGTATTTTGGGATTTTCAATGCCATTCTAAGTATGTGCTGTTATGTAATACAGTTTCAGATAATTAAGAATTAATATTCTGTAATCCTTTGATGAGGTTTTCTTGTTTTGTCAAAGATCCATGTTAACATGGTGTATAATTAGCAGTGACCAAATTCTCTATTCTACTTCAGAATTCTTGAAAATGATGCTGTGGTCTCAATAGGGAGATGATACCAGGTGTTTTGATGTGACATAACCTTGGTTCAAATCAACAGGCTCAACAATCCAAAAATTAGTTGGCCTAAAACTTACTTACTTCCTTAGGGCTTATACTCCTATTTGTTCAATTGGAATAATGATTCATAATTACTTAGTAACTGAATAAGCTAAAGTCCCTCTGTTTGGTAAACCCAGCCTCGTAGTGAGCCAAAGGAAGGTAGAGAAAAGCCGAAGATAGATGTTTCACCAATATGCAATCTTTACAAATATATGTGATTAGCCTGGGTTCTTCCTCATACCATTTTTAGGGAATAAAAGCAATTTTTAACTGATTTATGGGTATTTCTTACAACCCATCATCAACTTAAGAACCATGACTTAAGTAAGCTCCTTTCTGGATGTGCTTTGTGGAATTCATCATACTCTTGACTGGATGTTTAAAAATAGTGATTGACTGTCTGGTTTTGCTTCGTTTTCCCAATTTTCAGAGTATATACACAATTTCTATGTTTCTTAGTTTGCTACTTAGTTTTTTTGGGTTTTGTTTTTATGAAAACAAAAATGTTGTTTTTCTGGGTTTTTTTGGTTTTTGTTGTTGTTGTTGTTTTGTTTGTTATTGTTGTTGTTGTTTCCTACCCAGCCTGGAAGAGGCCCTTTCTTCTTATCTGGTCTCTGTCTTCAGGTCTACAAAAAAAAAAGAAAATTAAAAGTCTCCTCAAATACTATTTCTTCTGTTTTACTGTAGAGATGTATGTTATTATAAGGACTTTTCAAATTCAGAAAGGACAAAGACCATTTTACAGTCTTCTTGATCATTTTTTGAAAGAGTGATAAAAAGTAAACTATCTTTTTAAGTACAGTTTAAGTACAGCTTAAGTCAGTAAAATTCTACTTGCATTCATGCCTTCTTTACTTTATTTCAATGCTCTGCAGGCCTTTATGCCATTCTGCTTGTACAAAACATTTAGCAGATTATAAGTAATTTAATGAGTGATTAATTCTATGATATGTCAGTGAGGATCAAAATATATGGGTAGGTAGTGAGCAAACAGAATGACTGTGGCTATCACTGATATGCACATCAAACAGTATTCATGGGATAATTTATGTCCTTACATTTAGCAAGATTTTTTTTTCTTCTTAATATCTTAAGGTAATATATGCTTGAATACAATTGTATTTCATAGATTAATGTAAGGTTTACAACAAATAAGTCATTTTATTAAATTCTGATGTGACTGCCCTCAATGTATGAAAAAAAGGAATGCAAAATGTCCAAAATAAGCAATACCAAATGTCTTTTTTTCCCCACTATTTAAATATTGATGAATCAGAAAGAAACATCTTTGACCTTTATGTATTTTTTTGTTTTTCTTTCTTTCTTTTTTTTTCCCCCTACTTTTGGCCTTTTAGAAGTAGTATACAGTGTTACTAACTGCATGTAAACTGATGTCAGTATAATTTAAAATCAAAAGTCAGGAAAAGCTGGGCCCTAAGAACCAAGAAAAGTAAATTAAGTAAAATAGAGGAAATAAATAAGTAAAATGAGATTAAAATTATTACTATTTTAAAGATGAACAATAGTAAGAAGATCTCAAAAAGCAGCAAAACATATGAACTGTTTAATTAAATGTTTTGTTTTCATAAAGTCAAATGCATAGAGATTCCCAAAAGAGTAGCACTTTGAAATTATTTAACTTACCTAAAATACTGTACCTGTTATTCAGGTACATTGGTGTTGTACACACAAAACCCTAAACTATTTGACTTTTATTGGGATTTTGGTCCAGACACATTTTCATATTTTTTTTTTCCTATCATTGACTACTTCAAATATTTTAGTCATGATAGGAAAAATAATTTAGACAATTGTGTATGGCTTTTGATGTAAAATTATATTTTATTCCTGGATAGGAATAATAAAGATTAATACAAAGTTAGGGCAATATAAGAAGAGAAATTACAGAATAGAAACAAAATATTAACATAATTTTGGAGTTTAAATAAGCTCTTTTTCATAAGAGTGAAGAGTTACTTCATTTTATTGATAAAATAATTCAATAAAAAAATATACATGGTCAGTTTTTTTATATAAATCTAAGTGAGAGACAACCCTAACTTCAAAAGAGGTCTCCATGGCTATCGATAATAATAATACTCATTGTTCTTAACTTATAATAAAGGATTTGGTTTTTTAAAAATATTTTATTTACTTATTAGAACAAGAGATGAGCAGGGAGGAAGGGAAGAGAGAGAGGGAGAAGCAGACTTCTTACTGAGCAAGGATCCCAATGTGAAACTCGATCCCAGGATCCTGGGATCATGACCTGAGTCAGAGGGAAATGCTGACTGAGCCACCCAGGTGCCCAAGGATTTATTTTTTAAATTCCCAAGGTTTGTAATAAAACATTCATCTCAGATGGTGGTTCACATTGAATAAAGAAGATAGCTGACACCAGAGGGAACAATTTGTGGAACAGAGAAAGACATTAAAATTGTTTTTAATTAAAAGTTTCCATAAAGCTTAAAATGATCACATAACAATCATAATTAATTGAAAGATAGCTATGAGTTAAAGCAATCAAAGCCAAAGATAGTTCTTAGCATTTAAATATATAATTGCAGGGGCACCTGTGTGACTCAGTCAGTTAAGCATCTGCCATTGGCTCAGGTCATGATCCCAGGGTCCTGGGATTGAGTCCCACATTAGGCTGTCTGCTCAGTGAGATGTCTGCTTGTCCCTCTGCTGCTCATCTTGCTCATGCTCTCTCTCTTTCTCTCTCTCAAATAAACAAAATCTTAAAAAATATGTAACTTCAATTTTCTTTAAATTGTGAAAAAAATGTACTGGAACTAATAACTAAATGTATGATCCATGAAGAAGCAGTTATGGTGTCATGAATTTGTCAAATTAATGCATCAAGTGGAGTACAGGATCCCAGAAGATGAGCACCATTTCAGTAATAGTCCACAAGAGGAATTGAAATAAAGAAGTTTATTACAGGTTTTGGAGGATGTACCCAGTGTGTCTTAAGGGGCCACCTGGGGGGTCAAAAACAGAGTGCAGAGAAGTGGGACCTGGACACATGCTTTTACTAGGGTTCATGGATGGATTGCTTAGGGCTACCTGGGCCACATTGGTCAGTTCAAATCAAAAGGTCAGGATATTGATAAGCTACATGGGGATTTTATCTAAAGAGAATGTAAGACTGTGGGAAGTAGGGAGACTGGTGATCACAAGGACTATTGGGGAAGTCATAATGTCCTATCAAAGACTTAGATTTGCTTATGACTCCACAGACTGTTTACCTAGGGCTTGTATTTGTATGGGGAGCCAGTGTCAGTTAAAGATCACTGCAGGATACTTGGCCAAACCAAATGGATACTGAGATAGCAACACCATGGAGCTGTTTAGCTAAACTCTGAACATGTAGTTTGAAATCAGGAGATGAGATTCCTCCACCTTTGTTCTTTCTCAGGATTCCTTTGGGTATGTGAGATTTTGTGGGTTCATACAAATTTGGGGTTTTTCTATTTCTGTGAGAAATGCCATTGGGATTTTGATAAGGATTGCACTGAAATCTGTAGAAATATTTGGGTAATGTAGACATCTCAATATTAATTCTTCCGATTCATGAACATGGGATATACTTCCATTTATTTGTGTATTCTTCAGTTTCTTTCACCAGTGCTTTGTAGTTTCCAATGTGTAGATCTTTCACTTCCTTGGCTAAATGTATTCCTAAGAATTTAGTTATTTTTGATAGTATTTCAATGAGATTGTTTTCTTAGTATTCTATTTAACAGTTCATTGTTAGTGTATAGAAATGCAACTAAAATTTTGTATGCTGATTTTTTTCCTGAAACTTTGCTTATTTGTTCTTTTTTGTTTGTTTTTCTTTTTAAAGATTTTATTTATTTGACAAACAGAAACAGCAAGAAAGGGAACACAAGCAGGGGTAGTAGTAGAGGGAGAAAAAGGCTTCCCACTGAGCAGAGAGCCTGAAGCAGGGCTTGATCTCAGGACCCTGGGATAATGACCTGAGCCGAAGGCAGGTGCTTAACAATTGAGTCATCCAGGTGCCCCTGCTTATTAGTTCTAATACGTTTTATTATAATAGGTTTTTATTTTTAGTTCTCATATTTTTGTTTGTTTTTGTAGAGATTTTTAAGGTCTTCTGTATGTAAAATCTGCAAACAATGACAATTTAATTTATTTTTTTCCTTCCAATTTGTAGCACATAGTGGGGAAAACATTATCTCTTCAATAAATGATGTTGGAAAAACTGCTTATGCACAGGCAAAATAATGAAATTGGATCTTTAGCTTATAACATACTCAAAATTACATCACAATGGATTAAAGAATCAACTGTAAGTCCTGAAATCTTAAAACTTCTCAACTTCTCAAACACAGAGAAAGCTTTTATTAAGGTCTTTTTTTTTTTTTTTTTTAAAGGAAGAGAGAGAGAGAGAGCAAGCAGAGATGGGGGGGGAAGGGGCAGAGGGAGAGAGAATCTTAAGCAGGCTCCACACTCAGCTCAGAGCCCAGCGTGAGTCTTGATCACGCAACCCAGAGATCATGACTTAAGCCAAAACCAAGAGTTGCACTTTGAACTGACAGAGCCACACAAGTGCCACAGAAGAGCTTCTTGACATTGGTATTGGTAATAATTTAGGGCTATGACACTAAAATCACAGGCAACAAAAATAAATGAGACTACGTCAATTAAGTAGCTTCTGTTTAGCAAAGGAAACTATCAATGTGAAAAGTCAATTTGCATACACATTGCAAAAAAATATTTGCAAACCATGTATCTGATAAAAGGGTTAGTATCTAAAATTAGTAAGAAACTCCTACAACTCAGTAGCAGAAACACTAATAACCAAATTTTACAATTGGACAAAGGATCTGAATAGAAGTTTTTAAAACAAAGAAGACATAAAAATGACCAATAGTCATATGAAAGGGTTTTCACCGTCAGAGAAATGCAGTCCAAAATACAGTGAGATATCACCTCAAAACTATTAGGATAGATATTACCCAAAAGAAAAGTGTTAAATGTTGGTGAGGAGGTAGAGAAAAAGTAACTTTGTATGTTGTTGATGGGAATGTAAATTGGTACAGTCCCTATAAAAACAGCATTGATATTTCTCAAAAACTTAAAAATAGAACTATCATATGATTCAGTAATCCTTCTTCCAGGTATATGTCCAAAGGAAATGAAATCTGGATTTTTAAAAAATTTTATTTATTTATTTGACAGAGATCACAAGCAGGCAGAGAAGAAGGTGGGGGGGGGGAGCAGGCTCCCCGCTGAGCAGAGAGCCTGATGCGGGGCTTGATCTCAGGACCCTGAGATCATGACCTGGCCTGAAGGCAAAGACTTTAACCCACTGAGCCACCCAGGCAGCCCGAAATCTGGATCTTGAAAAGAAATCTGCATTCTCACATTCATTATTATTATTTGCAATACCCAAGATACAGAAACAACTTAAGTATCTGTCAGCTGAGGGATTGATAAAGGCAATGTGATAAATACATAGAATGAAATATTATTTAACCATGAAAAAGAAGGGCACCTTGCTATTTGCAGCAATACAGATGAACTTCAAAGATGTTACATTTAATGAAATAAGCCAGACAAAGAGATACAGTGTATGATCTCACATGTGGAATTTAAGAAAGCCATGTTCACTGAATTGTTGCTAAGGACTAGTGACTGGTAGGTGGGGGAAATGTGGAGATATTGGTCAAAAAATATTCATTTTCATGGATAAAATGAGTATCTAATGTATAGCATGGTCACTATAGTTCCTACTATGGCACTGTATATTTAAAATTTTTTGCAAGAGTAGATCTTGAATATTCTTACCACACACACACATCCTTACACCTAAAGAATGGTAACTATCTGAGGTGATGGATGTGTTAATTAGGTTGATTGTGATAATCATTTCACAATGTATAGGTTTTTTTTTTTTAAAGATTTTATCTTTTTAACTAATCTCTACCCTAAACATGAGTCTCAAACTCACAACCCTGAGATCAAGAGTCACATGCTCCACTAACTGAGCCAGTCCCTAACAGTGTGTATGTTTTAAATCATCATGTTAGTACCTTAAATATATATTATTTTTGTTTGTCAATTATATCTTAATAAAGCTGGAAAAAAAAACCTGCTAAGAAAAATCTAGGCCATGAAATTGTATTTAAATTTATGTGTGTGTGTGTGTGTGTGTGTGTATAAGCACACATATATCCAAGGCAACATCTAAATATATCTTTAATTCTTAGCTTGCTCTTTTTTTCTCCATTTTTAAATATCTTTTTAAATTAGATCAATTTATCTCAACCTTTTTGTTTTTGCATTTTCCCATATTACTATTTTATACAATAAAACTAATATACTAAATATATGAATGTATATGTATGTGTGTGTGCTACAGATAAGGAGAACATTAAAACAATAATACAATGTGATTTCACTGAAAATAATATATACTGATTTAACAAAATAAATTCTATAATAATAACCCTAAGATAAATGCCAGCACATCAGTAAAATTCAAAAAGAAGTATTTCTATTAAACTTATCCTGAATCTCTAAATATAAAAATGTACAAAAGCTAGGTTTCAAAAAATGTTCACTTTTTATAGATATAATAATTGCAACTTTACTGTATCGTCAAAAAAACAACTTTATATTAACTGCATAAAAACAGAGCACTCCTAAATTTGCTTTACTCATTAATTTATATTTGCATTAAGAAATTTACATGTATCCCATTTTCACCCTTGCTGTTTCTCTGCTTTAATTAGCTTAATTTAACTGGAATCTCTAGATAGGTCACAACTCTCAAGTTTAATAAAATATAGTAGAACAGATTTAATAGAAATTCATAAATTATCAGTGTTCTTTGGAGTAATACATAATGTATTTCTTGTCAATCCCCAGCACATTTTGTAACACTCAAATAAATAGAAGAACTAACAGTGTTACATATGATATCCTTTTTAACAAGATAATGGTGTTACTTCTTAAAAAAAAAAAAAAAGTCTCTGAGAATGCAGTGCTGTGGCTAGTGTGACATGCCATGTTCTACCCAAACACTATTTAACTAATGTGGCCTTCTTGACCACACTAACTAACTCCTCCTTACCTTCCCTCCTTCCCTAGATTATTTTTTAAAACAAGCATCTCCATCTGACATATATGTTTTGATTTTTTATTTGTGTTTTTTTGCCTACTTACCTTCTCACACCAAAGCTGAAGAGGTACAACGTTTCATCCTAATTCACTACTGTACCATTAAGGCTAAGAACAATGCATGGTACAAGTAGGATTCAAGATTATCTACTGAAATAATAACCATTGTTTATACATGCCATTCAAAATCATTAAAGTTGTTAAAGCTGGGAAAATGTACACAAGAAAAGCTTTTAAATTATCTTCAACAAATGGACGCCATCATAAAAGGGGTTGATACTTGTTCCAGTTCCTAAATCTTTGCTTTTGCTTACTAACTAAATCAAAAGCATGTATCTGCTATTCAAAGAAAGACATGTATTTCTAGAGCAAAGGAACAGATAACGTGTATCATTCAGAATTATTTGTAAATTATTAAAAACTTCCAACTGGAGTTACAAAAGCTTAATTTAAGCAGTTTAAAATATAATTGAGTGATTTATAGAAATAGAAAGTTAAAAGTTTGAAGTTAGATAAGAATTGATATGGCTGAAAATGTTATAAAAATCATACTTTCATTTCAGGCCCTCTCTACATTTCAAAATGATTTCTTCAGCAATTGGCTGCCAAAAGTTTTTGTGGGCTGAAGCTTTCTTGCTCAGATTCAGTGGGAAGAGAATATTTCATTCCTGAAACTATAGTCAAGAAAGTGAAGTTTGTTTGTTGGTTGATTGGTTGGTTGGTTGGCTGGTTTTTTCCCCCAGACTCCTACTAAGTATCTTCAAAATTAGCCATGGCTGAGTTGGATTATATGACAGTCCCTGAGGCGTGTGTTTAATTGAGACCTTGGCATTGAACCTGAGATTGGAATGAATGTCACTGAAATAGCTTTGTTTCAAACAAGAGAAGAGAGATTCCCCAAGAGATGTCCTCCAGGCATAGTTAGCATGGCAGATGTGGGATGAATGCTGGACAGCAAAAGCTTGTATGTGCTACAAAATTTTAGTTCTCTCTCTCTCTCTTTTTTTTTTTTTTTTTTCTTGGTTGTATGTCCTTCCTTACTGCCAAGCAACAGGTGAAATTATAGGTCCTAATAATTTTGAGGGGATACAAACAGAAAAGGCAATTCAGGAATTCTGACACATTTTTCATGTTATTGCATTTCTCTTTCCTGTCTAGAATATAGTAAAAAGGGATGAGCGGTTCTTGAAAAGTTTCCAGAAAGCAACAGGAAAAATACTCAATGATTAAAGAATAAGGCTTGTGAGAAAGAATTAAAAGAAATTTAATCTATATAAGATCAATACTATGGTTAACTTAGTAATTTTAAGTTATAAAATTGTTAGCTTTTCTGGCCCTGTTCATTCTGATTCTTCCATCTTAAATTTCTCCTGACATGGTACTTGATAAGTACAGGCTGAATTCTAGTGTAGTACACATATCAAGTGATAATAATTACAATAATAAAAACTTCAATGTTTGAGCACTCAAGCATCATTATTTTGCTAAGCAGTTTATGTCCATTAACTCATTTTATCACTGGAACAACTTTAGTTCATATTACATGAAAAAAAAATTGAGTTTGAACAGTTTTAATAGTTGCACAAATTCTGAGAGCTAGTGAATTTATAACAGCAGGATATGATGCCAAATCTTTCAGGCTGCAGTAGCTATGATGCCTGTTGTAATTCCTGAATGCTACTATCTGTCTAGGATGTTTATCAAATTTCTCAGGATCCCTATGGTTTTATTCTCAACCATCTTAGTCCACTGATCTTCCATCGACAATTTAATAAATGCTTATGGAGAGCCGTTACAATGGGCAGCACTGTGGAGGATACCTAGTATTTAAGAAGAAAAAAGTCACTGCCCTTAAGAAAACCATAGTTTGTTGGAGAAAAGTAGAAAAAAACATAAAAACATAAATAAATATAAAAAATAATATCCTGAGGAAATGAAATCACTTATTATACACAATATATATGAGCAAGCAGAATCAGTCAATCAGAAATTATTGTTTTAAGGCATGGTTAATTGCAGAAAATAGTTCTTGTCCTCAAGTGATTCATATCATTGAAAGGCAAAACAGCCAATTTCTATTATAATGAAGAAATAAATAATAATGTTTCTAGTATCAAATAGCGCTTTAGAAATATACATAAATAGCAGAGAATGTAATAAACAAACGACTAAGAGAGAATGTTCAGTTTGCCCTAATAAAACTTCTCTTGTGTGGCCATCTCCCCACATTCTCATTCTCTACACCTGATCTTTAGTTTTCCAGGTGAGTTTGTGAACTTCATAAAAGAGTTTACAATAAATTCCTGTCCTTGCTAAAGTTAGCTAAAATATCTTAAAACAATCTTGACCAAGAAATACACGAACCAAACAAAAACAAACAACAAAAAGAGCAATCAGGGGGTAATATTGTGAGTAAAATACTACATATCTGAAACTGTGATATTCCGTTTCAGAAATTTCAAAGGAAAATGTTATCTGTGTGTGATTTGTGTGCCATGACTTGAATAAGTTGTTCTTCCTAAGAATGATAAGAACACAAGGAATAAATTTTTAAAAAGTTAATATAAAGGATAAATTAGAAATTAGGAAATAAAGTTAGAAAAGTGATAATTTAAAAAGATAATTTTTAATGAAAAATGTATGTAGCTCAATGCAATACCTAATAATAAAAGTGATAATACTAAGATTAATCAAATATAAAAAGAAGTTAACAGAAACATACAATAGTACTTTGCCCAACTTTTTCAAGTCATATGGGCAGGGTGACAACAGCAGAACCACAAAGCAAAGAGCTCCCAAAGTGCTCATCTCCATTAAACGAACAAGGAAACTAATTTAAACAAAACAAAACAAAAGAAAACAAAAAAAAAAAACAACAACAACCAAAAAACAGAAATCAATTTTTTTAGAATCAATTTTTTTTTCCCCAGAATTCTGAAGATTAACCAATCATTGACAACAATCCCAAGAGTGGTTTTTCAAGAAAAATTATGGAATCTCAGGAAGAACAGTGGGTTTTAGGATATTTTAATTTGCCCCACTTCCAACATTCCCACCCCAAGTCTGTGGTATTCTTGACCACCAAAAGCTAAATTCAGGATGATAAAACAGTAGTCTGACAACCCTGGGGTATGGGCAGATTGGAACTGGAGCTCATTCAGGGCCCCATTCCAGAGAATTTTTATTATTGCAGACAGTCTGCTGGTTCCCTGGAAGACTCAACTTGCAAAGTTGCTTTTTTTGAACAGACTTGGAGCTTACTAGTGCACCTTTTCCCTGGGCCATTTGTCAAAAGCAATCATAGGGAAATGCTGAATATTTCAGCTGCCTGAGGTGATGGATAACAGTTGTGGCACACAATAGGGTAACTAAAAAGTTTTAAAGGAAAAGCTGGGAAATGAGATATCTATGGAAGGCTTTGTAAAGCTTCAGCATATTCCAGAGGATCTCAGAGGCCACACGTATGAGCAGTGCTGTGTGCATGCCAAGTTGGGTGTATTTAGAAAAGGCTGGAAAAGGCTCTAAACTCTCACCTTTGGTGACCCATGAGGCTCTGGACAAACAGCAAGTGAAGGCTGACACAGCCTGGGTGAGTCTTCATATGCAGAGACCCTTGATGATGAACAGGGGACTTAATTGACTTTAGGTGTCTAAAAAAAGTTTAGTCCAGTCGTTAACAGACCAGTAAGCTAGTTTAACAGACTTTAGTGGTCACATACACCAGAGAATACAGACATAGCATACTTACTTCAAAAATGTTACTAAACAAACAACAAACAGAAACGAAAACAAATCATGGGAGGTGAGAGAATGATGAATGAAGTTGCCATATTATATTACTTGAAACATCTGATTTTTAACTAAAACTTAGAAGACATGCAAAGAAACAAGAACTGGTGGCCCCTAAGCAGAAATATGTGTATAAATAATACAGTGTGTAAGAATTGTTTTAGAGGAAGCCCAGATGTAGACTTTCTAAACAAAAATTTCAAAGCAGTGATTTTAAATATAATCAGAAGAAAAAAAAGAAATAATTGTCTAAACACGTAAAGGAAAATATGAGGACAATGTCTTGCCAAATATAAAAGATAGTAAAGATACAGAAATTAAAATATATAATAGAAAATCTAGAATTGAAGTGATAAATTTATTAGAAAGACTCAATAGAAGATTTATAAGAATCAGCAAAATTTAAGATAGATTCATTGAGATTATCCAATCTGGGGAACAGAAAGAAATAAGAATGAAGTAAACGAGGGTGCCTGGGTGGCTCAGTGGGTTAAGCCGCTGCCTTCACCTCAGGTCATGATCTCAGGGTCCTGGGATCGAGTCCCGCATCGGACTCTCTGCTCTGCAGGCAGCCTGCTTCCCTCTCTCTCTCTCTGCCTGCCTCTCTGCCTACTTGTGATCTCTGTCTGTCAAATAAACAAATAAAATCTTAAAAAAAAAAAGAATGAAGTAAACGAATAAAATAAACAAAACTTCGGAGATAATGGGGACATTGTCAAGTATGCTAGTGTAGGGAGAATAGGGGTCCCAGAGAGCTGAAAGAGAGAGATGTATGAAAAATAGTGAATGAATAGTAGCCAAAAACTTCCCAAATTTGATGAAAAACTAACCTATATATCTAGGAATCTAAACCATTCAAAAAGATTCACTCTCAGACCCATTGTAATCAAATTATCAAAACAAAAAGCAGAGAACCATGAAGAGGCAAAGGAGAGGTGATTTATGACATAAGAGATTCAACATAATTACCAGTTGTTTTAAGAAACTGTGGAAGCCGGAAAGCAGAGGGATGACATATTCAAAGTGCCACAAGACTGTCAGTCAAGAAGTCTATAACCAATAAAATTACTCTTCCTAAAATAAAGGAAAACTTAAGACATTCTCAGATATCAAAAACAGAGAAAATGTGTCAGTAGCGGACATGATGAACTAAAAATAAAGGGAGTGCGCCATTCTGAAACGAAATAAGACTGGAGAGCAACTTGAATCAGAAGGTTAGAGTGTCCAGTCATGCAGAGGGCTTCTCGAAGATGCTGGGTTTATGATTCATGGATGTCCTCAGCCATCAAAGAGGAAGTTGGTAACAGAGATGTGATTATCCAAGAAATCTCTATGGGGAAGACAGTTTTCTACAGAGTGAATACTATGTGCACAAGTCAGATAAGGATCTTGAGAATTTACTAAGAGCAGAAAACGTGCCAAATAGAGTGAAAGATATAGAGTGTAAAATGCAAGAAGACAGTTTTCTGAATTCTAAACATCAGAAACAGACTGATAAAACTACTCAGCTTCAAGTGTATGGTATCTTTCATGAAGAAGAAAGGGAAGTTTAGGGAGTGGATCTGTGAACCTGAAAGGCAGGAGCTAGAAGCCACAGAAAAGTATTCCAGAACTTGAAAAAATAATGGAGTTTGTCTGGTTGGAAATTATGACTGATGACTTTTTTTTGTTTGTCGTTTTTTCTTTTTGAGCAGGACTATCTATAGTTGTTATCTTGTTCCTGTCCCACCAAGTATTTTGGGAACAGGTAATTTAATGTCTAGTTTCGTAAGTGGACAGAGAGGAGTTCTGCCTCAGGATAGATTACCATCCTCATCCATAGGTAATTAGATGATTTAGATGGGGAAATTTGGAACTTGAATCTGATGAAATGCAGATAGGATTTTCCATGTGTGTTGGTGGTGCAGTAGGATGACACTTGTGTGGACTTTGGAGTGGCATAAGTGTTGCATGTGAGGTGAATATGAATTTTGGGGAATTGGAGGGCAGACTGTGGTAGGCTGAATAATTGGTCTCCTCCAAAGGTATTTATTTCCTAACCCTCCAAATCGGGGAATATATTGCCTTACATGGTGTTACAAAGAAAACCACAGGCCCAAAATGGGATAACTCCGAGTTCTCAAAATGTTGCATACTCTGTATTCTAATTGCAGTTTCAATCTCTCACACAAATGTAATCTTCCCCGTCAGCCATACCAACAAGTCTTCCACCTGCACACTCTCCATCCCCCAAAGAAGGATGAGGTAATCTGCATAATAAGACCCCTTGTTTTTTTTTTTTTTTTCCCTAAATTGAGGAAAGACTAGTCTTTTCAGCAAATTGTACTGTGGCAACAGGATATCTATCTACCAAAAAAAAAAAAAAAGGAAGAAGAAGTTGTTTGTATCCTAACTCACATTATATACAAAATTAATTTGCAGTGGAACACTTAAACATAAAACTCTTGGAAAACTACTTGGGTATAACCTTTCATGACCTTGTAATTGGCAATGGCTTCTTAGATATAATACTAAAACACATCAACTAACAGATAGATAATAGATAGATAAAATAAGCTTTATTAAAATTTAAAATACTTATACTTCAAATGAGAGTAACCATTAAGTGAAACAATACCCATAGAATGGGAAAAATATTTGCAAAATCATATATCTGATAAAGATCTGGTACGTAGAATATTTAAAGAACTTAATAACTCAGAAAAACAACAATAAAAACAAATATACCAATTTAAAAAGTTTTAAAAAGTGGATACAAGGTTTTAATGAACAATTTTCTTTATTTTTTTTAAAAGATTTTATTTATTTATCAGAGAGAGAGGGCGAGAGAGTAAGCACAGGCAGACAGAATGGCAGGCAGAGGCAGAGGGAGAAGCAAGCTCCCTGCCGAGCAAGGAGCCCGATGCGAGACTCGATCCAGGACGCCGGGATCATGACCTGAGCCGAAGGCAGCTGCTTAGCCAACTGAGCCTCTCAGGCGTCCCTAATGGACAATTTTCTAAGGAAGATATACAATAACCAATATACATATGGAAAATGGCTCAAAATCATTAGTCACCAGGGAAATGCAAACCGAGGCCACAGTGAGATATCATTTCATACTTACTAGAGTTGCTATTATCACAAAGAGATAATTACAAGTGTTAGCAAGTCTATGGGTAAATTGGAACCTTCATACATTTCTGTTTGGTATGTAAAAATGGTGCAGTTACTTTGGAAAAAAAAATACGGTTTCTCTAAAATTTAAACACAGTCTGGTTTGAACATAAAAGGTGCTTAGCAGACATCATCCCCTTCCTTATAACAAGGAAAAAGCAGAACAGTTTGAAAACTAAGAGTATTCGAGAATGGAGGTTGCAAGGCAAATTTCTGTCCCCCAAAATGGAAAGGCAGGCAAGTACCGAGAATGACAGTTTACCTGGGAGAAACCCAGGAACAGAAACTACTGCTAGAGCCAACTCTGTGATGGGAAAACTTAAACGGCAGTTGAAAAATTGCTAGATGCTCATTGTAGACAAACTTGTCAGTTAAAAACTCTGGAAGACCCATTCTTACAGAAGACCCCGCATGTTACTGAATTTCATCTCTAGAGGCCATACCAGTATTTCACAGTTCAGATCAGAGAAAAATCCCTTACTGCTTCCAGCAGTGGGAGGGGAAATGTGCTATTTTGAAGTATGTTAAAACATTCTGTTCTCCCTAACAAGGTCTGCCCTCCAGGAAAACTGTTTTTACCAGAGCCCAACCAGATCAGGTTATCAGAACAGCTAGTATGGAGAAGGAAAATATCTGACTTCAGCTCCCTCTTGGTTTCCTGTTTTACATATGTCCAAAAACCTGAGACACACTTGCAAGGAACAGAGGCTCACTGAAAGTGCTAATCTTAGGACACTAGAATGCTTGCCCCCCCAACATGGACCTCACCACCGCATCAACTGGAGTCCATTGTATAATAACAGGGATTACAACAGAATGACCTGCATGTCTTAGGTCCTATTTAAAAGAAATCTCTAGGGGAGACACAAGTAAGAACCTTAGAGCAACTTAACAGCCTTGACATCTGCAGCTATACCAAGCAGTAAATATAACCTAGCTCTTAGTCATATAAACATAAAACCTCTCATTACAGTTATGTATACCTAAGTTCCTTTTACCCAATACAATATGTCCAGCTTTCAACAAAAAAATCACAAGGTATAGGAAAAGACAAACAAAGCAAAACAAAATAAAACCAAAACAGTTTGAAGAGACGGAGCAAGCACCAGAACCAGACTCAGATAAGGAAGATATTTTGGAAAAGTTAAATATGAAGATCAAATAAGACTCAGCAATACCTCTCTTAAGTATAAAGAAAATTAAAAACATATTCACAGAAAAACTTGTACAGGGATTCTTAAAGCATCATTATTCCTATAGTCAAAAAGTGGAAAGAACATAAATGTCCATCAGCTGATGAATCGGTAAACAAATTGGCATGTAATGATATTCAGACATAGAAAATAATGAAGTACTGATTCATACAACATGGTGAGTCATAAAGATACAATTATTAGTAAAAGGGACAAAAACAAAAGGTCTCATATTGTATTATACAATTGATTATACAATCATACAGTCATACAATTATACAATAGATTATATATTGATTTATAACTCAATGTCCATACTAAAATTCATAGAGATAAAAAGTATATTAGTGGTTGTCAGAGGGTGGGGGAAGGAGAAATGAAAGTGACTGTTAAAAGGTTTTTGGTATGTAAAAATGGTGCAGTTGCACCATTTTGGGGTGTCTTTTGAGGGTGACAAAAATATTATGATACCAGGTACTAGTGGTAGTTGTATATTTTTGTTGACACTGTACAAATCACTTAATGTTACACTTTAAAAGGATGAATTTTATGGTTTACAAATCAACCTCAATTAAAATATGTATTACAAATAATACAATTAATAAATATAAAAGTCTAGCAAATTCAATGAAATGCATAAATTACTGGTCATAAAATGTCTGAATACATATCATAATGTTATAGTATCTACTATAATCTGAATCTTTGAGGACAAGAACTTCTTTCTCTTGAACTAAGCATTATTTTATTTTATTTTATTTATTTGTCAGAGAGACAGAGAGAGAGCACAAGCAGAGGGAGAGGCAGGCAGAGGGTGAAGCAGGCTCTCCGATGAGCAAGGAGCCTGATGGTCCCAGGATCCGAGGACCATAACCTGAGCCGGAGGCAACTGCTTAACTGACTGAGCCACCCAGGCATTCCTACACTAAGCATTTCTTACTACCGACTAGATAATAACATGAATAATTTCTTCAACTGAGTGACTTAATATATAACAACATGTTTCTTCTCAAAATAGTCTCTGAGGGGTGCCTGGGTATTTCAGTGGTTTAAAGCCTCTGCCTTTGGCTTAGGTCATGGTCCCAGGGTCCTGGGATAGAGCCCCACATCGGGCTCTCTGCTCAGCGGGGAGCCTGCTTCCTCCTCTCTCTCTGCCTGTCTCTCTGCCTGCTTGTGGTCTCTGTCTGTCAAATAAATAAATAAAATCTTAAAAAAAAATACTCTCTGAAATTTACAATGTTACCAAAATTAAAAATAAAATATTTTTAATTGATAACCTGTCTTCAAATATATGTAAGATAGGACAGATTTATGCAGAACCTGTCAATTTTTATGTTGTGAAAATTGATATAAAATATGGAGTAAAATAACACTAAATGGCCCTATGATACCAAACACATAGGTACATAATAGTTGGAGTAAAGACCTAAGTGTGAAAAGAAAATTGTGAATCTAACAGAAAACATATCTAGACCAGTTTTGTATCTTATGTGCTAGGAAGTTTCTTCATTCTATTAAAAAATTTTAAACCAGATGATGAAAAATAACAGGTTTGATTACACTAATCTTAATCATTTCTATACAAAAGAAGGCATAACTTTCCAAATCAGTTAATGATAGCTGTGAGATAATTTGCAGAGCTTTAGAATGATAAGGTATAAATATCTAGAATGTCCATAATCATTCATATATATTTAAATATGATGTATATTTTATACACGCATATTCATATTTATATGCATTTATATATTATATAGTCATATTATATATTTATATGTGATATAAACTATGTGTGTTTACCTATAAAATATATACATTGGTAATCATTTTAGTTAATTATTATAAAATTAATATTTAAAATTGTCATTGTGTATAAGAAACAACTACAAATTAACTTCAAAAAGATAGGAGGGCTGCCTGGGTGGCTCAGTGGGTTAAGCCTCTGCCTTCAGCTCAGGTCATGATCTCTGGGTCCTGGGATCGAGTCCCACATCAGGCTCTCTGCTAGGCAGGGAGCCTGCTTCCTCCTCCCTCTCTCTCTCTGCCTACTTGTGATCTCTCTCTGTTGAATAAATAAAATCTTAAAAAAAAAAAAAGGAAATACAATGCATAAATTGATAAAAATTACAGAGAACAAGACTATCAATTGAGATGCTCAAAAACAATAGAAATCAGACAAATTTAAATTAAAATAATTATGAGGGACCATTATATGCTCCTTGAGTCCTGTCACCTAGGCATTCCCTTTTCCTTAGACCCCTTCAAATTCCTTTGCCATCCTCCAGGTTAGCCATTAACAGCTCCCTTGACCTCCCATCTCAACCCAACCCTCAGAATAGCCAAATTTGGAAAGCTGAAATATCCCAAATCACAGTGAGCATGGGAAAAGAGAACTCATATATAAGATAAGAGGGAGTGTAAGCTAATACTTACATTTCACTTAGTGAATCCATTCATTTAATGAATAAGGCATTTCACTTAGTGACGTTTAGTATGTCTCTGCCCTATGACCCAACCAGTAATAATATGCATAAAGCATTAAAGTGTGGAATCACATGTCAGGTATAAAGAGGATAATCAATAAGTAAAACGTGTGGATGCCAGTTTATATTATGCAGCAAGCAGAAGCTATGATTAATATATATATATAGAATAACATAGTTACATTTTAAAATAGTGTGATTTTTAAAGTAAAAATAACAGCACATCATGTAATATTCAAGTAAGTTAAAAACACATACACACAAATCATCCTTATTTTGGAAGTGTGCATATTCAAAGACATATGCCACATACACTAAAGTTGGTATGTATATACACAGAGAAGGAATGGGAACAGAGAGGCATAAATGGGGGATAACAACAAATAATTCTTACGTGAAGGAGTCCTTGAAAGTTGAGAACTGGGGGAAAAATCACAGATTCCTGCAGGACAGGTGAATAAAGGAAGGGAAGGACGAAGTGGGAAAATACAGGAGCAGTAAAAGGAAGGAAGATTCTAGAATTTGTATTTAGTTATATCTATTTCAATGCCCTTACTGTCTTCTCACACTTTCCCTCAGACCACATTGAGTCCATCAAAAGCCTTTTAGAAACATTCTTCAAACTTTTTAAGTCCTTAGCCCTCTAAGTCCTTTAATACTTTAGATGTGCATAAGAGGCTTTTATCCTTTAATTCAGGAAGGATATTGCAGATATGGATAGTGAAACACAGAATTTATGAAATGGGGCTTTACTCTTAATTTCCTCAAAAGTATGTTGAGTTAACTTAATAGACCTCTTTCCCACTTTTCTCTCTAAAGTGATACAGAAAATAAATTTCAAAAATAAGACAGCAGAATTTTAGACTTAATCATTTACAATCTGAATTAATTTTATTGTAATTATGGAGGGTAATTATTATTAAATATGTCTTAATGAAATTATTTATGCCTGTAAGATTTCACTTTACTTGGTGTGCCTGGGTGGCTCAGTTGTTAAGAGTTTGCCTTCAGCTCAAGTCATGATCCTAGGGTCCTGGGATCAAGCCCCACATCAGGCTCCCTGCTCAGTCGGAAGCCTGCTTCCCCCTCTTTCACTCCCGCTACTTATGTTCCCTCTCTCTCTGGGTCTCTTTGTCAAATAAATAAATAAAATCTTAAAAAACAAAAGACAAACAAAAAGAGTTCACTACACTAAATAAAAATAGAGAATATAAAAAATCAAATGTATATATACATGAATGAGTAAATGAATTAATGAATAATAATTGAATAAATAAGATCACAAAAAGAAACAAAACTGGTACCAAAAAAAGGAAAATAAGAAATAAAACTGGTACAACTATCACTTGTAACCAGACATTGACATTTTATTCGAATTTGAATGAATTCATGCATTTACAGTATCATAAATTTGTTTCCTCCAGATGAGTGGTAACAAACTAGAGGCTCAAATACCCATTCATCATTCTGTTTAATCAGAACATTTTTGCTAACTTTCATCCAAGAGAATTCTTCTTATATTAGCATAAGAAATCTAAAGAACAAGAATATCAAATGCAATACATCATACCAGAATATTTTCTTAATTTGTGGCATGAAGCACATTTATATTTTTATATGTTTTGGTAACAGTAGTTTTCTTTCCATTGTGCACTGTGAACCCCAAAATGAAGAAGAGGTTGAATGCACCTTCTTAATTTGTTCTAGATTTCTGTCGGTAACCAAATTAAAACAATTTAGGTGTGTTAGATGGATGTTGGAAATCCTCTGACAGTTATTTAATGAGACACTTTCTCCGCTTTATTTTCCAATCAATTCCTTCTCTCTTATGTTTGGCATGAGTTTAGGAATTTTAAAATTACCTTCTCACACTAATTCTATAGTCTTACTAAACTCGGAGAACCAGTTTATAAAATATAACTATGATTTATACACTCAACCTAAAGGGTTTTTCTCAAAACTGCTTAAAAATCAAATGTAACTAAATATTTCCTATCATAATTTTCTAGAGATATTATGTTCCTAAAAAACAATGCATATAGTTAAACATTTCTTTCAAACACAATATTGCCATCAAAAGATTTTCCTAAAATCAGTGTTTTTTTTTTTTTTTCAATTATGTTATGTTAGTCACCATACAGTATAAAATCAGCGTTTGTATTTTCATAGCATCTAGGACAAAATCTACCTCATTTTTCTAATATTTTTCTAAGATTTTTAGTTATTTCATTCACTTTTGGCTCCAGAAATTTTAGAAATAGCTTATTCAATTGCATCAGAAACCCTGGGATTTTTAGAGATTTCAGTAAAGTTTTAAATTAATTTTGGAGACAGATGGGCATTTTTATTTACTGATATAATTGTAGTTTCTCCATTTTTGAATCTTATTTATGTTATTCAGCTTTTATAATTTCTACCTTTTGTTATTAATTTTATTGTTATGTATATGATAGAATGTATTGCTATTGTGAATGGGATTTTTTTCATTATATTTTCAATTGTTTTAAGTGTCAGTTTGAAGGATGTGCATATTATCTGTTCCTGGAAGTCTTAGAACACATTGTCTGAAACTGCTCCTGGAATACTCTAAGGGGTAAACTTTTACTCTCTCTAATATAGTAATCTCTTGATTTCTGCATGCTTTTAATCAATTTTGATAGATTTGATGTTTCCAGAAAATTATTCAGTTCTTTAAGGAAGAATATATCTTCTAATTAGAATTTATATGCTTTTATTTATAACATTTTCTTTGTTTTTAAGACTGGTATACCAAGAATAGACATTTTTAAAATTAGAATTGGACCTTTTAAAATCTATCCATTTTTCACAGTCTAGGATTCTTTACTGGCCTTCAGTAGAAATGACAGAATTCGTTTTTAAGAACTGAGAACTTCATCTGCTGGCACTTATAAAGGGTTGATCCCTAGGTTACCTGGCAGTGTTGAGCTGCTAAACCAGCTGGTACCCACCGGGACTTGACTAATGCCACTTCCAGTGGCCTGGCAACGTGATTTTGACTTTCCCTGCTGTCACTCCTGACAACGTGAGTTCCTTCCTGAGCTTACCTGGTGAGGAAATGAAACGTGTACGTTACATTACTACAGTGAGAATAATCTCAATGTTTCATCCCCTGTCAGTTGCCTGACAAAGTTGCTTGAACCCAAGATAGAGGTCTTTTCTGACTATAAGTTTCTGGGCACTCTAACCTGAATAAACTGTATATAGTGCAGAAATCTACAATTACCTGACTTCTAGAATAAAAAAAATGTGTAGCCAGCCATCTTTCAGAGGAGGCTTTTTGGGCTCCTAAATGGAGATGTTTTTAGGATTCTCTAGTAAGGGTGTAGAAATTTGAGACCACAGATAGGAGTGAAGACTGGATTCTATGGATTTCATGAACATCTGAGTGACATATCAGGAGTACTGGTCAAGAACTGTAAATAACCCTTTCACACTGGAAATTTGCCTCTGAGCTAAGTTTTATTGTTTCCAAATACTACAAGGGATACATCATCAGGTTAAACTGACAGTCTGGTTCTTTCTTTCTCTGTGCTGTACCTAAATTTGTTCAGAGAGAACAACAACAAAAAAATTAAAATTAATAACACTGCCTATCATTTAAATTAGTAGAGTGCTATAACAATTCTTACAATATGGACCTTTCTCATATTTTCTGATCAGCTAAACAGGGAAAATTTGTTTGGATGATTGGTTCATTAACTTCCTCACAACTGGTTTTTCAAAGAACTTGGTTCTCATAGATGTCTGTAGATATTTATCATGTTGTGATATATCCCAGCTTTCTATGCTTCTACTCCTAGAGGTAGCTAAGAGTAATTTTATGTTTGAGAAATGGATGGATTCTATCTAGTCAAACTATTTAAGATTATAGAGAAATCCTGCAGGTCAGGTATAAGAGCATCCTTTGAGCAGTTTGATATTCATTTATTTTTCCCTTTTATCAGAAAAGCAGTTTATGACTAGAATAAGCAGGATGGGGCACCTGGGTGGCTCAGTAGGTTAAGCGTCTGCCTTCAGCTCAGGTCATGATCCCAGAGTCCCAGGATCGAGTTCCACATCGGGCTACTTGCTTCGTAGGGAGTCTGCTTCTCCCTCTCTTCCCTGCTTATGCTCTCTCTAGCTAACTCTGTCTCTCTCTCAAATAAACAAATAAAATCTAAAAAAAAAAAAAAAAAGAGTAAGCAGGGACCCCCAATTTTTTTTTGGACATTTCAGTCATAATTCCAATTCCTTTTCTCAGCATATGTTTACTTCTTTGTATATTGCCTTTTGAGTGTTCAATTAGTGCCGTGACAATCTCATTAATATTTTTTTAAAAATTATGTTTATTTATTTGAGAAGGAGATAGTGAAAGGGAGCAGAGCAGGAGGGAGGGGCAGAGAGCTCTCTGACCGCTGACCAGAGAGCACGACAATGCAAGGCTTGATCCCGGGACCTTGGGATCATGCTTGAGCTGAAGGCAGATAGTTAACTGACTGAGCCTCCCAGGCACCCCTCATTAATACTCTGTACACTGAATTTCTTTTTTCTTTTTCTTTTTTTTTTTTTTTAGATTTTATTTATTTATTTGACAGAGATCACAAGTACGCAGAGAGGCAAGCAGAGAGAGAAGGGGAAGCAGGCTCCCCGCTGAGCAGAGACCCCCCCCCCCCTTTTGGGGCTTGATCCCAGGACCCTGGGATCATGACCTGAGCTGAGGGCAGAGGCTTTAACCCACTGAGCCACCCAGGTGCCCCTGTACACTGAATTTCATTCAAAGTTCTCATAACTATATTTCTTTCTCTAGCTCATTCATATTATTATATACTTTTTATTTCTTATTTTTACATGATACTGTTTATTGTTTATAGTTGGTTTAAAAGAGGCACTTGTTTGTGTTTTCTTTCTTTTTTTTTTTTTTTTTCTTTTAAGAGAGAAAGCTTGTGGGAGCAGTTGGGGAGGGGCAGAGAGAGGGAGAAAGACCCTGCTGAACACAGAGTCTAACTCAGGGCTCGATCTCGAGACCCTAAGTTCATGACCTGGGATGAAATCAAGAACTGGGCGCTTAACTGACTGAACTACCCAAGTTCCCTTTGTGTTTTGTTTTTTTCCATTTTTTGATAACTTCATTTTTTTGTCATTAACTTCCACTTTCATCCATAACAATTCCATCTACTCCCTTTCATTTTGTTGTATACTTTTGCTTTCTACCTTGTTAAGTAAAATTAAATATTTAAATTATTTAATTGTAAACTTTATTAATAAGTCCAATACTTTATCTATAACAACAGAATTGCTAGGTGTTATCTGGGTGGCTCAGTTCTAGAGCCTGTGACTCTTGATTTTGGGATCATATGTTCAAACCTCAAGTTGGGTACAGAGCTTATTAAAACACACACACACACACACACACACACACACAGACATACATGAAAAAATGTTCAACCTCACTAGCCCTTAGGGAAATACAAATCAAAACCACAATGAGATACCACCTCACACCAGTTAGAATGGCAAAAGTTAGCAAGACTAGAAACAACAAATGTTGGCAAGGATGTGGAGAAAGGGGAGCCCTCTTACATTGCTTGTGGGAATGCAAGCTGGTGCAGCCACTTTGGAAAACAGTATGGACATTCCTCAAGATGTTAAAATAGAACTACCATACGACCCAGCAATTGCACTACTAGGAATTTACCCCAAAGACACAGATGTAGTGAAAAGAAGGGGCACATGCCCCCCAATGTTCAAGGAGCAATGCTCACAATAACCAAACTGTCGAACGAACAAACATGTCCTTCAACAGATGAATGGATTAAGAAGATGCGGTCCATATATACCATGGAATATTACTCAGCCATCAGAAAGCATGAAAACCTTCCATTTGCATTCACATGGATTGAACTGGAGGGAATTATGCTAAGTGAAATAAGTCAGGCATTATGCTAAGTGAAATAAGAAAGACAGTTATAGTATAGTTTCACTCATATGTGGAACATAAGGAATATTGCAGAGGTTCACAGGGGAAGAGAGGGAAAACTGAATGGGAAGAAATCAGAGAGGGAGACAAACCATGAGAGACTCTCGACTCTGGGGAAATTTAGATACCTAAATTTGTACAATCTGTGATACAAAAATACCTGATTTGTAGTGCTCACTGTTTATATTTTACTTTTTTTTTCAATTTTATTAAATTTTGGAGTCCTACTTAATATGGATCTATAAGAGTTACTTTATTAATTTATGGTGTTTAGGTTGTTTCAATTATTTTGTCATTAACAAAAATGTTTCAGTAAATATTCTCAAACTTAATATTTTTTTAGCTGCATGATCAAATATGGCAACAACTGGCCCTTTAAATTTAAATTTGTTTTATTAAAAAAATAAAACTAAAAATTCAGTTTTCAGCGCTGTAGCTATATTTCAAATGTTCAAAAATCATATCTTACTAGAAGCTAACATATGAGACAGAAAAGACATAGAAGATTTCCATTAATCTGAAAGTTCTCCTGACCAGTACTAATTATGCATTCTAGCAAGTGATATTATTTGAAAGCTAGTTACTATATATTTTAAATTGTATGCATTTGAATCAAAATGATTGCAGAATTTAATAGTCACACTGACAATGCATGAAAGTATCTAATTTTCATCATCAGTTATCTTTAAAATAAAATAATTCCAGGGGCGCCTGGGTGGCTCAGTGGATTAAGCCGCTGCCTTCGGCTCAGGTCATGATCTCAGTGCCCTGGGATCGAGCCCCGCATCGGGCTCTCTGCTCGGCGGGGAGCCTGCTTCCCCCTCTGTCTCTGCCTGCCTCTCTGCCTACTTGTGATCTCTCTCTCTCTGGCAAATAAAATAAAAATAAAATCTTTAAAAAATAAAATAAAAAAATAAAATAAAATAATTCCTCAAAATAATAGGAAAAGTGTTTTCTATTTACTGTGGTTTTAATTCATTTGATTATCAGTGAGTTCACAAACCTATGTTTGTTTAAATTTATATTTCTGATTCTTTAAATTCTGTGAATTATCTCTTTATACTCGATAGTCCATTGGATATATTCTCATAAACACAGATTAATGAATGCACAGGCATGCAGATACTTCCTTGATTCTATTCATGTCTATGTACATTTTTCAATATTTTTTCTAGAACCATGAGTAAATTTCTTTGTTCATGCCATCCCTGAGTTTCCCTTGCTCCATAGTATTTTTTACACAGTACTCGTGTTGTTTTTCTCCACACTCATCCCCATTATGGGAAGATCTGTCTAGCTTTAAATAGGTAGGATGAAGGAATTGACCTTGAATTCTACTTCCTGTTGACTGGCACCGCTTCCAAATTCTATTTTCAAATCTGTAACAGAAGGGAAGGTTGATGTGCACAGTTCCCAGTCCAATTCCCAATTTCTGGCAGTTCTTCATCTTCTGGCCCAGTTCTACTTTGATTAAGTGTTTTTCTGAACATTGTTTCCAGGTTTTCTGGTATTGAGCCAAAGATCTGAGCCAATGTTGTACACTGAGGATTACACTTGTCAGCCAGCACTGCTACCAGGTTATGTTTTCTTTGCCCTTACTTACAGCAATTTGCCCGTGGGAGGTACCACTCTCCTCACAATGCACTTTGCCATCACCTGATTTTTCCTATGCTCTTCCAGTTAATAGCAATGATTTGATATTTTTGTCTCAGAAAATGGCTTCAAATCACTGTTTTAAGAGGACCTCCACTTGTCAGACGTTCTGCATCTTGGAGTACATTGCTCAACTGTGGTAAAATTAGGAAGCATCTTCTTACTTCTAAGATAAGCTTTTAGAAGATGGAATTCAATGAATTGAAGCTCGCTCTGTATCTTTCCACTTTCCCTGCATCTAACTCTAGCTATCTTATCTCCTACTAGTTTCAATTCCTACGAGACACTAATATTAGGTTATCTGTCAGAATTACTATAGAAGGCTGCTAAGGGTTTTAAAAATATTTCTCTGTATCTACAACAGTATTTAATGAATAGTTGTGGGAGGCTCTCTTGGGGGCTACAAGCCAGCTGTCATTTTGAACCAGAAGTCTCTGATCATAAAATTTCAAAAATAATATCTTTTACTATAGCTGACAGTAAATACTGATATAGCTAGCATTGAAGCTGTTCTGCAAGGCAGAGATTTTTTTTTAAATGAATTTGGTATGCCCAAATTACTCTTCAATTACATTAGCCAAGAGATTGTATTGAAGTATGTTAATTTTAAGGATTCTTATATTTAAAAAAAACAATGTTAGAGAATACTTTCATGAAAAAAAACAAGTTTCTGAGACTATCTTTTTTTAAAAAATAAGTGACTATGCTAAGACATTCATATGATCTATAAATAGTTTTTACATTTTTAATAGAATATTTTAAGCAGAATGATTTACCTTATTAACTGCACATTATCTTTTTTTGTTACCAAATGTCTTTATTATTGAATGGGCTTAGTTTCATACTATAGTTCTTTATTTCTTCAAGTATGTCTGCATCTAAGAAACTTAATAAGCAGAAGTCATATATTTTGTTGCTCTATAGAATATATTTTGAAAATTCCCAGGTGTGTTGTGCAAATCTACCTTTAAAAGATATTTTTAATGGCAAGCAGATTACATTGTTTTGAGGAGAAGAGGTACTTAGTGCTCTTTTTCAGAAGTGAATGTTGTTTATGAAGTACCAAGTTTTGTGGTTTTTTTGTTTTATTTTTTTCTCTATAAAAATAGCACCAGTCTTTCTCTCAAGTGCAAAATGTCTGGATGTTGCAGCAGTAGAGAATCAAGAGTACGATTCTTCTGATAGAAAATACTCATTTTATTTCTCATCTGCAGCAACAGTAGCAAATGAGGGAACTGGCACTTCTTACAGTCAGACTGTTCTTTCACATATTTTTGTAATTAGAATGCATGTTAATAATTTATTTTTACACATTAAAAAAACTGGTAGTATGTAAAATTAACATGTGGTAGAAAATCATAATAGCTATCATATTTTTTATATGTTGAATGTGCCGGAAACTGTAGAAGGCACTCTTAACAAATTATCTCTTACGTTCTTCTCAAACATTCCAAGGAAGAGATTGACAGTTTTTGTTGTTGGTGGTGGTGGTGGTGGTGGTTTTTTGGATGTGGCGGCTCAGAGGCAGATGACCTCTGAGTGATTTGCCGGGATTACAGAATAAGTGTCAGGCTGTATTCTATAAAGCTAGTTCTCAAACTAACTCTTTGAATCCCTACAATTAAGTACTTTAAAATTTATAGAATGTTATAAAAGTACATGAAATGCTGTTAAAATGTCTATTTTGTCATAACTGGCTCTGCACCAATCATTATTTCCTGAAAATTTTGTAGTTTTATTTTCCAATGTCACTCAAATTTTCAAAATTCCATTTTGTTTGTGCTTGAGACTTAGATTCTTATTTATGCAATTTAATCATCTATCTTGTAGAATAAATAAATTGAAAATATCTGGAATAAATGGAATAATAAATGGAAAATATTTCACTAATGAAATTGTGACACTAGCCATTAGAAAATATTATTTCTAATTTGGATTGATATTTGCATGTGCCAACCCTGTTGATATATAAACCAATAATATGATGCATGCAAATGAAATAAAGTTGGATATTTCTTAAGGTTTAGAGTCAACAGAGTACTTTTGTAACCAAGAATTATCAAAATAGACTATCTTAAGTATGGTTGTATTTAATACCTTCTTATGTAGTCTACAGTAAAATGATACTTACATATTTAAACAAATAAGAGGGTTTTACTCAAAGTAATAATCTCTGTTTATCGAGTTTCCTATTCTAGGTCCTGATCAAGTTTCTCTAGTTTAACAAATATATATACAATTTTATGCTAACAAGGAACTTTTTGTAGTGGTAGCTCTTTAAGGCTATTAACCCAGAATTCTCAGTATGTTAACACAAGAAATGTGTATTTCTGCTAAATGCCATAGAGTGATTCTTAAACTTCTTTTCCTTCACTTAATTAAATCCACAATTGTTTCTCTCTTTTTTTAATAAGGTATAGTTTATGGCTCTCTAGTTACTCCCTTAATTTCTTTCTTTTTTTTTTCTTTACTTTCCTTCCTTCTCTTCTCTCTCTCTCTCTCTCTCTCTCTCTCTTTCTTTCTTTCTGTTGTTTTTGCACAAAGAAAACTTTATTTTCAGAAATAAGGAGATCAAGGGGTATAACCTCCAAAGCTGTGACTCTGAGCAAGAGTGGGTGAGTTCCTTTTATTTAGGATAAGATGAGTATTTCGATTGGGAAGACTTGCCATCATATAGAGGTGGGCATAAGGTAACACATGCACCTTAAGAAAACATGTTTATATACACATTATATGGTATGTAAATGAGGCTTGTGCTCCTGCTTGGGTGGAGATTTTAGTATTATAATGAGGTAAAGGTAGATTTCAGTCATTCTAGAGGTCTAGATTTTCTTTCAATGTGTACTTTCAAACTTTCTTCCAGCCCCACACCTAGTAATATACCAAACCCAGAGCAGTATAGTTTTCTGTCTCTAACACACACACACACACACACACACACACACACACACACACACACATTCACATTGCATGATTGCTGAGTGCTGTTGAAGAAAATGATATAGTGATGCCCCAGCACAGATTATAGACGCTATGCATGCAGAGTACATATGAACTGGGCTATTATTCCCTAATTCTTTACTTTTTTCTCCACCAGAGCTACTTCAGATTTCATAGTTCTCATATTTTCAACCTGATTTCCCACTCTCTCAGCCTCAGAGCTGACAATGACTTAAATGGAAACTTAAATCAGATGACAAATACATCTTAAATACCACATTCAAAAAAATTTTTTTAAAGAAATTAACCTTTTGGGGGCACCTGGGTGGCTCAGTGAGTTAAGCCTCTGCTTTTGGCTGGGGTCATGATCTCAGGGTCCTGGGATCAAGCCCCGCATCGGGCTCTCTGCTCAGGAGGGAGCCTGCTTCCTCCTCCTCTCTCTCTCTCTGCCTGCCTTTCTGCCTACTTGTGATCTGTCTGTCAAATAAATAAATAAAATCTTAAAAAAAAAAAAAAGAAAGAAATTAACCTTTTGTTCATTCTTTCCGTTCCCAGTCTTGCTGAAATAGATGCTTCTCTTTTGTGAGACAGTAGCCTAGATTTCATTCCCTCCTTCTTTTTCAAGAACCTCATTTGATTGATTCTAAATAATTTTATCTCTTTTATTTATCTCTCCGAGTCTGCACATAAATATTCTTAAATTTCTTCAGTGTAAATAAAAACAAATGACAAGAAGAAGAAGAAAAAAAAACTACCTTTAACTTTTGCTTTAACTATTACAGCAACACTCTTATCTTGAGAAAAGAAATATTAGTAGATGCATTCACATAAAATTTCTCCCATGCAGTTCCCACTTCTGCTTCCACCTGTCACAAAAACTAATTTTAAGAATATTGCCCAGAGACATTAGCTTAAACTAGACTCCCAGCTATATTGATTAATTTGGCTACTCCTTTTAGAAGCCTTCTCTTTCATTGGCGTCTCTTGTTATCAGTCTAATGGATTTATTGTCTCCTCTAGTTATTACTTTACTGTGTCTTCTGCTATTAAGAAAAACATCAGAGAAGTAAGACTGCATAATGTGCATTGAATAACCATTGTTCTCAAACAGGTTGATTAATAAATATAATGTAAGTGTGGAGATAGGAGAGAGGATGATACACACACACACACACACACACACATGGATAGGCACCTTACTTTTCCATTTAAAAATTTTAAAGACCTATTGCTAAATGCTTAATGATTACAAAACGAAATGGCAGCTGTTTTATGGTAGTCTCTTATTAATCAACTTTATAGAATTATAATGCGTTGCTCTGTTGAGTCAAACCTTGTGACCTGAAAAACATGGTAAATGCTATATCCGTATTTATTGGACACTCATTATTTAACAAGTATTATTGCAGATACCATAAATATACTAATGAATTTAATACAAGAATATTTTGAAATAAATATGATTATTATATGCATTTGATAAATTTGAAAATATAGATAAAAAACAGTTAAGTAAGTTGATCAAGATCATACAACAGAATGGATGGTAGAGATTCAAATATGGCCCGAGAAACTATACAGCTACATAGGTTTTTCTCATTTTTGGCCTTCCCATCTTTGTTCTGTTACTCTATGGCCTTTAGTCCTCTTATCTTGAAATAAATAATGCTTATGAAAATAGGTATTTAAGTTAGTTTTATGTATACTGAGGAATATAGAGCTGCATTAATTTAGAAAAGATAAATAAGCATAGGCTTATTAAATGGAGGGATATAGCTAAAATAAATACTTATAATTTTTAAAGACATTTACGGTTTGTAAAGGTTTGAGTTTGTCTCATAAAAATGTTTATTTCCCTTCTATCAATGCCACTCTCTCTCTTTCTCAACACTAAGTTTTCAATGTCATTATTGTATTATTTAATTTTTGGCACATCAGACAATTAACATTTGCCAAGCTCATAATTACTTTCCAACACAAAATATCTTAATTTGTGCCCTCCCATGTCACAGAATGCCCTCTGCATATCTGAATTCAACATATTTAGCTCAAATTCAATTTTCCATATCTCAATTGCGTATTTCAACATTTTGTTCCTAATTAGTACATTCATTTTTAATTTTTTTAAAAAACTTCTATACAGTATTCTATCATATGAACATATCACGAGTTAGAAAATCATTTTATACAAAGGTAGTATCTCACATATAAATCAATATAGTACTAATATTGATGTTCAATAAGTGTATTCATTAAGTGTAATGAAATATACATACATTTTTAATGCACACATTAGCTTATAATATTTCTAAAGAGGTATATTTAATAGAAAATGAGACTATCAAAATAGTTTTCATGTAATCAGTATTCCTCCTGGGTTGTCCACAAATAATAGATATTTTTCTTTTTTCCTTTTTCTTTTTCTTTTTTACTTTTTATATCTAACTTGCTTCATGCTGGGAAATTCACCCGACATTAATGTTGATTCATTTTTCAAGGGTAAGAGAAATAATTGATTTCAGTATCTATAGTAATCATATAAATGTATTAAAGCACATAAAGAACACAGAAACTAAAATCCCTTATGGATGTCTTTTCTTATTAAAAGCTTAAAATATTAAAAATAAATATCTGAATTAATAGAATTTGGTGAAACTCCACTGTGTAATTTTACCACTGTTAAGCTCCTTTTAGTCACATACATAAGGCCAACTATAAAAATGACAAAAACTGAAATGTTTTGTTTAGAAATCTGATAACATATTTCCATTATTGAGTTCTTAGTAGAAGAGGAGTTTTGGCCATTTGCCAGTGCCATGTGGGTACTTAATCCCATTTTTATTTGGATGTCTGTGACCTACTCTTCACAGCTACATCAATGATAAACGAACATCTCATTTTAGTAACATATACTCTAGTAGCAGGTATCTGCAGTTTGACACATTGCTAATTAAATATTGATTTGTTGAATGAACTTTAAGCCTTCAGTATTTTTCTAATTAGAATAATGACTCTTCCATATGCTAGCAGTTATGTTTCTCTTTAAAAAATAAAAGACACATAGAAGTAGCTCAAAAGTATAAATTATTAAGCATATTGTACTTCAAGGTCTGGTTAATAAATTAGACATATTGTAATAGGTTCAGGCAAATTGCTTTTATTGCTTATAATAAAGAAAGATTTCATGCTTCTAATCCAGTTTGGTAATGGCAAAATACAGCATTTAATAGTAGTGGTATGGCCTTTGGATAATACATTTACTCAGGAAATTTTACTCCATTCTTAGTAAGTAGCTATCCAACTGGATTATTATATGCCATATGAAAATTTAAGAGCCTTAAATGTCTAAAAATGGAATTATTTTTCATTTTAAATTGTCATAAATAAATCTCTATCGATTGAATTATTCCTAATAAAGGCAATATTGCATATAAATAGTATTCTTCATATAATGGAATCTTTTCAACAATCGTGACTGTGGAAACTAATTAAACATGAAACAAGTCCATCATATAATAGAAAACATTAAAAGACAGCAAAAAGACAGCTTTGTAAACTTTACTTATTTTATTTTATTTTTTTAACAATAAGACAGTATCAGGGTATAGAGTCCCATGGATAGTGTTATAATAGATCTTCACCGTGAATTGCTCTTTGAAGGAAAAGATGAATCTCAGGAAGCAAATCCAGAAGTTGAAAATGATTTGTACTTGAAAAGGTTTTTCCAGAGTTTATCACCTTTAATCCACAGAAGAGGTGTTGAGTTAATCTGTTCCTTCTTCTTCCACTCTCTTTTCTTTTTCCTTTTAAACTATCTCTACATAACTCTTTTTCTGGTTCATTCTTTTGTTTGGTTTCAAGTGTTTCTTAAATATAGAGTAGGTACAAAAATATTTATAAATGACGTGGAACAGAGAACAAAAAAGTCAAAGCCACCATGTTAGGAAATAGGATGTAATCATGATCTTTGAAACATCACCCACATCTCCCTTCCTAATGCCATCCTCTTCCCAGTCCCACAGTGAAAAAGGCTGCTCATATTTTGTCCTTTACCTCCATTTATATTGGTTCCCATAGTCATATGCTGTTCGAAGTTGTATATTTTTTTCACAAGGATGATTATTTATTTAATCTATTTAACTTAACTTTTTATTATTTTATGTTAGTCAGCATACAGTACATCATTATTTTTTGATGTAGTGTTCCATGATTCATGGTTTGCATATAACACCTAGTGCTCTATGCAATCCGAGCCCTCCTAATACCCACTACCAGACTCACCCATCCCTCCTCTCCCTCCTTTCTAAAACCCTCAGTTTGTTTTCTGGAGTCCATAGTCTCTCATGGTTCATCTCCCATTCCGATTTCTCCCCTTTCAGTTTTCTCTTCCTTCTTTCTGATGTCCTCCATGCTATTCCTTATGTTACACAAATTAAGTGAAACCACATGAATTCTCTGTTTGACTTATTTCTCTTAGCATAATCTCCTCCAGTCCCATCCATGTTGATGCAAAAGTTGGGTATTCATCCTTTCTGATGGCCAAGTAATATTCCATTGTAGATATGGACCACATCTTCTTTATCCATTTGTCTGGTGAAGGGCATCTTAGCTCTTCCCACAGTTTGGCTATTGTAGACATTGCTGCTATGAACATTGGGGTGCATATGGCCCTCCTTTTCTGTCTTTGGGGTAAATACCCAGTAGTGCAATTGCTGGGTCATACGGTAGCTCTATTTTTAACTTTTTCAGGAACTTCTACACTGTTTGCCAAAGTGTCTACACCAACTCACTTTCCCACCAACACTGTGAAACTGTATATTTTGAGTATACATACTCAAAGTATGTATACTTTAGTATACATACTTCCCTGTGATTCGTTTTGCATTCAGTCTTTTGTCCCAATTTAGCATAGCTAAATAGAACTATCCATTTTTTGCTTTATTTTAACCTCTAGTTAATATTTAATTTCACATGACATTGTTTATTCATTCATTATTATCAAATAACACTTAAACATTTTTTTTTCCAGTTGAGATCACAAAAAATAGAACCACAATAAATATTATTTGAAGATTTCTTTTTTCTTTAAAAAAAGAAAAAGTTTTTTGGGGGTACATAAAATGTAGTATTTTTGGATCATAAATATTGAAAGAGAAAATCCAAACAAAAGTGGTTAACTTGCCTCTTTTTTAAGAACACCGCAAGGTAAAAACAGCTTCAGAATACTGTTGTGTCAGAATACTAGCAAGTGTCCTGAAGAATTTATAGGTTAGATAAGGGAAGGCCAAAGTTGGTTTTATTTCTTAGCTTGATCCCTCTTCAGTGAAGAAAAAGTTCTTCATCATTACTCATATATCTTTACCTCAGTGTTTCTGGAAAATCCCCAATTATTTCCAAAACTGATTATGCCACTCTTAAATTCTAATAAAAACACACGAGTTTCTATTGCCACACCCTACCAATACTTGATACTCTTTTGCTTTTGTCTTTCTGGTTTCTGTAAAAAAGAACTATGTATATTCTGATGTGTTCCCTAATCTTCTGTCAGGACATCTGTCTATATCTACAGATATTGTCTGTTGTCTGTCTATCTGTAGATCTATTTACCTATCTATCTATCCATCTCTCTCTCTCTAATCTATTTTTATAATGCTCACTTACATTTTGTGGCTTGATTTTTAGTTTTCTTTATTGTATCTATATATAAATTGAAGTTGTTATTTAGCTGTAGTCAAATGTACCAATCCTATCATTTATAGTAGATGTTTTTAATGTCTTCTATAAGAAACATTGTTTATTGATTTATGGGATGATTATTCTATACTACTGCTTACAGTTTGGTTGTACTTTCATCCTTTCACATTTATGATTTAGTTATTTTGGATTAAAGTTTTATGATTAGGGAAAGAAAAGAGTCCAAGCTGATGTTTTTTCAAATAGGTATAAGTAATTGACATAAAACTATTCATTAAGAAACATTTTCCCTGCTCCACAAAGTGAGTCTGTCATAAAACAGTTTTCCATATTGTTTAGTTCTGTTTCTGTTCTATTTATACCATCCATTGCTCTATTGACTATATAACATTGTTTAATTTTTAATCTTTGACAAATAGTCAGACAAGATATTCCATCATGTGAGCACTAAGTCTGCGGTCACCAGCTGGGAATGATCACCCTCCCCCTAACCTTTAGGACTCTGAAAATATCAAGAGATACTTGGGGGTGCTATCAGCATCTAATGATTAGAGGACAGGAGTGCAGCTGATCATCCCACTTCGCACAGGATGACCACTCCTAGCCCAACAAAGATATATATGATACAAAACGTCAGCATTGCTGAGGTTGTGAAATCCTTAACCAAACAGAAGACACACCAGGATGTTTTTTGAAAAGAGAATCGCATGTTCCATGTGGCAGGAGGATTCAGTATACGTATTTTTACCTCTGTCTTTATCTCCTTTTTATTCTCTTGGTTTTTGTTTTGCTTTCCCTTCAGTGCCCTTTATGAAACCTTGATTAATATATTCTCTCTTCCAATTTAGTTTTTATTACTGAGAGTTTATATTTCCTTTCTTTAGTGCCTGGTGAGGTAAAAGAGTGGGAAAAAAATCACATTCCCTTTCCCTTTCATATCTTTTTTTAAGTTTAATTAACCATCTTTTCATTTTAACTTCTTGATTTCACTTTTTTTTTCTGACTGAATGTGATTTTTTTTCTATTCTCTTATCCCTGAATATATGTATATATAATCACATGTAATTATATATAAATACACTGAATGTGATTATTTGAAAGCCATCTTATGGCTGTCTTTTGCTTTATGGTGATTTTATTCAGGGACACTATTTCATTCCTTGAGGCATATTAGATCTCATTTCTTGATATTTAAAAATTACTTTTGATGGGTTTATTTTTTACCTACCTGATGTAGGAATATGTTGGAGTTCAGAGCTAATAGCCAAGAAAGAAATCTTGAGACATCTTCGGTGCAAAAATAGGTGGTTTTATTAAAGCATGGGGGAAGGTCTCACAGGCAGAAAGAGCTGCACTGGGTTTGTGATGAGGGGCTCTTTATATACTTTCAAGTTGGGAAGATGTTAGGGATAGCCTAAGTCTCTAAGGAATTTTGGAAACAAGGTTTCCAGGACCTCGAGGGGCTAGTTATTGTTAGGAAAATGTCATTTATTACTGTCTAATAAAACCTGTTTTTGAGACCCTTCAGATGTATATCGGTGGGCCTTATGCTTAAACAACGATTCCTAACAGATATCTTGTGGGGTACAGATAAAGGAATTTTCCAAAGGCATTTTTATATGTTGAAGCAGACTTATAGAATCCTGGAGGCTTGGGATAATGTTAAGCTAAGATTGTCTTTTGCTTTTAGCAAAGCATTAACATTGAGGCAGCTGCTTTCCTAGAGGAGTATCACTTTGCCTGTTTCAAGGACTTGTCCATACACTCTAAGAATGTAAGTAGTAAGGAAATATAATTTTTCTTTTGCCTTTGCTTACCACATCATATTCATTTGGTCAAATTTGGGTAGTACACAAGGTTTTGAGTTTAATGGCATTTCTATCAGGGTAGGAAAGTCCACATTCTTCAGTGGGTATGATTTGTTTCAGAGGTACGGGAAAGAGATAGTGTGTTCTCTGATTTATGGCTCTCTTTCATCATGAAAGTTTCAATGTTTTCTCCTTTTAATTATTTTCTCTTTCACTAACTAATTGTTAGAGGAATACTCTTTACATTCCCCCCCTTTATTTCCTGCCACAGAAGCTATGCTTCTTAAAGACTGAAACTTCAAACTGCATGGACTTTAATTTATTTCTGTTTATGGCCATGGTTTTCAGAAGAGGAAGGAAAGACAGTTTTGTCCCACATGGAACATTGCAAAATGTATGGGAACATTTTTGGTTTAACAACTCGGGGCACAGGGCGAGCGGAGGGGTGGAGGCACGCCTGGTGTTTACTGAGTGGAGACCTGCAGTACACAGGACAGCCCCCGTGAGAGAGACTTGTCTGGTTACAAACATCAATGGTGCTGATCAGTTCTGTCTCATATCGCATGCCCCTTTAGTGTTGCCAAGCTTTGGACGGGTCTACTCTTTGTGGCAGTGGTTTTAGATAAAATGTAGGCATATCACTAGCTCTCTCTCTCTCTCTCTCTTTATTTCCTCATGATTTCTTTTCTCCTTATCCAGGCTTATCACAACCCCCCACAGTGGAGCAGAAGCAGGAAAAGTACTTCTAGAAATGGCTTGTTGGGTTCTAGGTATTCTGAGTCGTGGGCATTCTTTGTCCTCAAGTGATGCTGAAGGCACTCTGCCAGTTTCTGTGGTAGGCAAATATTCTTCCTGACCTCAGTAGTTGAGTAGGTCTATTAGTGGCTCACATTTCACTGAGAGTCTGAATATACTTTCCTGCACCTTCTATTGACTACATGTAGTTACTTCCAGATTTTATTTTGTACTTCCTTTCCTGAATGCCAGAAGAGAAAATGGAATTTGAAAAAAGAAGTTCAGTTTCTTTAAGGGTTTGGCATATGCCCTCAGCTAGAAAATGAACATTCTACCTGTGTCTAAATGTTTGTGTTACACTCTTATATTGAGCTTGTATTAAGTGAAGATTTCTAAACAAATCATTTCAACGGCTTATTTTTTTTTTCAGAAGTGTTTATAGGACAAAGCATATTTAGAAAAATCCTGGTTTTCCTGGATACAAAATGAAAGTATATCTTGTTATCTGATTCAAAATAATTTTACCTGACTTCTTTGAGAGTCAACCAAAAAAAAAAAAAAAAAAAGGGTGAAAATTAAGTTTCCAGGAAAGGTTTTACAAACCATTTAAATCTTACCACTCCGTCATCTGTAGTAAGTCATGCTGAGAGCTTTTATCTTCCATATGGCATGATGAAAGTATCACTTTACCGCTGTAGTCTTCCTCCTTGAAACACATAACTCCAGTCTAATCGTGAAATAAGTACCAGACAAATCCCACTTGAGGGGCATTCAAAAAATGCCTAACTAGTATTCCTCAATATTGTCAAGGTCATCAAAAAGAAGGCGAGTCTGAGAAACAGTCACAGGTCAGAGGACATTGAGGACATGGAGCAATAAAATGATGGTATTTTGAACAGAAAAAGAATATTGAGTTAGAATAAAAACTAAGAAAATCTGAATATGGACTTTATAATAATATAACAAGATTGGTTCATTAATTATAACAAATGTACCACACTAACATGAAGTCTTAATAATAGAGGAAATGGGGTTTAAAGTTTTATGGGAATTCTCTGTGTTATATTCTCAATTTTTAACTGAATCTGAAATATTTTTTGAGTGATTAACTATCAATGACATGTCATTGTCCAGAAGGGACCAAATTTTGCAGAAAACATTTTCTAAGTACTGTATTTTTGGCATGCTAGGAAGCATGTTCCTACATTAGAAAATCTAAATATAATTTTCAAAATGGATGCCTGTATAAAGAACTAGAATTATCATATTACTTAAGTGGAATTTTCTACCGTTCTATGAATTTGGGGAGATTCTGACTGGGTAAACCTGCAAAGTTAATATTATTATTTTTTGAGGATTCATTTGTTCATTTGAGAAAGAGTGAGTGCAAGTGGGGGAAGGACAGAAGGAGAAAGAAAGGGCTAGAACTTCAGGCAGCAGACTTCCCACTGAGCACAGAGCCCAATGCAGGGCTCGATTCCACAACCATATCATGACCTGAACTGAAATCAAGAGTCAGACGCTTAACTGTCTGAGCCACCCAGGCACCCCAACATTAAAATTATTATTAGGGAAGGATAAAGAAACCCTGCTGGGGTAAGAAGCTTGATATGGTTCAAGTGTCCCACCTCTACTATTTGTAGTCAGTGGGAGTCATGGAGTATAGTAAAAGCATGAACTTAACTCTGAGAATAGGGATAGACATAAGAATCATGACCAAGCAAACATCCTAAAGAACATATAATGTTCCCTGAGTTTAAATATTATACAGACTAGAGTAAGTTTCCTTCTCTCTACCATGGAAAGACTTTAAAACATGTTAAATATTTCTCACTAATACATCATTGATATCAAGTATTTAATATTCCTACTTCCTCCACTTTCTCTTTTATTTCTCTTGCTTAAGAATCTCTTGGAACATCCTTTGTAACAATGAGCTCTCTCTCTCTCTTTTTTTTTAACTAAGCTAAGAAAACTACAGTGTTTCATTATTGCACAGTTTTTAGGTAATTTATTAACAGGTATTCAAGCCTTAAATCTTAGAAACTATCATCAGCATTTTTATCTTCATATTAACATCATTATAGGCCTTTTTACAAGTAATAATTCTGAGTAATGAAAAATTTATAAAAAATGTCTTAGGATTTTAAAATTTATTTGATAGCAATTTATGGAATATTGAAAAAATGATAGTCACAGGTATAATTATAGAACCATAAATAAAACAATACATCTTTCATTTTTCTTGATTATGAGATATTATGGAATATTATTATGGGAGAAGAATATCTAATTCATACACCCCCATATGTAAACACACACAACATATTCTCCAATAGATTTATATAATTATTTTTTGTTATACTATGTGTTAGTGTTAACTTCATGATGGGTGTATAATATTTTAGTTACTACTGAGCCATGTAATATACATGATTGCTTTTTAATCTTTTTTTTATAATACTGATAATTACTACATTTTCATTGTTTTGTTCTCCATGTATCTCTTGCTAATTGGACCCTGAAGTGTCATCAATAACATGCATGCTCTCAATTTGTGGAAATATAAATCGTCTGGCTCCCTTGGCATTACTGGGTAGTTGGATGTGATGCTGTCTAAGTCATGACCCTCGGAATTCTCTCTCTGTATGGAGTTCCCTATTATATAGAATTTATGTCTTTCAGGGTGCCTGGGTGGCTGAGTCAAGTCAGTTAAGGATCCTCCTCTTGATTTTGCCTCATGTCATGATCTTAGGGGCCTGGGACTGAGCTCACGTTGGCCTCTGTGATCCGTGCAGAGTCTGTGTAGGATTCTCCCTCTCCCTCTTCTCTGCACTTTCCTCCACTCATTCTCTCTCTCTCTCTTAAATCAAAAATTTTTAAAGTCTTTAAAAAAAAGAATTTACATCTTCCTTTTTTATTTGGATTAATATTTTAGTGGAGCACTTTCTTCAGCAAATTCCTGAAAAGAGGCATATTGATTTTTGGCTATATTTGTTGTTTAAATTTACAGTTCATAAGTGATTTATTGAATGTCAAATTTAGGAGGAAAACTAGTTGCCACTCAAAAATTTGAAGACATTTGTCTGTCTGCTGGGTACTAGCAATGTTAAGAAGAAACTTGATATTGTGTTAATTTCTATTCTTTATATGTAGCATTTTTCTTTCTTTCTGGAAGCTTTTGGCATCTTTCCTTTGTCCCTTGTATTCTTCAGTTTTGTAATATTTGCCTTCGTGTACACATTTTTAATGAAATATTTGGCTCTTGGGAGTCTTTTCCAATCTGGAAACACTCATCATTCATTTCTAATATATGTTTATTATAAATTTTTGTTTATTTCTCTGCTCTCCTTTTCTGAAATCGTGGTTGCATTACGGACTTCATGAATCGATCATCAACAATCCTTTTTCCCTATCTTATGTGTGTGTCTGTGTGTGTGCTTTGATTTCCGATCTTCATATTTTCAATTTGCTTCACTTTGAATGCCATATGTTCCTTCTTTCGTGGGTGAAATATTAATTGTCCTTCCTCTCCTAAAGATCCTGTTTCTTTCAGATTCTGTTAAGTGGTTTCAATCTTTCCTGACATAGACTCTTCTCAAATGCATGGTGACCTATTGTTCATGGTATCCACCAAATGATTCAGAATTCCTGTGGGGTGTGTGTGTGTGTGTGTGTGTTCCTTTGGAGTGGTGGCTAACAGGCTTTACCTCTTTACCATAGGACTGTTGGTAGAATTATTTCTTTGGTTGACTCTAAACTTCTAAATATCTTTGTCTTATCTTTTTGCTCAGGTCACTCGGACAAAAACATTCTATTTTTCTATGACTGGAATATGACTGCTTGTCACTGTCATGGCACCCAGTGAGGGCAAAGGGCACATGTCTCAGTCATATATACATACTTCTACATACATGTATGCATATATGTATATGTAGTATATACACATACGTGCTCCCCCCCAACCAAAAGTATACCTTCAAGCTTCTGTCATATGTACGAAGACTATGAGGCCTTGAGATCTAACTGTTATTACAACAGAATTTTAGCCTCTTCTGTTTCTAAACCCACATCAATATCACTTCAGGAACCTCTGCTATTATTTATTCTTTAGCTGTGACTATTTCTACCTCTTTCAAAAGCCATTTTGTTTGCAGCACTTGGGTTTGCCATTTGCAGTTACCATATACCCATCTGCCTTTCTGATTTGAAAATTTTGTTTCTGTCACACTCTCTCCACCTTACTTGCTCTCTGTGAAATTTGAAACTTAACAATCCTCTCTACATTCATTTTACCAACATTTGAAAGAACAGGTACAATTATTCTGCTCAGTCTTAACTGCTAATCAGAAGTGCTGTTATTGCTCAAAAAATATGTGTAGATAACATGATGGAACAACATTCCAAACTGACTTATTTATTATTCTTTATTGACTGAGATATCCTTTTCTTATTTATCTCTCATTTGCTCTTCATATATTTTTTGCAGTAAAAAATTATGCATATTTATATACTCTACATGCATTCTTGTTATTATTGGAAAGTTTTGCAAATGTGTTTTCTTGCTTGGAATAATTCTTTTGAATACTATTCATAAATTACATGCATGGGCTTTTAGTATTTTAAGCAAACCCACCATATATCAGTACTGAAAATTTTCCATATTTCTACTAATTTTTATTATATTCATAAAGGAAAATATGTGTAAGTTTTTCTGAACAGCCTCGCCATTTGAGGAGCATTTATCATGAAAATTATTCTGCCATTGTATCATTTGTTTCCTAAACAATCACAGAGCAACATATGTAATTATACCATTGAATTTTTAAGTGTTCATAAACATTGTCCCAAAGTATTACTAATTAAAGCTTATTTAGCATAATTCAGTGAGATTTGTGGATATGGCTTATTTCCATGTCCAACATTTTACAAGAAAATTGCAACTATAAAGTCCTTTGTGTTGTGCAGCACTCATACAGAAGACTTTCCCATACAAGGTGTTTAATTCAAGTAGAAAATTGTATATTCTCAGATATAACAATTCACTCTTGATTAAAAGTGGGTTTTATTTTGTTTGCGTTTTTGTTTAAATATTTTATTGTGCCCCTGCTTATTAACTAAAATCATTGAAGTAAAGGAGGGAAAAGACTAGTTCTATCTGGGTATGGATAAATTTTCTGTATAATAATCTGTAATTTCAAATTCTTAGTTTCATTTTATTTTTTTGCAGTCCCTGATCTTTCCTGTGAATTCTTTGTGCCAAAACACTACCTGAGCTTTACTTCTAGCTCAAAAGCTACTACTTACACCTGGACTATGACCTACTGATGTATATCCAAAGGGTCTCACTCATAAAGTACAGGCACGGCTACGTAGGGGAAGATAGATAGGAGACTACTTGATCAGGATCACAGAAATCCCAGAAATGCTGAGGCATAATGAAAACAGATAAATAAGGGAACAAACCAAACCACCCTGAGCTGGGTATCAGAAGTGGGATCTTTTTATGCCCGTCACATTGTGACTGACAAAGAATAACAAGACCCCAAAGAAGAACTAAAGCCACTAAAGATGTTATCACTAGTTCTTACTCAGATCAAGATGTCATAAGAATGTTAGGGCCATTTAGAACTAACTCCCTGGTTAGTTCTAAATAAAAGACTGTCAATGAATGCCCATGTTGGCAACTGTGAGGACCCCTCTCACTTCTGAGAGCTTTTTCTGTATCCTTGCTTAATAAAACTCTGTCGCTTTACTCACTCTCCTTTACCACGAGATTCATTCTTTGACTCTGTGAAACAAGAACCTCACTCTCCTTCATCAATACTCACTTCATTGTGTTATGATTTTATAAACTAACACATAAAGTTTTCATGTGAAACAGTGACTGTCATACAGTATTTAAAATATCCATTAATATTTCAATAATTTATTATTGTCTTCTCATTGATATTTTGGTAGAAGAACAATCTAAAATTAAAACTGTATGTTGTAGACCAGTGTTTTGTAGTAGAGATTTCTTTGATGATTGCAATGTTGATATTCTGGGTTGTCCTATGCAGGAGCCCATTAACTGGTAGTGATTAACTGCCAGTAACTGACTTTTTAATTACATGTACCATCAATTAGTTCACATTTAAATAATATTTGCCTACTGACCACTGAATTGAACAACAACACAGCTTTAGAGTCACATATACATTGTTCACATTCTTTTGTATTGTTTTATTTTCAATACACATTTTAAAATATGCATAGTAAATAAAGTAACCTTTTGAGTAAAATATAGTAATGAAGCAGGACTGGGATGATTGCCAACATGTATCTTGTTGGGGGCATGAATAGAGACGAAAGAAGCTTCCAAAGGAATTTTCCTATGTTGAAGTAGACTCATAGGAGCCTGGGGGTCAGGCTAAGATCGCTTTTAGCCCTTAGCAAAGTGTCAACATCCAGGCAGTTGAGTCCCTAAGGGAATGTCACTCTACCTGTTTCTAGGACTTGTCAGTGGGCTGAAGTAGTAAGGAAATGTGATAATTCCACTTCTGCCCTTCTTTCTGACATCACTGATACAAAGAATGAAGACATTTATTATTATTCAATTACTGATAATTACATTGATTGCACAGTGAAAATAAATTAATTTCCTTAAATAAAACAAGTTGCAAATCTGGGATTTAAGCCCCAAATTTCTTGCTTCTGAGTCTTTTAATTTAAAAATTGTTATACCACCTCTTAGCTTAAGGTATCACATTATATTTGCAGAGTTGAGAGAGAACAAATCCTGTGGCTTGTTTGTTTGTTTTTCCCATAAGGTGCAGCAATTTAAAGTTCATGAGATAATAGGCCATGGGATTCAGATGAACTGTGAAGATTTTTGAATACTTGAATACTACAGTTGGCATTGAGATTGCATTTATTTATAAGTGGCCTACTTCCAAAAGAGACTTAAGATGTAAAATTATTTTTTTAAATGTAGTCAAGATCAAAAACAGGTTCTGAAAGAGGAGAGTTTGTCACAAATTGTGAGAATTGTGAGATTTCTTTACTTGCTACAGTTTCATAAACACTGGTAGAATGCACAAGGCTCCTGACTGAGGGACATAGGACCTTGTTACTCCACACAAGGAGAAGTTCATGTTCTCATCAATTGCCTAAATTGCAATTTAGGCAAATTTCCAGGGGGATAATGAGTAGTGGTCCAGGATTTTGTTTTCCCAATAGTGATTTATGTCTTAGATGAGGAATCCTGAGCTTAGAAAACCCCAGTCTTGTACAGTGTCTGCTAGAAAACCTGTACAACCTTTGCTCTGAAGAAGGACATTCTTTTCATTACTCTGGCAAGGGAAAAAAAAAAAAAAATCTGCCTTTCGACCAAAAGGAGAAACCCTCTTTTTCTAGGTTCTTTGCTCTACAGATGGGATAGTTAATAATTTCTCTTCTGCCTTTGTTTCCCATGAGAATATTTTAAAAGATAACTTGAAAAAAAAAAAAAACCTGTCACAAAATATGTGTTGACAGCACAGAGAATTGTCTCCTAGCAAAGTCAACATAAGAGTACAGAATTTTCTTCTGAATTCCACATATTTATAAATCAGGATCACACTAATTTCTCTCTATATCTAATAAAGGGAAGGCCAGCCATTCTTCAGAAGAAAAAAAAATTCCTGAACTTGAGCAATGAAAGTACTGTTATAGGGTGTATTGTGTAATGATAAAATAGGCCAAGAACTTACTTATTTAATTTATATTAATAAAATGAAACAATACCCCACATGCATATGTTTTCTGTATTTTTCCACCACAAATCCAAAGGCATCACAGCAAAGGACAGTTCCCTAAAACAATGTTTGGTGAGTCAAAAATGAACGTGAGATTTATTGTTGATTAATAAGTGATTTTACTGAGCCATATAACATTTTTACATCTTTAGAAAAATATTTCTCCATAGCTTAATACACTTAAAACAGTACATTTACACAACTTATAATGTTCTTCCAAGTAATTAAAACCCATCATTGCTTAGGGTTATGCCTTAAATTTGAATTCTGTTTTATAGTCTTCATTTACTTTGTTATGAAGTGATTGATTTATCCCATCTTTTAAATAATTATAAACAGAATTATTTGGATTGTACCCAAATCTTATCTTGACAGAGTATCTTTATTATCTTCATGAGAAATTTCATAGGGTTTTATTGCCATTTTGGCGGGAAAAGGAATATTGTCAGTAAAAAAAAAATAAAGTTCAAAAATTCCTCTAAGATGTTTTGTCTTGTAAATTAAAGAGGTTTTGTCTTGTAAATTAAAATTCTTGCTTCCTGTTGTTGGGGAGGATGATCTTCCTTTGCCCTGTGGACCTTCTAGCTGGACTTCTAATCATACTGACCTGAGACAGATTAACAGGAGGAAATAAAATTTAATGGGTATAGGTATGGGGAATCCACACAGATTTGAAATTCCAATGACAATGAGGCAACTCAAAACTTAGAGGAGCTAGACAGAGGGTTAAGGTCCTGAGGATACAAAGGGGAGAAAACTCTTTAGCAAGAAAATGGGATATTTGGGGAAAACAATTTCGCTCTATTATGCGGGTTAAGTTCCTTAAGTAAAGGGTGATCTCTGTTAATACTTTTCTTCCTGTTGCAGGCTCTTTTCCAATGTAAATTTAGACACTTGAGTGGGAGGCAGAGAGCCTTTCCTGCATCTGCTGGGTTTTTATTACTTTTAACTCCAAATGATCTTTATGCTAAAGTGGCACATTTTGGGTGGCCAAAAAATAGCCCTTACACTGATACACATAGGCTATCCATTTATGCCAACTAATAAAATATCCTGGCAAAATACAACTATCACATTAACACACAAAATTAAAACTCTCTATGTAACACATTAAGATGCCTGAAATTAGAATTTCCAATTTCTCAGATGGTATTATAATTTCTTGTTTTCTTTTTGTATATGCAAACCATCTCCACATGATAAGGATTTGGAATTAATTCAACTGAATAAAGAGAGGAAATTCATATTTAAGACCCTTTTTAGTTATCATTCATTATTGTCTTGTAGCACATTTAACAAGACTTTATTTCTTTCTAATTCCATTTAATTAACAATTTATACAACACTTCAAAATCCAGAAGTACAGGAAAACAGAGTTCTGTACCCAAAATAGATTCATCAAGATTTCCATTCTGAAATTCATCTAGTTGACTTTTAGAACATATCTCTGGGCTCAGAACCTTTTCTAGCAAGAATCACAATTACTTTATAATCCAACAGTCAGCAGGGATTTTGTTAGTAGACATATTAAACTACACACAGAAGTCTCAATTCAGTACCCTAGGGGAGAGGTGCAATAATTTTTGTTCATATCAGATAATATACATAAAACTAAGTACCTCTTAGGCAAGTAGCTCTGAAAGAATTTTTAATAAACAAAGAAACAAGCAATGCACTAGAAAATGGCTAAATCCTCAGACCATCTACTCTAGGGGGAACCAGCCACACAGCTCATTAGGTTCTGATGATAACACTATGCTAAGACCAAGTTCAATAACCCAACTTTGTAATAATGTCCCTGAATATTAGACATTAAAAGATGCAGAGACAGAATATATAAATAAATCTAAAGCATAGTTTATGTGATAAATGTTTTCACATATATCACCTCAGGCAGTCCTTGGAATCATTCACTTCATATATGTATTATAATACTTCCATTTTAGAGAAGAGGAAATGGAGACACTAATGGAGTGATTTAACCTCTACCACCCATTAACTTCACAACTTGGAAAGGGTTAAATCTGTTAGTTTCTGTTTCTGTAGTTGGAAATGGTAATATAATTAAACCCATAGAATTTTCTGGAAGGTTTTAATTGTTTTTAAAAAAGTGTGTATGGTACTGAGGCACCTGGGTGGCCCAGTCGGGTTAAGTATCTGCCTTCAGCTCTGGCCATGATCTCAGAGTCCTGGGATCCAGCCCTGCTTTTGGGTTCCCTGCTCAGCAAGGAGTCTGCTTGGGATTTTCTCTCCCTCTGCGCCTCCCCCAGCTGTGCTCTCTCACTTTCCCTCTCTCAAATAAAATCTTTTTAAAAAATGTATATGGTACTTATGAGATGAGCATTTCTTACAACTAATGAACCTACACTGACATCTTATTATCACCCAGGATTGATAGTTTACATTAGGGATCACCATTGGTGTGCACATTCTATGGATCTGGACAAATGTATAATGATAGGTGTCCATCATTATAATATCACAAAAAAAAGTTTCACTGCTCTAAAAGTCTTCTGTATTCTGCCTATTCATCCCTTACCCCTGCTCTCACAACCTCTGGCAGCCACTGATCTTTTTACTGCACCCATAGTTTTGCCTTTTCTAATATGTCCTATAGTTGGAATCATAGGGAAGGTAGCCTTTTTGTACTGGTTTCTTTCACTTTATAATTAGCATTTTAGTTTTCTTCCATGTTTTTTGTTTTGTTTTGTTTTGATTTTGGTTGCTATTGTTTTTTTGTTTTGTTTTGTTTTTAATGGCTTGAAATCTTATTTCCTTTTAGCACTGAAAAGATTCCATTGTCTAAAAGTACCACATTTATTTATCCATTTTATCCATTCACTTACTGAAGGAGATCTTGGTTGCTTCCACATTTTGGCAGTTGTGAATAAAGCTGATTATATATATATATATATATATATATTCATATATATATATATGAATATATATATATACACACACACACACATACATACACACACACACACAGACACAGATATATATATAGATATATACAATCAGCTATGTCTTTTCCAAGTATTTTCTCTCCATCTGTGGCTTGTTTTCTTGTTTTCTTGTCTATGTATGTATTCTTCTTTTGCAAAGAAGAAATGGTTAATTCTTTTTTTTTAAATTTTTTATTTTTTATAAACATATTTTTTATCCCCAGGGGTACAGGTCTGTGAATCATCAGGTTTACACACTTCACAGCACTCACCAAAGCACATACCCTCCCCAATGTCCATAATCCCACCCCCTTCTCCCAAACCCCCTTCCCCCAGCAACCCTCAGTTTGTTTTGTGAGATTAAGAGTCACTTATGGTTTGTCTCCCTCCCAATCCCATATTGTTTAATTTATTCTTTTCCTACCCACTTAAGCCCCCATGTTGCATCACCACTTCCTCATATCAGGGAGATCATATGATAGTTGTCTTTCTCTGCTTGACTTATTTCGCTAAGCATGATACGCTCTAGTTCCATCCATGTTGTCGCAAAAAAAATAAAGGACTAGTGTCCAGAATCTATAAACAACTTAGCAAACTCAACACCCAAAGAACAAATAATCCAATCAAGAAATGGGCAGAGGACATGAACAGACATTTCTGCAAAGAAGACATCCAGATGGCCAACAGACACATGAAAAAGTGCTCCATATCACTCGGCATCAGGGAAATACAAATCAAAACCACAATGAGATATCACCTCACACCAGTCAGAATGGCTAAAATCAACAAGTCAGGAAATGACAGATGCTGGCGAGGATGCGGAGAAAGGGGAGCCCTCCTACACTGTTGGTGGGAAAGCAAGCTGGTGCAGCCACTCTGGAAAACAGCATGGAGGTTCCTCAAAATGTTGAAAATAGAACTGCCCTATGACCCAGCAATTGCACTATTGGGCATTTACCCTAAAGATACAAACGTAGTGATCCAAAGGGGCACGTGCACCCGAATGTTTATAGCAGCAATGTCCACAATAGCCAAACTATGGAAAGAACCTAGATGTCCATCAACAGATGAATGGATCAAGAAGATGTGGTATATATACACAATGGAATACTATGCAGCCATCAAAAGAAATGAAATCTTGCCATTTGCGACAACATGAAATGGTTAAGTCTAATGAAGTTTAGCTTATCAATTCTTTTTTCATGGCTTGTACTTTTTGTTATATCCACAAAAGCAACACCTAACTCAGGGGCATAGTGAATAGGGAAAGGATGGGACTTTAGGTAGGAAAATAGTAGGGGCACAACTAGGCTTTGAGTGTATTTCAGATACGAAGATGCTGAAATGGAAGAAAGATATCTAGAAAATCTAGACCACTCTATCACAGTTACTAGGGTTAAAATGTTTTTCTAATAATTACACTGTAACCACAGAAAATATAAATAACCACAAAAACTAATCAGGCCTCAAAAGAAAGTTCAGTGTAAAGATTAATTAGACCTACCAATACATACCTATGGTTCATAGATGTCACAGAAACTCATACAGTGTGTTAGTGTCATGCCTAGTTCTAGGCCACTGACCTAACCACCAGCAAGTTTCCAGTAAAGTCCTAATAAAAGGCCACAGATGAAAACCCCTCAGTGGCAACCCAATTGCCACTCTCATTCCTGAGAGCTGTTTCTGTATCCTTGCTGAATAAAACTATCACTTTGCTCACTCTCCTTTGTCCACAAGATCCATTCTTCAACTCTGTGAGACAAGAACCTCACTCTCCTGCTTTAATAGCTATCTAGAGTTTTCCTTATTATTATCTTCTAGGAGTTATATAGATTATATCTAGCTCTGCATCCATTTTGAGTTAATTTTTATAAAGGGAATAAGATGTCTATGTCTAGTTTTTTGTTTGTTTTTGCGTGTAGATGTCCAATTTTTTCATTACTATTTGTAGAAAAGATTTTTTTAATTCATTCTATTGCCTTTGCTCTTTTATCTAAAATCACTTGACTATATTTATATGGGTTCATATCTGTCCTCTCTATTATGTTCTATTGATATATTTATCTTTTCTTATCCCAATACCACACAGAAGCTTTGTAGTAAAAGGTACTATCAGTCCTCCAACTTTGTTATTTTCTTTTAATATTGTGTTGTCTGTTCTGTGTCTTTTGCCCCTCTCTATATTCTTTAGAATTAGTTTGTTGATATCCACCACATAACTTGCTAGGATTTTGATTGGCATTGTATTGAATCTATATATCAAGCTGTGAAGAACTAATATCTGGATAATAGTGAGTTTTTGTATCCATGAACATGGAATATCTATTTGTTTAGTTCTTTGATTTTGTTAGTTAGGATTTTCCTTAAGTAGATCTTATACATATTTTGTAGATTTATACATAAGTATTTAATTTGTGTGGGTGCCAAGGTAAATAATATTGTTTTTTCTTATTTCCATGTTCCATTTGTTCAAAACTGGTGTATTCAGAAACATTAATTTTTATATATGAACCTTGTAACTTACAACCTTGCTATATCATTTATTTCTCCATTGTTTGTGTCTATTAGGATTTTTTGCAGATGATCATGTCATCTATGAATAAAGATATTTTTTTATTTTTTATTTTTTATTAACATATAATGTATTATTAGCCCCAGGTCTAATAATAGGTCTGTGAATCGCCAGGTTTACACACTTCACAGCACTCACCATAGCACATACCCTCTCCAATGTCCATAACCCAATCAAGCTCTCCCGACCCCCCTCCCCCTGGCAACCCTCAGTTTGTTTCATGAGATTAAGAGTCTCTTCTGGTTTTTCTCCCTCCCAATCCCATCTTCTTTAATATCTTTCATATCTTTTCCTATCCCCCGAAACCCCCATGTTGCTACTCGACTTCCTCATATCAGGGAGATCATATGATAGTTGTCTTTCTCTGATTGACTTATTTCGCTAAGCATAATACCCTCTAGTTCCATCCACATTTTCACAAATGGCAAGATTTCATTTATTTTGGTGGCTGCATAATATTCCAATGTGTATATATATATACCACCTCTTCTTTATCCATTCATTCATCTGTTGTTGGACATCTAGTTTCTTTCCATAGTTTGGCTATCATGGACATTGCGGCTATAAACATTCGGGTGCACATGCCCCTTCAGATCACTATGTTTATATCTTTAGGGTGAATACCCAATAGTGCATTTGCTGAGTTGTAGGGTAGCTGTACTTTCAACTTTTTGAGGAACATCTATGCTATTTTTCAGAGTGGTTGCACAAGCTTGCGTTCCCACCAACAGTGTAGGAGGGTTCCCCTTTCTCCACATCCTTGCCAACATCTGTCATTTCCTGACTTGTTAATTTAAGCCATTCTGACTGGTGTGAGGTGTTTTTGATTTGTATTTCCCAGATGCCGAGTGATATGGAGCACTTTTTCATGTGTCTGTTGGCCATCTGGATGTCTTCTTTGCAGAAATGTCTGTTCATGTCCTCTGCCCATTTCTTGATTGGATTATTTGTTCTTTGGGTGTTGAGTTTGATAAGTTCTTTATAGATTTTGGATACTAGCCTGTTATCTGATATGTCATTTGCAAATATCTTCTCCCATTCTGTCAGTTGTCTTTTGTTTTTGTTAACTGTTCCCTTTGCTGTGCAAAAGCTTTTGATCTTGATGAAGTACCAAGAGTTCATTTTTACCCTTGCTTCCCTTGCCTTTGGCGATGTTCCTAGGAAGAAGTTGCTGCAGCTGAGGTCAAAGAGGTTGCTGCCTGTGTTCTCCTCAAGGATTTTGATGGATTCCTTTCACACATTGAGGTCCTTCATCAATTTGGAGTCTATTTTCATGTGTGATGTAAGGAAATGGTCCAGTTTCATTTTTCTGCATGTAGCTTTCCAGTTTTCCCAGCACCATTTGTTAAAGAGGCTGTCTTTATTCCATTGGACATTCTTTCCTGCTTTGTCGAAAATTAGTTGGCCATAGAGTTGAGGGTCTATTTCTGGGCTCTCTATTATGTTCCATTGATCTATGTGTCTGTTTTTGTGCCAATACCATACTGTCTTGATGATGACAGCTTTGTAATAGAGCTTGAAGTCTGGAATTGTGATGCCACCAAATTTGGCTTTTTTTTTCAATATTCCTTTGGCTTGAATAAAGATATTTTTGAGTCTTCCTTTCCAATCTGTATATACACATTTTTAATAAATGGCTCTGTCTTGTCTTAATGCATTAGCCAGGATTTCCAGTATGATGTTGGAAAAGGGTGGTGAGATGGTACATTCTTACCCTGTTCTTGATCTTAGTAGGAAAACTTGGAGTTTCTTATTCTTAAGTATGATGTTAGTTGTCTGGTTTTTTGTAGATATTCTTTATTCAATTGAAGAAGTTTTCCTTTATTCCTAGCTTACTGAGAGTTTCATGTTGAATGAAGTAGTGAATTTTCCTAACTGCTTTTTCTGCATTTATTGAAGTAGTCTATAATTTCTTTTCTCTCTTTTTAACCTGTTGACATGATGAATCTCATTAACTGATATTTAAGTGTTGAACCAAGTTTGCATACCTAGGATAAACCCCACTTGGTGATGGTTTACAATTCTTTTAAATTAATACATAATGAGTTTTTCATGATACCAGAAAATTATAAATTTTAAAACATATCATGAATGAATAAAAAAATGGTTTGGATAGTGGTGGCTCCTGGTTTTTATCCATAACTTTGCTAACTTTTTCTCAATTTTTTTCAAAGATTTTGTTTGTTTGTTTGTTTGTTTGTTTTTAACAAAGAGAGAACACAAGTAGGGGGAGCAGCAGAGAGAGAGGGGGAAACAGGCTTTCTGCTGAGCAGGGAGCCCTATGTGGGGCTTGATCCCAGGACCATCGGATCATGACCTGAGCCAAAGGCAGATGCCCAAGCAACTGAGCCACCCAGACACCCCTCTTCTTCTCTATTTTTGAGTAACCACTACTTTGAAACCAAACAAATTAACACTTGTAAAGAACCTGCTCTTAAATGAGAAACTGAGCATGCTCCTTTCAATGAAGAAATATATTAGGATACATGGATGCTGTCATTTTCAGCTTCTAATATAATTTGCTATTACTTTTTTAAAATGCCAGAATATTCATAAAGCAAAAAAGGTAAAACATTATATAAATAAAATACAGTAAGTTCAAAATGGATTATGAATATTAAAAAATTCACTAAATTATCTCCTCCCTTTTCAAAAAAGAACACCAAATCAGAGGAAATTGTCAGCACAACTCTCCATTAATTATTCTTTCAATAAATTACAGATTTGAAAAAAATAGTATAAATCAGAAGTTCAAAAACCAGTATGAAAACAATACCAACAATAAGAATGTGTAAAATAAACTCAAACTCAACAAACTCAAACTTAGAATCAAACTCAGAAAACACTTTAAAGAAAAAAATAAAATAATCTTAACAACTCATAAAATTGCAACAAGCCCATAGAAGTGAAAATATAGACACATATAGACTAGGAAGAACGGACATATAAAGTAAAATAACCAAGTAAACCAAAAACCTTAAGTTACAAAGTGAAATAGAGTGAAAAATATTTTGAACTTACAAAAACAGACTATTATTAAGTCATACTTATTGAGCAGCATATAACTAGCTCTCTCTTAAAATAAAACAAAATACACTGAGGAATTTCAGGAAAGTTCCATTGTTACCCAGTAGTATTGTTGTGCCCGAGTTTTCGCATCTGAGAGACCACCAAGGAGCCAAGCACCAATGCAATCACACAAGGGTTTTTTTGACAAGCTTAAGCTTGGGCCCAAGTATACCCGACATAGCGGAGTCGGGACTTGGATCCCGAGCCAGATTACAGTCAGAGTTTTTTTTTTGTTCTTGTTTTTGTTTTTGTTTTTTACATTTTATTTACTTATTTGACAGGCAGAGATCACAAGTAGGCAGAGAGGCAGACAGATAGAGAGAGAGGTGGAAGCAGCTCCCCACTGAGTGGAGAGCCTGATGCAGGGCTCAATCCCAGAACCCTGGGATCATGACCTGAGCTGAAAGCAGAGACTTTAACCCACTGAGCCACCCTGGTGCCCCTACAGTCAGAGTTTTTAAAGGCAGAGTAGGGGTGGACTCGGCAGTGGGTGAGGACAAAGGGGGTTATGGATGATGTAAGTCTCTAAGGAATTTTGGAAGCAAGGTCTCCAGGACCTTGAGGGGCTAGCTGTTGTCTGGGGGAAAAGGTTATTCATTACCAATAATAAAAATCTTCTTTTGAGACCCTTTAGATGTATATCCGTGGGTCATATGCTTGGGAATGATCGCTGACACTATCTTGGAGGTTTAGAGATAAAGTTTCACATTTCTCCTATCAAGTGTCCTTATTAGTGAGATTAAGGTTTAGAAGAAATTTAACTTTATTTACATTTCCTTCTGCCTCAGCCTCCTTCAGTTTTATGGTTGGGAGGGCCACATTAGGGCTTAAGGAACTGAGTTATTTGCCTCTGGAAATTGTGCTATTGTTAAGATAGCTTCTTTGTTGTAAATCTCTAGGACCTTGGTAAACAAAGGGAGACTCTTGTCTTACAGGATTATGATCTCTGCAAGTTAACTACTTGTTTTTCTTTTAGGGCAGCCAGGGGTGGCTGAGGAATGTCACACATACTACCGAGGGGAGGGAAGTGGGTGGAGAGGGGGTGCAAGGTGCCAGCCTCCGCTTTGCCAAGATGGCTGTACTTATGTCAGGGCTAGACTAGAGGTGGGTTACAGCCTTGTTTTTCTTGGCCTCCACAGTATGAACACAGTTAGCAATCTCCTGATACTTGCTTACACAAAATGTCTTTTGAAATGATGTTTCTAAAAAGGTACAGTTTGCCCTTTTCGAATTTATTTTCTTTGTAATGATGTTTTCTTATGTGACGTTTTGAATACATTTTCTATGTAGTAGAAACCATTATTCCAAATGTGTTATATTTTAAACTACCATGTTACATATTTTAATGAGGCATCTATTTGAATATAATTTAATTGACTAGAGTAGGTTTAGCAGTGTTTTTTAAAATAGTAGAAAAGGGGCGCCTGGGTGGCTCAGCGGGTTAAAGCCTCTGCCTTCGGCCCAGGTCATGATCCCAGAACCCTGGGATCGAGCCCCGCATCGGGCTCTCTGCTCAGTGCAGAGCCTGCTTCTCTCTCTCTCTCTCTCTCTGCCTGCCTCTCTGCCTACTTGTGTGCTCTGTCAAATAAATAAATAAAATCTTTAAAAAAAAATAAAAATAAAAAAAATAAATAAAATAGTAGAAAAATGCTACTACTAACATAATAAATATATCCCGTGGACCAGTGGTGACAAAAATACAATAATGGGACCATTAATAGTAAATACTTATTATAATTGCTTAGGAACATTTTTTTAAAGATTTTATTTACTTATTTGACAGACAGAGATCACAAGTAGGCAGAGAGGCAGGCAGATAGAGAGGAAGAGCAGGTTCCCTGCTGAACAGAGAGCCCGATGTGGGGCTCAATCCCAGGACCCTGGGATCATGACCTGAGGCGAAGGCAGAGGCTTTAACCCACTGAGCCACCCAGGGGCCCCTGTTTAGGAACATTTTACTTATATAGAATCATACAACAAAGTGTATGCTAGGAAAAAAATATAGTTCTTTAGGTATATTTTCTATTAGATGCAAATCCTAGAAATTCTTGTTAATATTTCGCTTCCCTGTTGAACAGACGAGAGCTGAACTGCAGTAGTTAAGTATCTATGTCCAGTGCATCGTCTTCTTTTTAATTACATGTAGAAATTAATTTAGGTGTTTGTAAGTCATTGTTAACCTACCGTGAAAAGTGTCAATTTTAATAAAAGCTCTGAAAAATATCGAAAGGAAGGTTCAAAAAGAAAATTATAGTGGTGCCTGGGTGGCTCAGTCAATCAGTCATTAAGCATCTGCCTTCCGCTCAGAATATGAACCCAGGGTCCTGGCATCTAGCCCTGCATCAGGCTCCCTGCTCAGCAGGAAGCCTGCTTGTCCCTCTCCCACTCCCCCTGCTTGTGTTCCCTCTCTGGTTCTGTCTATCTCTGTCAAACAAATAAATAAAATGTTAAAAAAAAAGAATTATGTTTTATACTTTGTCTCCCTTGCGTCTTTCTTATTATTATTATAAATTCCAGCAAAAAAACACAAACGTATTTCATCATGGTATCAGGGCCAAACCTTGTAATGAGTATGGAATAGCTAAACCATATAATTTTCTGTTCAAAAGTATAATTATAGCAGTTTAAGAATTTTCTTTTCTTTTTTTACAAATCAATATTTAGTAATATTCATTGTCATTTGAAAGCAAATGCAACTTTAACACAATAGTTTGATCACAGGAGAAACTGCTCAGTATTAAAACTACAAAATCAATGTATGTTTCTTTTTTTTTTAAAGAAATGTATTTTTTTAAATGGTATTTTATGCTTTTCTAAAAATTTTCACCTAAGTATTATAAAATAAAAAATTTCTGTTTCAGATGTTTTGAAAGACCGATCTCATACGTATACATTTTTCCACAGAACCAATCATAAAGTACTTGCCAATTGAGAGTTATTTAGACATTTTAATGTTGATATGTTTAAATTATTGTATGCAATATGTTTAAATGAGTAATCTATTTAGAAAAAGAAATTGGTGCTGTTTAGACAGCATATTTTCCCATAAGTAGTAGAAAAATGCAGAAATTATTAACACTTAACTCTTCAATATAGCATTGGTATCAGAATACTTCCATTTGTTCCTTTATTTTGATACATTCTTTTCCATTAAATCCTCCATTCCTCCACTTTCTTTAATGTCTTCAGGAAGAATTCCTTTAAAAGCAATACACAAAGGGATGCCAGTTTGCCTCAGCAAAGAAATATCTTTAAAAACAGTTAAAAACAGGAACTCCTTATAAGTAACTAGCCAGACTCATGTTAGGTTTTCCCATTAATCATTAATCTAAGTTTTATTGTTTCTATTTCACAGTTAAGGAAATTGAGACTTAGAGATTTTTATTTAACATGCCTTATGAGTAACATACTTGACATTCAAAATCTGCTTGAATCTTCAGAAATGATTCTTAATCACTTTACTAAAATGACTTCTCAAAAGCCACTATATTGGACCAAGCTAAATATTTGATGTTAACAACAGTATCATTTTATGCTGAAAGACCTTCGTCTGTCTTAGATTCTATCTTTAAGGCCAGTGGTGGTCTTTTAAGTGAACTCTTGTTTGTGATGCTCCAACATCTTTGACTGCCTTCATTTACCTAGCAGTGCGAAACTTAATAAATATATGAAGTTTCCGAGATATAGATTTATCAGGTATACATTAAAATTGCAACTTTATAGGGGCATCTGCGTGGCTCAATCAGTTAAGTGTCTACCTTCCGCTCAGGTCATGATCTCAGGGTACTGGTATGGAGCCTTGCTCAGCAGGGAGTCTACTTCTCCCTCTCCCTCTGCCCCTCCCTCCAGTTCATGCTCTCTCTCTCAAATAAATAAATAAATAAATAAATAAATAAATAAAATCTTGAAGATTGAGCCTTTATAGAAAGAATGATTGACTGAATGAAAGCCATGCTGCTTGCCTTGTAGAGCTGTCTTTGATTTCAGTGGTGTAATTTAGGAGAGTGTCCATGATTGTTTTGCACTCAGTGGACATTTTTAAGACTCCCAGTGGTTTCTTTCTGATTATTTAAATTAGCATTCATGGAGGATATTTCATTTAGGTTGTATCATCGTATGTTTCTGAAATGACTAGCTTCAAATCAGGATAGACACTAGAGATCGGTTGTTCTCCAGAATGAGAAAAACAGGAATGACACACTCCTGAGCGTTCATCTGTCAGTCCAGATATGCCACTCATTGCTGAAATGATGGCGATTCGTACCACCATACTGTGTGGGGAGTCAAATAATAATAAGGGCAAGAATAAAACAGCATTTAATCACTGGCTACCTCTTGTGGATCAGGCAGCATGCCAAGAGCTCTTTATATGCATTATCTTTAATCTGTTCAATCATCCTTTACTGCAGGGATTATTATCCCTAGTTTATAGAAGAATAACAGAGGCTTAGAGAGATTAAGTGATGTTTCTCAAGGACTGCTGATCTAGTAAATTGTATATTTGGAACCTGAGCCCCAGGACATTTGTCTCTGACATACACAAATAAATGGATTGTTAAAAATGCATGACATTAACAAGTATCAGAGAAAGAGTTTTAGTCATAACATATTGCATCGTGTGGCAGAAAACTAATTATTCACCTACTAGTGAAAAATAGTACAGGGGTAGGTCAAGGTGCCTCGGCCTGATGAATTTCTTACACAATGAGTGAAAGAATCTCTAGAATCATCTTTTGCACTTTTGCTTAGTGTGTGCTTTCCATTTACCTACTTAGCTAAACTCTCTCTTGGTGCTATCTTTTTCTTCTTTTTCCTGACATTCTGAGTGGTCATATCCAGGCCAATATGTTATCTTATACATATGAGTCTCTTGCTCAGGCTTAGTTTCTACAGTATCATTCCTGAATCAAATTTCAAAAAGTGGATAGCCACCCATGGAGGTATTGTGATGCTTACAATCTTTTATTGCACTTATTTTATTAACTGTTTCTTCCATGCCTGCTATGAACTCTCTTGAAGAAAGATATTTCTCTCTGCCCATTGTCTTGTATAAAGCCTGCTATGCAGTAAGTAAATAGTGCAAGCTTACTATACTAAAAGAAAAAAAGACATAAAAGAATTAATTCAATGATTCTGTGCAATATTAACTATTTTCTTTTCTTTTTTTTTTAAGATTTTATTTATTTATTTGACAGACAAAGATCACAAGTAGGAGGGAAGCAGGCAGAGAGAGAGGAGGAAGCAGGCTCCCTGCAGAGCAGAGAGTCTGATGTGGGGCTTGATCCCAGGTCCCTGGAATCATGACCTGAGCTGAAAGCAAGGGCTTTAACCCACTGAGCCAATCAGGCACCCCATTAACTATCTATTTTCATAATGACTTCTATTGGTGAAGGAATGATGCACTCGAAGATTGTGATCATCATCAACTTAGAGTTTCCAAAGAATATTGTGCAGCTGGTGAGCGTGTGTTGTATGTATTTGGAGTGGGGGATAGGAAGTAGAATTGTTTCAAAGAAGCTTCCATGTACTAAGGCAATGAATGGCAAAAAATCCTCTCTGAAAAGTACTAGGTTACAACAATAGAATTGAAGATATGCAATTCATCTACATTGTTAGAATTGCATGCTTTTTAGAAGAAGCCACATGTTTTCTGAAGATACTTAATGAAAAAAAAAGGTACAGTACAGGTGGAGCTGTGTTCTTTCAGGATTCAGAGATTTCTGCAATTCACATAAAAACAAAACGGTTTCTTTTGATGTTAAGATATAAAAATTTAGAATGTGTATCTATTTATATTACATGTTTGATTAACTACTTTACCAATAATTTCAGTTCCAGATTTTAAAGGCAGATCAGACTTTGCTGGACTAATCTCCAAATCGACCATGTCCACACTGTCAATATCTAACAAAACAGACATAAGAACAGTATTAATAGAAAAATATATATATATAGAAAAAATACACATGCATATTAATATTAATGATATTTGTGTGTGTGTCTGTATGTCTATATATATATGATATATATATATATCTCATATATATAAGGAAAGCCTAGTTTAATATATGATATATATATCATATATCATATCATGTCATATATCATATCATATCATATATATAACTTATATATATGAGATATATATCTCATATATATATATATCATATATTAAACTAGGCTTTCCTTCGCATTATCCTTCAAGTTTTACTTCGCATTAAAAATCTTTATTCCAGAATTATTTTCTATTATTTCAGGGAGCTCTGCTTTACTTATGTTTTGAGTGATAAAATACATTTATAGTAATATGAGTCCAAAAAATAACCTTGAAGCAAGATGAAAAAAATTAAGCTATGTTTTCAGATTTTAGAATATAAATTTAACAAACATATTTTGCGCTCCAAATGTGAGCTTGGTATTTTTCTGAGAATGTAATAGCAAAATTGCCAAAATGCTCTCCTCTTATGGAGATTATATTTTTGTGTGAAACAAAATATATAAAAAATAAATAAGGAAATGTTATGATTTTTTATATGTTTAGTATTACGGAGAAAAAAAAATGCAAAGAAGAGATCTAGGGAATTTTGGTGTGGCCATTAAAAAAAAAAAACAAAAAAAACGTGTCCAGAAAAGCTCACTTGAACCTCACAGCAGTAAACAATTAGATCATATAGAAATGATTTTGTGATCAAATAAATATATAAAAAATACTTAATTTATATACTACTGCAATAGTCAGTAAGGAAAAAGAATATGTGTGTATGTATATGTATGTTTACATGCATATATATACATGGCACATTTATATTAAAAACATAAACTTATGAAAGATATACATGCCTATTGGGATAATTTTAGATAACTTTCTGAAGGATATAAAATCAATACAAAACACACGACATGAGACACCCATGTGGATCAATCAGTTAAGCATCTGAATCCTGGTTTGGTTGAGGTTATGATCTCAGGGTCATAAGATAGAGCCCTCCCATCAGGCTTTGTATGCAGTAGGAAGTCCGCTTGAGTTTATCTCTTTTCTGCTCTCTCTGCCACGCCCCCCACTTGAGTGTGCTTGCTCTCTCTCTCTCTCTCTCAAAATAAATAAAAATAAATAACAAATAGGTATATCTTTAAAAAACACACATGACAATATATGCTGTATTTTCAATCTCAAAATCAAAATGTCATTATTTTTAATACTAGTTTCTAATAATCAACATATTTTAAACCCAATACTAGAGGTATTTTCATAAAATTAGAAAATAATATTAATTATAAATCCATAGAGTCATAAGTATCAATTTGAATATAGAAGGTGCAGTATCCCCACATATAATGATGTTAAGTCATTATGTCTATGGACACATAGGAAAAACATGTATGGGTAACTGGTAAGTGACTGAAAAAGCACTGTAAATTAGTGAGGAAAGTGATGATGCTCCACAAAATAGTGCTCAAGACAAATGGTCCTTCATATGGCAAGAGCAAACAGATCATTACTTATACTGTACAGGAAAAAGAGACTCTAGATGGCCTAGAGATCTTTCCATGAGAAGTAAAACTTTAAAATATTCTTAGAACTGTTGGAGAATAATATTTATATGAGGTTCAAGAAGATAAGAAAAGCATGAATTATACAGACAAAAGAAAATTTGACATCTTCTGTAGGACAAAGGACTAATAGAGGTAAAAGCGAACTCCAGACTCGGATGGGATTGTTTTCCAAGCATTTAGCAAACTTTGAGCCATTATCAAGACTGTTTTAGGACCCCCAACAGATCAAAAAATAAAAGGGAAAAAAAGGTTTACAAAGGACAAAAAAGCTACTCACAGAAGAGGAAATCTGAACTGTCAATAAACCATTCGTGAATATCTGTAATTTTTGAATGGAAAAATGCCAATGGAAGGGTTCACATGAAGGTTTTACATTTACAAAAATGGCATATACTGCTTATGAAAGCACATGGATATTGATATCATAGAAATGTGGCCATCAAGAATATCCATCTAGTTGAGAGGTAGGTATAGATATCTCCGAAAGGGGAGATGGGATGGCATCTGGTGCTGAAATAGGCAGTGATGTTATTCCTGTGTGTTCAAAGCACCTGAAACATAATTGATGACTGTGTATCTAGCAGATATAGACTTTTTAAAAAGATTTTATTTATTTATTTGACTGACAGAGATCATAGGTAGGCAGAGAGGCAGGCAGAGAGAGAGGGGGAAGCAGGCTCCGTGCTGAGCAGAGAGCCGATGTGGGGTTCCATTCCAGGACCCTGGGATCATGACCCGGGCCAAAGGCAGAGGCTTTAACCCACTGAGCCCCCCAGAGACCCCAAGATATAGACTTTTATTTTATATCTATTTACATGAGAAATGACTTTTTTCTCTTAAATAGCATGAGTTAAAGGTATTTATGTATATACATTCTAAACAATAGGAATGAATTATAAGTAGAATAGAAAGATATAAAATGGAAAATAAATGTTCCCCACTACCTGCCCACCTGTGATTTAGAGTCAAGTCCAATTTCCCAGATTATCAAATTTTATAATTTTTTTGTTTCTTATAGGCAGTTATTATCAAAATTATAAATATTTATCAATAAAATAGGTCAGGTTTTTTATTTCTCATCTGACTTGATCTTTCCTAATGGTCTACTAATTTACATTTGTGCAAATATTCCAATTATCAGATTCCTGAAGGATTTATTCTTTTCAGGAAATCTTTAACATTTCTCATTGTGTTTAAGGGAGAAAGAAGCAAACTCTAATGCTCTGTTAACATTCAATGGTTATGGTCCTTTGCAGACCTTTTTCTTAAAACCTTTACCCTGGACTAGAATTCAAACTTCCACGCAGATAACTGGGAAATCCTATGTAGCTTCTGCTTTTTCACTTTCTCGAGAATTTTGCCAAAAATTTGATGATCAAACATTGCATTTTGAATTACATTTCGGGGGAGAAATTATGCTAATCACTTGAGTTTCCAGTCCTGAAATTTATCAAACAGCTTCAGAAGTTGGTATCTGCATCTTTTCATCCTGAAGTGCATGGAGAGGATGAAAAGATGCTGTGGTCAGACATGGACTCTACCAAGCAAGCTGTTCAAGAGGAGTAGCCAAAAACCTCTTCCAGGCATTGCAATTCATTTTGAAGGGCACCCGGGTGCCTTAGTTGATTAAATGTCTGAGTCTTGATTATGACTCAGGTCATGATCTCAGGTCCTTTGATTGAACCCTGTGTTGGCTGAGCATGGAGCCTGCTTACGATTCTCTCCTTCTCCCTCTGACCCTCACCCCAAGCCTCCCCCCCTCTTCCCCTGCTCATGCTCTCTTCCTCTCTTTCAAAAAAATAAAAATAAAGAAATATATATATATATATATATATATATATATATATATATATATATATATATATATATAATGGATTTACGGTTGTAGCCTGAAACAGTTGAAGAAATTGATGGCACCAATTGTAAAGCTCCAAAACTTGGCAACTTACTTACTTCAGTAAAAAGCACAGATTTGAGAAGACTGTATTCTTAGGTCTACGTGATACATGATTGAGACACCACTGAAGAACAAGATTTCTGTCCTAAATGAAAGGCATTCAAGGGGTGAATTTTGGTAAGCCCCACTGTGAGCAATAAATGCAAAAGGTAAAAGGATTGTGGGATTTCCCAGCACAGAACTAAAAGAAAATTAGAAATTATTGTCTGGGGATAAAAGTTAGGAGAACTTTGCAAACTACTGTAACCTTTGCAGCTTTCCCATGTGTGTTATTTTTTCTATTCCTTGTCTTTATCTTAGTACTGATTTATAGAATATACTTGTATTAAGGATTATGTTAGCTAAGGGAGGAGGGGTTTTATGTACGCAGCAGAACACTATGGTTCATAGCGTTTGGGGCTTTTATTCCTGTTTACACTCTCTAGTTAAAATATTTTACAGTAGGCTGTTTTTTTAAAGTTCTTACCTTTTATGTAATTGTCTGATGCCTTACAAAGGCCTAAAGGCCTCCATACCAGTGGTATATAATCTATATAGAATGAGTTGCATTTTATGCAAATTGGAATTATGAAAAATTTTAATCGTTTTTAACAAGCACTAATAAACACTCATTTAATTTGCAATTAGAAATAATATGATGATCTTGAGAATTATAAATTATTGCACACTTCAAAGATGGGAAGCCAAATGAGATATAAATCATGCTTACACAGTTATCCCATGGCAGTGAATATTCAACTGGTAAAGAGAAATAGCTGCCATTATTTATCAGAGTATTTTTAAACCTCACCATATTTATGTGTATCAGAATTTGTCTCAGAATTGTTGGTGACAAGTGTGCTGTCATTTTAATCTTCACTCTTAACCATAATCAGTTGATTAACTTGTTATATTTTAGGCATTAAGAAGAGGTATTGGTTCTCAGACTGGAAATGTGCTAAAACTAAGTACGTTTGCTACAGAATTTAGAAGTGAGATGCTAAGAATAAGGTCAGACAACTGAGATGCTACACTCTATGACTAATTTAGGAAGAACTATGAAAAATACTACATAGAAAGGGGAAAAAATGCTAAATTGACATAAATTTAAACACGTAACTACATATTTTAAAATCATCATGCTGGGCAGAGAATATATAAAAATTGGTATTTTAATTACAGGAAAAGAAAATTATTGAGTTTTTAAAAAGTATATTCCTCACATAATGAAGATATAGTGAACTAGATAATTATTTTGATATATTTAAGAATGACTTAGTTAATGCAAATATCTTATTTGACACATTTTTCAAAGTGAAAGTGGTATTCAAATTACCAAAAACTGTGTGGGCATGTAACTTCAAGTAAGCCTGTAATTCTCCTTACTGTTTCTTTCTTCTTTTCCCTTTTTCATTTTGCCTCTTACTTTCGTTTCTTTTCTCCTTTTCAACCCAAAATCCTTCCAGTTTTTATGTTAACATAGATTTTAAAACAAGCCCTCCACCTTTCTGCAAAAAAAAAAAAAAAAAAAAAAAGACATCCTAAGGATTAAACCCACTCTAAGTTGTTATGTGAAATTACCAAAAAGAAATGAATACTATGCTGAAATAGAGACATTTCTATAAGAAACTAGAGATCTTTCAGAGTATATGAGGAACTTATTTGAATTATTGGTTAACCCATTAACTTACAGAGTTCTGAATTTACAAAAAACACAGTCGCTTTGTTACTCATAACCACATATTCTAAAGATACCGCTTTACTTTCCTTTGAATCCTGGATCTCAACCTTTTATCCTGTGTATTAAAAAAGTACTTCATGATTCATAGGTGACCACTTGAAATTGTTGTGTGGCATGTTATCTCATAACACATAGTTAACCTTAACTATTACTCTTCACTCCGAACTAGAATTCTAGCTAAGCATCTGCTGCCTCTTTTTCATATCTACGTTCTTTAAATAACAGTTTTAAATAAAATATGATGTAAAATATAAGTTTTTCAAGGATTTTTTTTCCTGTATTATAACTAAGCTATTCCTTTACATAAGAGAAGTTTTACTCTTGTCCTCAAAGAGTGGATCCTCCTCCCCCACCCATATTTTCCTTTGAACCTGTGAAAACTTTTCCCAAAAATAGGCCTTCAGATTAGTCCCAGTATGTAGTTTTCATGTACTCTCCTTATTTATGCTTCATGTTTTATTTATTTTTCTAATTAGAGACTCAGCCAGGTTCAAATGCTGAAAGCAGCAAGCAGGCTGAAGGGACCCACATTTTGTCTTTTGGAATCTTAGGTGTGCATAATCAGTGCTCCTTGTAGAAATGCACAACATGAGCTAATTTTTATAAAACTGGAACAAGCCTCTCATATAATTTTTATAATACCATAAAACCCAATGTTATGTTAAATTATTTTTTATATTCTACAAGGACATTAGGAGACAGTACTGAAAGGTATAGTCTTTTCAATGTTCTTTGCATTTCATTCTACAATGGATACCCTTTAATTTTATAACTTTACGACCAGCTAATTATAAGAATTTAAATTATTTCAACAAAGCATATTTTAAATATTTTAACATATGTAGTTTATAATTTCTAAAACTGTTTACAACCATATTTGTACATTTTATTTATTTTTTTAAACCTAGTTACATTTTAGAATTGACAAATCTCCTGTATAAGAAAAAGGTGTATTGGCAACCAAAAATGTTGCATTTGTTAAAAAATGAAAGTATTCTTTTGTTAGTCTCCATTTCCAGCCTCTTAAATATTAATCAGCTATTTATTACATGAAGGGGCTTCACAAATAAACCACAATTTTAAAATAAACCACAATTTTATACTCCCTGTGTATTTTACTTTATTTCAAACAGAATAAATTTTAGGGAGTATCAAAACATAACAATTACAATAATAGCAACTTCAAACTGAACAAGTGAAAGGTTTACAATATCAGTTCTTAAGATACTAAATTATTTATTCTGTCCAACACAGAATGAAATAAGACCAAAAATGAAAATAGTACTTATAGAAGCTACTTTTCTAGCTTGAAGTCTTTTGAAATTGTGTGCTTATTTAAGGTCATAAAGATAGGAAGAAGCAAATTTATGAAGCTAAATTAGATGTCTTAAACCAGCTTGTAATTTTCCCCCCACCAAACCAATCTGTCAAATATAAGAATGTCTACTGCCATTCTTACATTCCAATTTAAATAGCATTCTAAAAAACCCTTATCATTATTATCATATATTCTTTATCTCTCTTAGTTATTATTCTGGACCCTTATGTAGAAATACAACAATCATTGTCTTTATGCACATTCCTACTTTCTACATCTAAATTATATCAAATTTTATTTTAAATTGCCTCATGGATTATATATTCCTTTTTATTGTTAGTGTCACTATCCTGGTCGAGGCAGTCCATCAGCTAATTGCTCAATTATTCAAGTTTTCAAGTTGTTTAATTTCTGCTCCCTTTTTTTTTTTTTTTTTTTGGTGTCCTTTCAACTCCAGTGGTGGTGTTAACTGAACTAATGTGAGTTACTCCTTGGTGAGTAACAGATAGAGACAATACCATTTGAAGTTGTCACACAAAGGAAACTATTTGCAGCACATAGGGACATCATGGGGAATAACTTCCAAAGCTGTGACTCCCTAAGTGGGAGTGAGTGGGTTTGTCTGTCTGTCTGTCTTCCTTCCTTCCTTCCTTGTTCCCATCCTTTCTTTTTTTCTCTCTTTCTCTCTCTCTTTCTTTCTTTCTTTCTTCTTTTCTTTCTTTCAGATTTATTTATTTCTTTGAGGGAAGAGAGCAAGCATGAGCAGGCGGAGAGGGAGAGAGAGAAAGAACCCCAAGCGGACTGCCTGCTGAGATTGGAGCCCAACACAGGAGTCATCCCAGGATCCAGACATCATGACCTGAGCTGAAATGGAGTCAGATGTTTAACTAACTGAGCTACCCAGGTGCCCTGGTTTCTTTTATTTGGGTTTAATATGAATATTCAGAAAAGGGAGCTTTGTCATTGCTTGTAAAGGTAGGCATAAGGCTTTGCAGGCACAGTTAGGAAACATGCTCGTATGTGCATCCTATATTATAGTAATGAAGCTTTTGCATCTCCCAGGGTGGAGACTTTAACATTATAATAAAGCAGAGATGACTGTCAGGCTAGGAGAAAGGGCTGTGGGCATAGTCCAAGAACTGGTATTGTTGTAGTTTTGAAATATAGGTAAGGTTCAGAGGGGTGGAGTACTGATCTGAGGACCAAGAAAGAATTCTTGTCTTCAGTGCAAAATGATGGTTTTTTAATGCACCAGGACAGGACCTGTGGGCAGAAACACCTGCTGCCCTGCTGCTGTGAGGGTTGTTAGGTTATATATGATGGGGTTGGGGAAGGAAAGCAAAAAGTGAGGTTTCAATAGAACTTTCATATGCTAAAGACGACTTTAAAAGATACAGGAGGACTTGCCATTGTCTAGTTAGGTTGCTTTTCCTTCTAGTAAGGCATTAACAGTAAAACAGTTGAGAGCTTCCTGGAGAACCTTACACTTTGCCTGCTTTTAAGTATCTGTCAATGGGCTACAGATTATAAGGACATTTAATTGTGTTTACATTCCCATCCGGGAAGCTAGGCCATTGATAGAAATGCTTCCTTCTTGTAAATTGCTAAGGCTTTTGTAAATTGAGGGAGACTCACATCTTGCTGGATTGTAATCTCTATAAATTAACTATTTGTTTTTCCTTTAGGGCAGCCAGGATTGCGTGAGGAATGTCACATATATCCCATGTTGAGGGGTGAGGGGTGGTTGTGGGCTGTCCGCTTCTGCTTTGTCCTCAGCTTGCCTTCTTGTCCCTCATCAGTAAAAACTGTATGAGGTCTTGGGCTCCTTATTTCAGATTAGGTGTAGGGTCTTACTTTTGAAACAGCACCAGGAGTTTTACCACAGATTTATTATCTCTGATATGGTTATTATCTCTGATATGGTTAGATTATATCCTGGCCTGGTGGAGACTGTTAGTGTTTGCATTCCCTTTGTTTCTTTAAAATTATTAACTACTGGGGTTTTTTACATTTCTTCATAGGAAGTTCTGAAAGAAATGTGCTAGGGAAAGTAGAGCCAGTAAGGAATACATCAAGGGAAATAGCTGGGGGCCTATCATGACTTCTTTCTGGGACCCCTAACTTTTTTATGCTTACAAAAGTAGTGGATAATTATTGCTGGAAGACCACTGTCATTCTGTCACTATAATGACTCCAATCCTATAAATGTTTTTTGTTGCTTAAACAATCAATAGGATCCTATACCGCTTATCCAAATCTCAATCTAAATTTCATGTTAAACAATAAACTTAGATCTAGTCAGCATTTTTCTCAAAGTCCCTAGAATTCTTTCTTATGCCTTACTCTGTGTTTTTGCTTATTGCAAAACGCAAGACTTATTAGCAAAATCTGCCCTGTTCTCGATTAATCTAACTTCCAAAAAAATAATCAGCAAAAGTCCCACTTTTCAAAGAAGCTTGCTCTAGCTGTGACTTTCTCCACTGTAGGGGAATTGGCTCCTATAGTCTGATAATAATAACATTTATTCTGAGGACATTTGCCTCTATTGCATAAGAAAAATACTATTCTAATCTCAGAAAACATTACCTCTCTTTCAACTCCCCCAAAATACCTCTTTCAAAAAAGTATTTATTTATACGTGTGTGTACATGTGTGTCTTAGTATGTATACTAAAACATAAATAATATTCACTAGGAAAAATCATTCCATGGGAGTTTTCAATTTTCTCCTGAAAAACAATCTGGTATGAGTATCTGAAAGCATGAAGATTGTTAAAGTTCTTCACTCTGCTCCTGGCACACAGGATACATTCAGGACAAGTAAGGGTGTGCAGAAGTTGGGCTTTAGGAATCTTGGGATAGCCTTTGCCTAAGAAGTGATATTTAAGCAGATACCCAGGATGTTAAACGGCTAAGTAGAGAAAGCATGCAGAGAGAACTGGAACAGGAAGCGGATCCAAGTGTGCTGAGATAGAAAGAAGGAAAAAATGCTGTTACAGCTAGGGTCCAAGGAAGGAGAGTAGAAATGGAAGGGAAAAGGCAGAGTTCAGATAATACAGGACTTTGTAAAGTCTACTAAGAATTTTTGAAATGTTGATTAAAGACAATGGGAAATCATGGGAGAGTTTTAAGCTAAAAGTGATAGAACTTGAATTGTACTTTTTTTTTTTCATTGAAGTATAGTTGACACCCAATGTTACATTAGTTTCAGGTGTTCAGGGATTTGACAACTCTGTACATTCCCGTGCTCGCAAGTGTGGCTACTGTAAGGGCCTATTTAGCCAGAGCGATTTCATCTCAGTTAAACAGTGATTTTGTTGTTTATGCAGTAAAACTTAAACTGACCCTCCTCCCCCAGGGGAACTAACTTAAAAGCAAGTCCGGGAAATCAGTAAAATGTGGTTGACCAGTCCCTAATAACAAAGCCCAATACAAGGGTAGGTCAGGTCAGGTGGAGTTAACAGAACCTGAATGCAGGGATGAGTCAGGTCAGGTGGAGACATCGAATGAGTGGAACATGCATACTGTCTCCCTACCTACCAAGGAGTGTGGGCCCTGCCTTTTGGGTGCCAATTCTGACTAAGGTGAAAGGCGGCCCCAAATGGCCTGTTTGATTCTCTGTGCTTGGCACAAAATAAAGCTTTGCTTGACCTTCGCTTTGTATCAGTCTCATCTTTGATCATGGACCTAACAGCTACCATTGACTGCATTCTCTATGCTGTACCTTTTACCTTTTACCTCTGTGACTTGTGCATTCCATAACTGGAAGCCTGTATCTCCCACTCCCCTTCACCCATTTAGCCTGTTCCCCCAGCTCCCAACCTCTCTGGCCTTATGCAATGGCAAATTAACATGTTCAACACCAATATAAAGAAGATTTAAAAATTTTTCTTCTGGCATTACATATAATTTGACAACAGAATAAAACACAAAAAATACACACATTCACAAAATAAAAGTATGTGTCATAAGGATTGTTTAAGTTTCAGAACACTTTGCAAGATTGAACAGGACAACATGGAGTATTATTTGGGATCTTTCTTTAAAAAAAAAAAAAGATTTTATTTATTTAATAGAGTGGGAGAAGGAACACAAACAGGAAGAGTGGGAGGGGGAGAAGCAAGCTTCCTGCCAAGCAGGGAGCCCAAGGCAGGGCTTGATCCCAGGAACCTGGGACCATGACCTGAGCCAAAGACAGACACTTAACAACTGAGCCACCCAGGCACCCTTTGCTTGAGTTCTTTCTAAAGAAATTTTAATTTAGTAGCATGAGCATTATTTACAGTTCTTTTACCTCTCCTCCTTTACCAAAGTGAATTTCACTTATTTATTATAATAGTAGCAGGTTTTAGTAAGTGAATTTCATATTTGCTTAAGAGAAAAAAAAATCTATCTTTGTATACATACATGTCATAAATATCTCTCTTTCTCTCTCTCCCTCTCTCTCTCTTTATGGATTATGTGTGTTAAATCTGTTTGGTCATGCATGATATTTAAAGCATTTGGTTAGTAAATCAGCCCTGGGACTCAAAGAATTCATCTTACAGATTATTTTTTCTAAGTTAAAGGCACAGTATTGTATTACTTACAGTGATAGGCTATTTTGAGACTGTAAACATCATTAATATTCAGAAGCTTAAAAGATACACAAAATTGTTTAAATAACTATCTCTGCATTTACATAATACATGTTTGTAATGTATTTTTTTTTTCCTTTAAGGCAAATCTAGTGATAAGTGACTTTAGCCTTTGAATTGCATTTCACCAATTTTGAGGTTGGTTTTGCTCGATTATATTTGTAAAATGTCTCTTTGTTTGACTACTTTGAATAAACTTCTCATTATCTTTCTTGAGTTGAAGTCCTTTGTTATACTTCTCAGATATGATAATTTATTGTTGTGTTTTTGAAATGTTAAAGAAGATACATTTTATGTCTGATTTCCAGATCTAACTTCCCCTTAACACATATTGACTTAAAGTGTAATGTCATAAGTAGAAGCAAAAGTTAAAAAAAAAAAAAAAGAAGACTGGAGGGACAAAAAGGAAGTCATCATCTTTACCTGCCAGTTCATACAGCTGGCAAGGAATTGAATGATGTCTAAGTTATGAAGAAGAAGATAAAAACAATAGATATTGTGCTACCTTATAACCTTTACTGGGAAGGACTTAAGTTCTGAAAAAATTGATTAACATATTTAGTAGCCATAAATCCTTAATGAAATACCCTAAAATGTCCATCCTTGAGCATGCAGACCTAATTTTGTGTCTGTTCCCCTCACACACGTTAGTTCTTAAGAGATTTAAACACTGTATTTAAAGTATATTAACCCCACTGATCTAAATTTATAAATTAAATACAGTTTAAAGTCCAGGAACTTGGATTGAAGCAGTTAGACACAGCTGTAATCTTTACCAAACTGTGAGAACTTGTATAAGTGATAAGCTAATGTCTTTCCCAGCATTGTTAAAATAAGTTCTTCAGAATGTAAGCACATGCATGATTCTAGATGGAAATTCAAGGCTTTAGGAATGAATAAAGAAGAACAAATATGGTAAATACATGATTAAATATAGAATTACATTTCATTTTAACTTCCTTAAAATGCACATGACCATTTAAAAGCAAGTCTCTTACATTATATGGTGATATTTATAGCATATGTATATTCTTTGTATATAGCAACTACCAAAGGAATTGAGGAGGTTATTAATAGAATATAGCTGAAAGCACTTTCATTTATTTTCATTTTACTTATGCAAAATAAAAACGTTAAGTTATAAGATTTTTTTATAATTCATACAGTAAATAGAAAAATGTAAAAGATCAATAGATTAAAATGGTATCCTATATATTATATATGTATATATGGTATGTGTATGTTGCATGTGTATATATGTGTATGGTGTGTATTCCTTCAAAAAGATAGTGAGAGAGGAACAAAAGAGAAAAAAACCTGAAGACAGAAAAAACAAAAAAACAAGGGTAACACTGTAAGTAAATACAAATGGATAAAATTACATTAAATATTAATGGGCTTAAGCTTTAATTAAAGAGCAAAGATTCTCAGAGTAGGTACAAAAGAGCAGCAAACTATTTGGAGAGATCTGAAATAGCACCTTAAATATGAATTTGTTTTAATGTAATTGACAGAAAAAATATACTATGCCAAAAGGAAGACTAAGAAGGCAGGATGAACTATATTAATACTAGATAAATTAGACTTACAAACAAAGGTAGAGAACATTTTTTTTAATAATGCAGACCTATGTAAATTAAAATATAAATTAAAAAATTCAAATGTAATGTAAATGTAATATAAATGTAATCTAAAGTTCCTTGAAAATAACATAGACAATATAGATGACCTTGAGTTTGGTGATCCTTTAGATACAACAGCAAAACACCAATTCATGAAAGAAAGAATTAATAAGCTGGACTTCATTAAAATTAAAAACTTTTGCTCTGCGAAAGTCATTACCAAGAGCATGAAAGATAAACTACAGATTGGGAGAAAATATTCATAAAAGATATATCTGATAAAGAATTATTATGTAAAATTTACAAGGAACTCTTAAAAACTCAACTATAAGAAAACAACCTGATTAAAAAATAAAACTAAACTTTAAAAAATACTTCATTAAAAAACATATACAGATGACAAATCGTGTAGGAAAAGATATGATGTTCCACATCATATAACATCAGGAAAATAAAATTATAAAAAGATATCACCACAGATCTATTTCTTAGAATAAATAAAATCCAGAAACTTACAATATCAAATGTATGATATTATCATGGCAGACACATGCCATTATATGTTTTATAATAAAATATTGTCATGTAAAAAGAAAGAAATTGCTTATATATGAAACAACATGAACAAAATCTAATATACCTCTATGACTCTATATGACTTTCTGACAAAGACAGAAAAGATATCATTGATCACCAAGGATTGGGCTGGCCACAGACAAAGGGAAATCAGATTTTGGCGAGGTGATGGAATTGTCTTATATCTTGATAGTGGTGATTACATGACTCTAGTTTGTCAAAACTCCTAGAACTGAAAACGAAAAGGGTGTCTTTTCCTGTTTTTTACTTCAATAAAATTAAACAGTGGGTATGCATGGTTCTGTATGTATGATCTGACTAAGTATATATTTATTTAGAGATTTGTTTATTTGAGAGAGAGAGAGCATGAGCAGGAGGGGCTGAGGGAGAGAGAATCTCAAGCAGATACCACTGAGCATGGAGCCTGACTTTGGGCTTGATCTCACTACCCTGAGATCGTGACCTGAGTTGAAACCAAGAGCCAGATGCTTAACTGACTATACCACCCAGGCACCCCTTGACTCAGTGTAGTTTTATTTCAGTTCCTGGGTCAGTTCTGCCTTCATTATGTTTCTCTTTTATGGAAAAATGATCAAAGAACTAATTAAATTTTCTGGGGCAATGGAGCTGATCAATATCAAGATTTTGGTGGTAGTCACATTACAGTATAGATTTAATCAAAATTCAGAAATTTTACACTAAATGAGGTAATGTTTAATGTATATAAATTATACCTCAACAAATCAGGTTACATATTTTAGTGGGCTAGAGTTGAGAAAAATAGTATATAATTTCCTCCTTAGGAAGGAGATTTTCAATTTGCATTTAGGATATAGATAGATATAGATGTAGATAATAAAGATTATTTTGCCTTAAGTTTTAACTTGGTGCCAATATGTTAATCATAAGAACTCAATTCCTGTTACAGCATATTATACCATCATCTCCCCAAAAATGGTTTCTAATACATTGTCTCATTTGAGTTCAATATATTGATATCACTCACATCTTTTAACAGTAATTAGTGACAAGAAGCAGTTAATGGCTCATTTTTGCATGTCTAATAATTATGAGGAAAATATTTTTTGTGATGTGAATTTGATGCAAGTTTAATGTATAACTATGCATTTCATTGCATATCTTTATATTTTAATTAAGTATAGATTCTAAAAATGAAGTTATATTAAATGACACAAAAGATACTACATAGGAGGACAACATGCAGAATTTCCATATTAAAATATTTCATATATATATGTATATATATAATTTACATATGTGGTTTGAATATGTGTATGCACACATTTTATTTGGCATCTTTAGTGAGCATCTGCTCTTTTTCACAATGTCTTCTTTATTCTCAAAACAGTATACTACACACTATACTAAGACCCTTTCTTCCTCTATTCAAAGCTCTCCTTTTAGTGGAAGTTATTATTAACCCAATACTGACTTTGTAGCCTTAGTTGTTTTGTCCAGCAATAACTACCTAAACAAAGACAAATGAATTCTTACTATTTTTTTATTCTGAAAGGAACTGGAAAAAAAGATATTTTTACCGAGTAGAAAAAACTCTGGGCATGTGTTTGCAGCTACCTCCCTCCATCCTCATCTTCAATGATGCAAAACAGTACAGTGACAATCACAAAGATGCAGAAAAGAGAAATGAAGAGAGACAACGTCAGATTTAAATGATCCCTAAAAGGCACTTATAAACCCATCATTTCCTTAGTTAGGCTGGTCAACTCCTCCTAAATTAAGTAATTCTTACCCATATCCATTAAATAAGCAATTTTTTTTAAAGATTTTATTTATTTATTTGTCAGAGAGAGAGCAAGCATAGGCACAGAGTGGAAGGCAGAGTCAGAGGGAGTAGCAGGCTCCCTGCAGAGCAAGGAGCCGGATGTGGGACTCGATCCCAGGACGCTGGGATCATGACCTGAGCCGAAGGCAGCTGCTTAACCCACTGAGCCACCCAGGTGTCCCGAATAAGCAATATTTTTATAAAACAATTCAAATTATATACTATCAACTGCAAGCAATAGTTATGAGTGACACATAAGTTATAAGTTTGCTAATTAACCTCAAACAATAAGTTGCCCTAAAACCAGAGTATGGATTATGTTGAAACAATTTAAAGCTTTCCCACCAGTATACTAAACACTTACCACTTATCTTGAAAGTTACTTGCATTTAGCAGTAGTGTACATTTTTGTAGAATTTTTTAAAATAAATAAATGTGTAATTTTAATATAACACGTGTGCACAACAGTTTAGAAATTTTAGGCTATTTGAAAGTGTTTCTAGGTTTTGACCTATGTAAACCCTTATGAAAATATGTGCATAATTACAAGTGTTAGACTTAAAGCACTATTAATAACATGGAAAGGAGAAGAGCAAATTGAGAAAATATCAATTACAAATATATTTTGCAAATAACACCTATACATTTTATTTCCAAAATGTGTATTTGACCAAGGACTCATATAATATTCTTATAATTTACTCAGATCTGTAAGAAAAAGACATTTCAGCAGAAAGGTACACAAAGGGTTTGAACGGGGACTTAACAAAATAAAATATCCAAATGTATATTGTTCAACAAATCTTTGTACAGTGAACGCACCCCTCAGATCAAGAAAAAAACGTTAACAGCATTTTGGAAGTCCCTTTCATAGCCCCCTGCAGTTACTACTCGGTGCTTGTAACCACCATAATATCTATTATCACCATGAAGGAACTTGTCCATTTTATATAAACAGAATTAGACAGCAGGCACTTTTGCCATCTTCTTTCTTGCACTTAGTATTATGTTTGTGAGATCCATTCATGTTATTTTTTTTCTTTTTTTCTTTAAACTTTATTTTATTCTTTTCAGTGTTCCAAGATTCATTGTTTATGCATCACACCCAGTGCTTCATGCAATATGTGCCTTCCCTAATACCCACCACCGGGCTCATCCAACCCCTCATCCTCCTCCCTCCATTCATGTTATTACTAGTTTATGCTTGTTTGTTGTAGAATTTCATTACTTATCTTCTAATTTATTTATTCATTTGATGGTTGCTAGTATTTGGGCTGTTACCAGGTATAGTTCTTATGAATACTATTGCCACAAACATTCTTATGCAAACTTTTTGATAAAAGGATATGTGCATCACGTTCAGGTACATCTCAAGGAGAGAAGTTGCTAAATCATAGCAACCAGAAATATATGAATGTGTGCTCCACATCATCTCCAAAATTTGGGTTTGTTCAGCTTTTTCCTTCCTATATTCTGGAGGGTGTGTTGAATGATTTAATTATGGTTTTATTTTGCATTTTCCTGGTGACTAATGAGTTTGAACACTTTTCCTGTATTGATGGCCAATTGGATATATTCTTTTTTTTTTTTTTTAAGATTTTATTTATTTATTTGTGAGAGAGAGAGAGTGAGAGCGAGCACAGGCAGACAGAGTGGAAGGCAGAGTCAGAGGGAGAAGCAGGCTCCCCGCGGAGCAAGGAGCCCGATGTGGGACTCGATCCCAGGACGCTGGGATCATGACCTGAGCCGAAGGCAGCTGCTTAACCAACTGAGCCACCCAGGCGTCCCTGGATATATTCTTTTGTTTAGTGGCTTTTCAAGTCTTTTACTCATTGTTCCATTGAATTGCTTGTCTTTTTCTTACAGAGTTGAAAGCATTATTTATGTGAATACTATATGTGAGTCTTTGTGAGATTTATGTTTTGCAAATATCATCTCTCAATTGTTGCTTTCCTTTCTACTCTCTTTGTCTTCTAAATCCAGTACCTGTAAATGTTGTACACACTTAAAATTTATTAAAGATTCTTCTCTTAAATATTCATATGAGCCATACAACTTAGAGATATTTCAAATAACTACTGTATCTAAGATTTATGTATTTTAAAATTTTATTTAAGAATTAAAATAATTATAGGACAAACAAAATACTCTGTAAAGAGTATTAAAAACATAGTGATTGAAAATTTTACTAATCTAATAATTATTATGCTAAGATTTCATTACTTTTCATATTTTGTATTCTTTATACACTATCAAGCAATATTTTCTTGATTAGAAAGGTGGTTCTTACAGTCTTACACATTTTCCTCAGGGTGCTTTTTCTCACTGAACACATTAAGAAGGATTACATGTGTTAAAAAGTCCATTTTTTTATGACACACATGAGGAAAGAAAAGAGTCTCTTGGCAAAGGCAGGATATTATTGCTTAAGCATTACAATCCTGGGAGGGCCATTAAGTGTAGTGTAAGTTAAACTTATTTTTGTTGCTTTCTGTTTTCTGGTAAATACCACACCTAGTTGTTCACATAAAACATATGGGGAAATATATTTCAACCTTGAATTTAATTTCCTATATGGAAATCTTGAGCATTGTACCCATCTTGGTATAATAAGGTCATAAATCATATTTCTGAAGCATCCTTACTGTAAAGTCTTCAGAGCATGTGAAAACAACCCAGAAGTTACTGCTTTAGCCTTATTAAGTTACCTTAAATTAATCCCCATTTATGACTGCTGGAAGTGTATCAGTTTACCCAATCTAATTAATCCTTCCATATAATTGAAGATTCTTAATGCACTTGCCAGTAGGCTAACAGAGTGATATATTACCCAACAATGAAAAATAATAATCTATGACATAAAATGAAAAAAAAAAAAAAACCAGAATTTTGTAATCAGAACATTGAGAACACAATTTAATTTCATTAAATTTTATATTATTTTGAAAAATGCCACATTACTTTAGATTAGCTACTGTTTGGACAAGGTAATCATTCTATCAATACATCAATAAGCTGATTAAGAGACTGAAATGGATCTTGGTTCATCATTCTGACTCTAGATGCTGAAAAAAAATTAGCAATTAAATTAAACTAGATTAGATGTGCATTTCACTTTTGACCAAATATATTTGACTTTTCCAAAACATTAGACATTTAACAATGGCATCTTTTAACCACTTAGATTACACTTGGGGTTTGAAACTTCATAGAATTGTTTTCAGGAAATTAAATCACTTGCAAAAAGGTATTGTTTTTCTTTTTAAGGTGTTAATAGAAAAGCTTTGGAGATATATATATATATACATATATATATATATATATATATATATATATATATATATATATTCCTTGACTCTTACATTTCCTCAGTACCATAACTGTTATTTTCTTTCTTTCTTTTTAATCAAGGTAGGTATATGCCAAACATGGGCCTTAACTCAGGACCCCAAATTCAAGAGTCACATGCTTTACTGACTAAGGTGTTCCCACCACTATTATTTTCAATGAAATTATTATTTTATTATACCTAAGCAAATAAGAAATGTACTCTTACACAAACCAAGGTAGTTATTCTGTAAGAAAATATTTATTTATCTAGTGATATTCTATCATAGAAAATAGTGTATGTTATTTTAAAGCAAAATATCTATATAGACTATCTTCAAGACCATGTTTTCTATTTTTATTTTATTGTTTTTAAATTTACTTGAGAGAGAGAGCAAAAGCAAGAGGTGGAGGGACAGAGGGAGAAGCAGCAGCAGACTTCCTGCTAAGCAAGAATCTGGATGTGGGGTCGATCCCAGAACCCTGAGGTCATGACCTCAGTCGAAGGCAGACGCTTAACTGACTGAGCCACCCAGGCATGCTATATTTTCTATTTTTTTCATCCTTTTTGTTTCCAGCTTAACTGGGGGCATAGTAGTCAAAAGAAGATATTTCACACATTTAAAATGTAAAAATTGATAAACCTTAGTATATGTACACACTTATGGAACTATTGCAAAAATCAAGGTTAATGATCCTATCTATCCATCAAGGCCTTCATATTCCTTTGTCATTCTTTCATCCTGCTTGTTATCTATCTGCGCAGGCAGCAGTATATGCAAAATCATTTTACATTCTTATGCATTTGTAAGAAATATATATAAATGAAATCAAATCTATGTATTCATTTTGTTTGATTTCTTTCACTTAGCCTAAGTGATATTCATCCATACATAGTGTTGATCAGTAGTTTCTCTATACTATTTATTCACAATTTGATTATCCATTAATGTCACAATCATTTTTTTTTTCATTTTGGGGCTTCTACAAATAAACTCATTAAGAATGTTCATGTGTGGGGCGCCTGGGTGGCTCAGTGGGTTAAGCCTCTGCCTTTGGCTCAGGTCATGATCCCAGGCTCCTGGGATCGAGCCCCGCATCGGGCTCTCTGCTCTGCAGGGAGCCTGCTTCCTCCTCTCTCTCTGCCTGCCTCTCTGCCTGCTTGTCATCTCTCTCTGTCAAATAAATAAATAAATAATCTTAAAAAAAAAAAAAAGAGTGTTCATGTGTACTGGGGTGCCTGAGTGGCTCAGTAGGTTAAGCCCCTGCCTTCAATCTCAGGGTCCTGGAACAGAGCCTTGCATTGGGAATCTCTGCTTCCTCCTCAACCCTCTGCCTGTCTCTCTGCCCAATTGTGATCTCTCTCTGTCAAATAAATAAATAAAATCTTAAAAAAAAAAAAAAAGATTTTTCATGTGCAAGACTTCAAACAGAAATATGCTTGTATTTTTCTTCGGTAAATAACCAGGAGTTGAATGCTGGGTCAACTTGTAATTATGTGTTTAAAATATTAGCATAAATAGGCTGTTTTGTAAAATTATATGCCATCATACCATCCCACAGCCGTGTGTATAGATTCAATATATCCACATCATTGACGACACTTCAAGTGGTTTACATTTTTTAATTTTTGACATTCTATTAAGTGTATTCTAGTACTTCATTGTTGTTTTTATGTGCATTTCACTAATGACAGATGATATTGAGTATCTTTTCTGTGCTTTTTGGTTACCTTTTTTCTGACGTGTATGTTCTAATCTTTTTCCTTTTTTTCTGGGGGTGGTTGTTTTCCTTCTTACTAACTTACATTAAATCATGGGAATTCTGTAGTCTGGGTAAAAGCCCTTTGTTTCAACATAATTTATACATTGTGTGTATATTCTGTCCCAGTCTGTGACTTGTGCTTAATTTTTCTACCAGTACTTTTTGAAGAACAACATTTTTAATATTTATGAAGTCCAATTTATTTTTATTTTTGTATTTTTGTGTCTTATTTCCAGAAAATTTGTTGGAAGTTCAGTTCACTGTGATTATCTTATATTTTCTTAACATGTTGGCTCTTTTTTTTTTTTTTTTGAGACAGAGAGAGAGAGAGAAAGAGTGCATGTCCACAAGAGAATGTGGGGGGGGGGGTGTGAAAGGGAGAGAGAGCATGTTAGGCAGGCAGCCTCTATAACCAGCATGAACCTGATACAGAGCTCAGTCCTAGGACTCTGAGATCATAACCTGAGTCAAAATGAAGAGTTATATGCTTAACTAAGTGAGCAACCCCAGCACCCCTAAAATCTTTTAGCTCTTACTTTTAATTTTATGATGAATATATGAGGTAAAAGTTGAGGTCAGTTTTTTGCATATTATTATCTCTTATTTAAAGATGTTATTTATTGTTGATTGAACTGCCCCAGTGCTAATGTTGAAAATTTATAAATGGCTTTATATCTGCCCTCTTTTAATTCTATATCATTGATGTGTCAGTTTAATATAGATCCATACAGTGTTGTTTTGATTGCTGCAGATCTCTAAAAACTCTTGATAACGAGTATTTACACATTCTAATTTTTTTTCTTCCATTCATTCTGTTTGCAATCTAAGTCCTTTACATGTTTATATAAAGTATGGGATTAGTTTGTCAATATTCCATAAAGGAATTTGCTGAAATATGAATATTTATATGTTATATTTCTTTCTTCAGTTTTAACAGTTTTTCATGGAGTCTTTAGTGATTTGGTAATACCATTTCAACTGTAAATAGTGGCAGTTCTTTATTTTTTTTAATTAAACTTGCTGCTGTATCTTAAGAATTATAATATTCGTGGACGTGATCTGATTTTTTTTTTTTAATACTACTATATAGGTTTGTTTTAAGGGTAATGATGGATGCAGTTAATGAGTTGGGAAGTATCTTACTGCTTTCCTAAGTGATTGGTAAAATTCACCTGAGAAGGCATTCATTTGAGTCTGTAGTTTTCATTGTGAGAAGGTATTAAACTGTGTGTTCAAATTATTTAATACTTACAAGTTTATTTAGATTACCTATATTTTCTTGAATGACTTTGGGTCACTTGTGTTTCTCAAGGATTTTGGTCATTTCATGTAAGATGTTACATATTAACATAAAGTTTCTCATAATAATCCCTTAATGTCTATTTCATATCTGTGGAAGCCAATGATGTCACTTTTCTGATTGCTGATTGCTAGTATTCATAATTACTGCACATTCTTCAGTCCCGATCAATCTAGCAATAGGTTTATCAGTTTTATTGATCTGCTCAAAGGATTGGACTTTGATTTTCCTCTATTGGTCACATCACTCTATAATGGATTTCTATTCTTATCAGTACTATTTCGTTTCCTCTGCTTCCTTTCATTTTAACATGTTTTTCTTTCCTAGTCACTTATTATGAAGACTGAAGCCTATAGCTTAAGACTTTTCATCTTTTGCCATAGCTTAGTATGTGTCTCATATTTAATTGAAAAGAATGTGAAATCTTCAATCAAAGCATGTAGGGTTCTTTCAATGTCAGTTAGGTCAAATTTGTTCATAACATTGTTCAGTCTTTTATATGCTTATTGAATTTCTGTCCACTTGATCTATCAATTATTTAGAGTATTCAATTTATCAACTATAATTTTGGATTTGACTATTTCTCCTTATAATTATATTAGTTTTTTTTTTCTTCTTCACTTATTTTCAATCCTTAAATTAGGTATATTAGGTAAATCCTTAAATTAGATTTATATATAATCCTTAAATTATATATAAACATACACATGTTTAGAATTGTCATGTTGTCTTATAACAACAGCTTTATTAATGAAATGACCTTAATTATCCTGGGTGATATTCTTTTCTGCAATATCTACTTTGTGTTATATTAAAGTAGTCACTACAACTTTCCTTTAATTACTGTTAGGTTGTTGTATATATTTACACTCAATTATATATGTGTATATATATTATTTTTCTTTTTAGATTTATTTATTTATTTTAGAGAGGGAGAGAGAGAGAGTGAGCACAGGGAGGGACAGAGGGAGGAGAGAATCTGAAGCAGACTCCCCATTCAGTGTGGAGCCCAACGTGGGGTTCAATCTCATGACTCTGAGATGATGACTTGAGCTGTAATTCAGAATCATATGCCTAACCAACTGAGCTACCCAGGCTCCTTCTTAGTATACATTTTTCTACCAGTTTTTATTTAATCTACTTAAGTACATATATATAATGTGGTTACATATAGACAGTTTACAGTGCTTTGTTTTGTGCAAAATATCAGTTACTTGTAGTTTTTAAATCCAAATTGACAATGTTAATATGTCATTTTCCTTTTCTTTTTCTTTCTTTCTTTTTTTTTGGCCATCTTTGGAATCAAGTATTTTTATGATTTCACTTAATGTTCTTACTGGCTCATCAAATACTACTACCCTCTGTTTTGGTTTGGTGTTACTTTGCATGTCAAATTATGTAACTTACTATTAACGTACCTTTTCTTTCTTTTTTTTTTTTAAAGATTTTATTTATTTACTTGACAGAGCATGGGAAAAACAGTAAGAGAAAGCACAAGCAGAGGGAGAGGGAGAAGCAGGATCCTCACTGAGCAAGGGCCCCAACCGGAGGCTTGATCCCAGAATCCTGGGATCATGACCAGAGCAGAAGGCAGATGCTTAATTGACTGAGCCACTCAGGCACCCTTGTTGTACCATTTATGTTTAGAAAAGAAATTTACAATGGTGTACTTCAGTTTCCCCCTTCTGAGTGTTTAGGCAATTACTCTCATTGTTCTTACTCTCATATATGTTATACTCCATAATGGATAATGATTTTTTTCTACAAACATTTAGAGTTAAATGATATTTTTAAAGTAGGAACAATATTGTGTTTGCCCACATATTTATATTTCTTGTGCTCTTTATTTCTATTCTATTCTTCTATTTCTAGCTCTAGGTTACATTTGGTATCATTGTGCCTCCAAATGAAGGAATCTTTTTAACATTTTTTGCAGTATTGATTCTCGTTATTTTTGTCTACTCTTTTTCTCCCTTTGTTATTTTAAATACTTTTTAAAGATATATTTTCAAGCTTGCTGATATTACTCTCTGAAGTGTCGAAGTTAATATTACTCCTATCCAGTAAATTTTCATTTCATATAGTGTTATCTCTAGAAATTTGTACTTTCAATATCTCCACTTTTCATGTTCTTTTCTCTATCTTCTTTAATATACAGAACACAGATTTAGTGGCTTTGGTGAAGCCCCTGTCTACTAATCCTATTATTTCTTCCATTTTGGATCAGTTACAATTGATTGATTTTTCTCTCCATTGTTTTGCTGCTTCTTTTCCTGTCTGGTAATTTTATCAGATGGCAGAGATTGTGAAGTTTACCTTTTTTAGTGCTGGATATCCTTACCACCCTGTAAATATTATAAAGCTTTTTTGTGCAGTGGTTCAGCTAATTAGAAACAGATTGATCCTTTTAAAGCGTGCTTTAAGCTCCAAGTGTGGCACTGTAGCATCTTTTAGAGTTAATTTGACTTCACTTCTGAGCAATAACCTTTTGATTACCGTACTAGATGCCCAGTAAATCATGAGGTTTTCCACTTTGAATCCTGGGAATATGATCTATACCCTTCCCTAAGTGTGCTCTGGAGATTGTCTTCTCTGCCTTTCTTGTGTGTGGTTCTTTTCCTAGCTTTGGGTAGTTTTCTCTCTTGCCTGCAGTGGATATCACTCAGCTAGAAATTTGAAGGGGACCTTGGGCAGAGCATCAAAGCAGAGTACCCTCTCCCTATACATCTCTCTCTTCTCCAGCACTTTTGCAAGTTCCATCTTTCTTGACTTCCTCAGACTCCCAGTTCCATCTTTTTAATTTAGGATGGTCATAGGGCTCCATCTGGGTTTCCCTTCCCTGGAAACTCAGGTGAGTAAATGGGGCAATTTTAGGGCTCACATTTTGTGGCCCCTCATTGAGATATCACTGTCTTGTGCTTCTTGATGTCAAAGCTTTTAAGTTGTTTTAAGTGGGACTAAACCCAGATCAACTTACGACAAGATGTCTCTGATTCATTCTTAAATTATACTTTAATACTATGCATTTATTCAATGAGAATTATATTTTTTAGAAGATGTTATCATGTTTCATATTTCATATATTATCTAATATCCTCTTAATTTGTAAAAACATCTTCTGTTATCAGTATGTTTCTGAGAGAATTCATGCGTATTTATGAAGAAAATTTGGAAAAGTTTTTAAATTACAAAGCTGCATTTTGAAAAATAAAACTAATGCACAATCTTTTCTACTTTCGGGGTGGAGTCTACTTTTGAATTTCTTAAACAGAGTGAATGAAAACTATTAAATCAACTCTCAACTTTCTTTACATTTTTTTTCCTTAATTCTCATATGACATACCAATCAAACTTGATTCTCATACCACAATAGAATAATGAGCAAAAATACAAAAAACAAAAAACTACTGAAGTGTTCTTTGTTTTCTTACAAACTCTCTTTATTATATTATAATGTCTAATATTTATAATGTCTTTTTACAGTGTAAAAAAACCTACATAGAGGGGCGCCTGGGTGGCTCAGTGGGTTAAGCCGCTGCCTTCGGCTCAGGTCATGATCTCGGGGTCCTGGGATCGAGTCCCGCATCGGGCTCTCTCTGCTCAGCAGGGAGCCTGCTTCCTCCTCTCTCTCTCTCTCTGCCTCTCTGCCCACTTGTGATTTCTCTCTGTCAAATAAATAAATAAAATCTTTAAAAAAAAAAAAAAAACCTACATAGAGAGTAGTATGGGAAGCAAGTAATATTAGAAACCAAGTAGTATTATAAAGCAAGATTATATGAAACTGCAAATACTGAATCTACACTGTAGGAGGTTTTCTTGTGTATATTCTAGCTTTATAAGTTGCAATAAAATCTATAAGACTGGAGGGAGCAACACCACAATGGTAAGCCATCAGAACAACATGTAGAGCTCTACATTTTCCCTGCAGAACACACAAACATCAAGAGACTTAAATCCATACACTCTGCATTCAGAGTACTAAGAAAATAAGTGTGAAGATACTATGTCTTTTTCTTTATAGAATAATTCAGTGTCCCTTCATTGTATAGACCACTTCTTAGTTTATCGGCTTTGTTTCTTTCTTTCTTTTTTATATAATTATGTATAATTAATATTTCTATGCAACAGAAATATTTTTATCTTTTTAATATTTTATTTACTTATTTTATTTACTTATTTCACTTATTTTACAAGAGAGACAAGCAGTGGGAGGGACAGAGAGAGAGAGAAGCAGACTCCCCACTGAGCAGGGAGCCCAATGTGAGGCTCCATCCCAGGACACCAGGATCATGACCTGAGGGGAAGCCAAACGTATAACCTACTGAGCCTCCCAGGCACCCCTCAGCTTTGTTTCATATATGATTTAATTAAAACCCATTATAAAATCACAATAATATCAAATTCATATATGATTTAATTAAAACCCATTATAAAATCACAATAATATCAAAATAAAATTTAACATAAGAAAGCAAATGGTTTAAAAGAGTACTAAATACAATGTTCAACTACAAGGTTATTTTACTACTTAATTTTTACAAAAAGAGACATTGAAATTCAGATGTCCATTTCATTTTATAATGCTTTAAGTAGGTATTATATATATCTCTAGGAACCAATATGTTGATTAAAATAATTGCATAGATAACGTGCCTGGGTGTCTCAGTCAGTTAAGTGGCGCTGCCTTTGGCTCCCCGGTTCCTAGGATCTAGCCCCACATCTGGCTCCCTGATAAGTGGGGAGCCTGTTTCTCCCTCTCCTACTCCCCCTGCTGTGCTCTCTCTCTTTCTGTTTGTCAAATAAATAAATGTAATCTTTTTAAAAAATAAAATAATTGCACAGTAATATTAATTATTTATAAAATTAATCAGTAATGTATTATTAACATTTATGTCTCTCATAATTCTGTATGGAATGCTAAATTTAAAAACTTGAAATGAAATGAAATATATATAGCTGCTATTTAACAGTTGATATGTTTCTATTCCTCTTAATAGAATAATAAAAATAATTGGAGATTCTTCTTTCTCTGCAGTCTGCATAATCATTTAAATACCATTTGCCATGCTTTCCATTTTGAAAGGCTTTAAATATTGTAGGATTTAATAGAAAACTAATGAACTCAAAAAATTAGTGTTAATTTTACTAGCAGTTTCCAATTAGGTTTACATGAATCTTTTAATAGCAGTTTGGAATCTCTATGACAAAGCGTATATAATGGTTGGTAAATTTACTGAGATTTTTAACCTAAACAGTGTATTTGTTTGTATCATCATATTATCTTACAACTACACATACCCTGCTTTCTCTAAAACCCAGAATGAAGCGATGTAGCAAGTATTTTAGAGTAGATAGTTCATATGCACAGTCAGCTCTGAGTAAAATTCTACACCAGTCTATGTTTTATTTCAACATATTCTATCACCATTTTAAGGACCTTCTCTCTTTCTATGGACACTTGTTTTTTTCTGCCTGAAGTTCCATTTTTGTTCTCACGTTTCTTCTCTATCAAAAATGTATATCATAAATTCACAGAAAATAACATTGGCCTTGAATACATCTTCAGTCACAATAAGTAAGAATAGATAAAAGGAAAAATACAGTGGTGAGAAGAGAAGAGAAGAAAAAATTTTCCTTCTTAGAAGAATTTAAGTTTCAAGCCAAATAGAATGGCTCTGTTATTAAGAGATCTTAAAATATCAGAAAATTTGCAAAATACTTTGTGTTTGTGATATCATATGAACTCCAATCTAAGCTAGCCAAGAATTCTTCTATTTCTTGCATTCTTAAAATAATTCAGTAAATATTGTTTGAGCATGTGCATGTGCACAAGTCAGTAGAACAGGTAAAGTGTGTGGAAAATGTATCCTTAGAAGGACTTTCATTGTATGTTTCAAAGCTTCACAAGTACTTTTCATGATCTTTGGTTGACAGCTTCTTAGAGTTACAATTACAATTACAATTACAACTAATTACCTTACAATTACATCTAATTACCCCCCCCCCAAATGTTACTGGCATACTACTACTAATATTGTTTAAAATATTTACCTTTAAAGGGGCGCCTGGGTGACTCAGTGAGTTGAAGCCTCTGCCTTCAGCTCAGGTCATGTCCCCAGGGTCCTGGGATTGAGTCCCACATAGAGCCCTGCATGGGGCTCTCTGCTCAGTAGGGAGCCTGCTTCCTTTCCTCTCTCTCTGCCTCCTCTCTGCCTACTTGTGATCTCTGTCAAATAAATAAATAAAGTCTTTTAAAATTTTACCTTTAAAAAATAAGAAAGTATTTATCAAAAATAATTAATGATATTACTACTAAGGCTTTTATTGGAATGTCTTACAAGCTTTGCATTTTTACTAATATCACATCAAGTGAAAAAGATAATTTAATTAGTACTGTATATTTTTATTTTCTAAAATTTGATTATAAGTGACACACAATGTTGTATTAGTTTTAGGTGTACAGTATAGTGATTCAACATCTCTATACCTTATGCTATGCTACAATTATTACTTCTTATTATCCAGAATTTAAGGATACTTCTTCAATGACTTATCCTACAAGAATAGAGATGATAATGTTGATATTAAAAATAAAACAAGTATAAATAAAAATTCTTAAAAAAAAAAGTAAATATGCTATTCCACATCTTAATCCTTGTGTAGAATTTTGGTAAACTGTTTTTTTCACCACATATTCTTTTCATAGTGAAATCCTGTTATTTTTCTTTTTTGTATACCTAAGCAAAATTTTAAAGGATATCAAATACAATGCTTATGACAAGAAATATTATTTTTTATCATGAGAAGATGCAATTATTAACAAATCAAATCCACCAACATATAAAAGAGTAATATATTATCAACAAATGGTGTTAATTTCAGGAATACAAGTTTAGTTAAGTATCAGTTAATTTGATTTGTTAAAGATTAAGTCTTCTCAGAGAACAGAACCCTTTAAGTATTGCTTTTCTTTATTCCCAATAATTTTCCCTGTTCTGAAGTCTGCTTTGTCTGAAATTAATTTAGTCACTCCAGGTTTTTTTAATTAATGTCATCATATTGTATCTTTCCCCATACCTTTACTTGTACCTTATCTGTGTCTTCATATTTAAACTGGATTTCTTTTATATAACATATATATATATATATTTTTTTTAAATCGACTCTAACAATCTCGGTCTCTTAATTTATGTATTGAAGCATTCATATTTACAGTGATTTTTTTATATACTTGAATTACTATCTGCCATGTTCACAATGGCTTTCTGTGCACTGCACTTGTTCTTTATTTCTTCCCTCACTCCTCTTTTTAAAAATTTTTCTAAACTGGTTTTAACTGAGCATTTAATGACATTCAACTTTCTCTTCCTCTCTTAGCCTATCAATTATATATGTATACATATAGACAGAAATATCAAGTTGTATCTAAATAGAGAGAGAGTTTACAATATATGTTTTTTGCTGGTTTTGTTTTTAAATAGAAGACCATCTAAAATATCACTTTCCCTTCTGTACACCAGAAAGGTACTAGGGTATCTTTCCTGGTTCTTCACTGTGGGAACCCAGTGGGATTCCTGAAGGTAAAACTCATAAATGCGTGAAGACCCACTTTAAATTCTAGCTCCCCATTGTTTCTTCTTCTCTCTCCAGTTTACACTTAGCTCCTAGACTCAACAAAATGACCACTAAAATGTGTTTGCCAGTATATGACTCCAGGAGCTTGTTTCATGAATGCAGATTTTGGATTCACCAGTCCTTCTAGATTTTGGGGTGACTGCTTGCCATCCTTGCCTAGTTCTTTGAAAGTCCCAACCAAATAATATGATTCTCAGTTTGTTCAGACTTGTGCTTATTGTTAGGATGGGAGTGATCACTTCTAGCTTCTAACATGTTGGAATTGAAATCAGAAGTCACCTGTGATCTGTCATCAGTCATCTGTCACTGTTTGGCTAACATTAATGTGCCAGATACTACAGTGACTAATAAATTACTAAAAGCTTCCTTTGGTTTTTAAATCATTTATAAAGAAAATATTTTTCAATTTCAATTGTAATTAAAAAAGTTCATTTTCAGATAATAAGATTTTTTAGCTTCTAGAGATAACATCGTATGCATAATAATGCACTACTTTGTCTTGAGCTAATGATAAATCAGATTTGTAAGTGGTGAATGCAAAATTTGGTCTTGGTTTTTTCCATAATAAAAAATTCTATATTAGTTCAAACTTAGCGTATTGAAAGTATGAAATTATCATAGATTATGAAGGATAGTAATGATGATTAACTCAAAAGACAAATGCTGCTGTTCAATCTATATTTGTATTATGAGCATTGATTCCATTCCAGTATGCAAAACAAATCTGTCATGATAAATCATGTTGTAAATATTTATCTTTTTAAAGTTAGAAATGTTTTGGGGTCATAAAGTTATACATGACCATAAGAAGTGAATGCCTCTGTTTATAATAACAATAAAAATAATTTATGTCAAAATTAGTACTTCACAAAATTTTATGTACCTCTTAAAGGATATCACTGATAAATTAATTTTTGAGACGTACTAATTTGATGATAGAAATTTTCAGTGACTACTCAGTAATAATCTGGGCAGTAAATAGAAGAATGCCTCAATCTTTGACCTAACCCAGACACTTTCTGTGTGAATTGATATAATTATATATTTCTTCTTCCTTGGTCAGTTAATAACACAGATTACATTAATTGGTTTGCTAATATTGATTCCATATTGCTTCCTGAAAATAAAATTAATGATAAATAGTTCTTTCTGAAATAGTGTTACATTCAGTTTATTAATATTATGTTGGGATTTTTGCATGTATGTTTAAAAGAATTATTAGTATATAGTTTCCCTTCTTCTTTATTTATGTGTCTGCTTGCTTGCATGATTTTTATTTTACTGCTTTTGTTTGGTTTCTGGAAGAGTTATGTAAAACTAATATTAAATCTCTTTAAAAGTTTACTAGAGTTGTCTAGCAAAATAACCTATGCTTGGAAATACCTTTTTTTGGGAGCTTCTATTTTTTTTTAAGATTTTATTTATTTATTTGACAGACAGAGATCAGAAGTAGGCAGAGGGGGGTGGGGAAGCAGGCTCCCTGCTGAGCAGAGATCCCGATGCAGGGCTCAATCCCAGGACCCTGGGATCATGACCTGAGTCAAAGGCAGAGGCTTAACCCACTGAGCCACCCAGGTGCCCCTTTTGGGAGCTTCTTAATTTGGTATTCAATTTTTTAAATGACTAAGGGACTATTATTTATTTATAAATATGATTTATAGAAATAGTAAGGGGAAAGATACCATATTTTATATACCGAATATAGGCTTTTTTGTTGTTCATTCTTCCTTCTTAACACTTCAACACTTATTACCTTTATCATTTTGTTTGAATATCTTCCTTTAGCCTAGTCACAAGTCCTTTTACTTTTTTTTTTGTTCAAGAACGACTTTAATTCTCCTTTATTCCTGAAAGATTGTTTCACTATTTATAGATCTCACAGTTGACACTTCTTTTCTTTCAGAACTTGAAAATTATGCTAGTTCTGTCTGACTTTCATGATTTAAAAAATGAGAAATCAGCTGCTATTCAAATGTGCTTCTTTATAAAGAATGTTTTGTTTCTCTCCAATACTTCAGAATTTTCACTGTTTACTTAATTTCCAGAAGTATAATTTTGCTGTATCTCGGTGGAGATATCCTGACGTTTTTCTTTTCTTTTGGTTTTGGTCAGTGATATAAGTCTGTAGATTTGGGTCTTTTGCCAAATTGATTTTATCCATTACCTCTTTGAATACTCTTTCAGTTCCATTCTCTTTTTTTCCTTCTGGAAGTAAGATAATACAACTATTGGAAATTTTGTTTTTATTCACTGGTCCCTAAGGCTTTTCATATTTTATCAGTATTGTTGTTTCTATGGGATAAATTCTAATGATCTGTGCTCAATTTTTACTTAATCTATTCTCTTGTCATCTCCACTCTACTATTTGGTTTATCCATTAAACATTAATTAATGTATTTTTTGAGTTCTTTAATTTGAATTTGGTTAATTTTTATAGCTTCTCTTATTTTCCTTTCATTGCATTTCAATGGAATTTGTAGCATACTTTAGAAAAAATTATGATGACTTTTGCAAAATTCTTGTCAGTTTATTACAATATCTGATTCATCTCAGAGTAAGCATCTGTTGATTGTTTTTTTCTCATTGGAGTTGTGTGTTTGTTTCTCTGTGTGGCAGGTGACTTCAGTTCTATTTTAGATATTCATCTAACATATTGGGCAACTCTGTGTCCTCTTTAAATATTTTAACAACAACTCGCAGTTTATGCTAGCAATAGGTACTGGCCTAGCTTTTTGTGATTTTGGTTTTCAGGTTTAATTTTGAGAACTTCCATAGTGTTATTTTGATTTGCTTTGATTATCTGATGCCAGTGGGGTCCTTACTTGGTTCCTTCTGGTGCCACTTGACAAAGTAGAAAGTATTTTTACTTACAACTACTAGAGTTTCTACTGAGGAAGAAGGGACTTATGTTCCTGGAGACAAAGAGACATTCATGGTCTACTGAAAGAAAAACTTCTCTTTCCTTTACATTATTATCCATACTTCTGGCCATTCTGACCATAGAATATGGCGTGATTTTCTGACACCAAGCAGTTCTCCAATTCTCTGTGCATATCAACTGTACGTCCTATAATTTAAGTCAGGTCTCAAATTATCTATTTGGAGTTCACATCAGATCCCACAAGTTAAGGGTTGAGACCCTCAAGACTGCCTCCTCCCCCTCCCATTTCAGACACAATTGCAAGCCCCAGGTGGTTACCTATATTTTCTGGCAGACTGGATATAAATCAGAAGTTCCCACAACCCTCTTCTTGGACTTAATAATTTGTTAGAACAACTCACAGAACTCAGAGTTTACTTACTAAATTGTCAGTTATTATAAAAAGAAAAAGAAACATCACAACAAAATGCAAAAAAAAAAAAAAAAAAAAAAAAAAAAGAAAGAAAGAAACAAGTCAGGAACAGCCAAAAGGAAAATGTTCATAGGACAAGGTATTGAGGATGGGGCCGGAGCATCCATGCTCCTCTGGGTGCTCTACATTGATGTAGAGCTCTCTGAACTCTGCATGTTAGGGATTTTAATGGAGGTTTCATCATGCAGGCAGTATCAATTATTAACCCAATCTCTAAGCCCTCTCTCTTCATTGGAGAATGGGAGCTAGAATTGAAAGTTCTAAGCCCTTAATAATGACTTGATTTTTCTGTTGACCAGCCCCCATCCTTAAGCTATGTGGAGCCCACCAAGAGTTGTTTCTTTGTACAAAAAAATGTTCCTATTACCCAGGAAATGTTCCTATTACCCAGAAAATTCCAAGGGATTTAGGAGCTCTGTGTCAGAACCTAGGATCAGAAATAAACCATTAGAGGAAAAGATGCACCTACCAACTTTACGGTGTGGAGAAATTTCAAAAAATAAGGAATTTGGAGCTCTTCCCATGAGCCAAGGAAAAAGAACTAAATATATATTTCTTCTTATAATTTCAACCATGATGATTTTTCTTTTTCTTTCTTTTTTTCTTTTCTTTCACCCTTTCCTTTGGGGGGTGTGTGTGTGTGTGTATGCACGTGCGGACATTATTTCATAGTTGTTGCTGGTCTCCACAGCATGCCCCAACCTCCAGAAAAACTATTGAAAAATAACCAGGAAGAATTAAGTTAAAATTGCAACAAGTGATCTTGTCTTCAGAAAACCATGTCATGAGATCCTGGAAAGACCAGTGGTGGAAGAATTAATATTCAGCAGAAAATAATAGGGCTGGATTTCTCCTAGGTTGTGTCATCTCTTTCCATCACCCTTTTCTGAGAATTCAAAACTGACTCTCCCAACTATCTCAAACTACTTATCTGTTGCAAATGGCATGATTACATTTGTTTGTTTGTTTGAATGGCTGAGTAATAGATCTATCTATCTATATGTCTTTTTCTCGGCATTTTCTTTAGGCATATGTATATATGTTTAGGTCTATATCAAAATGTCTGGCCAACAGCTTTTTAAAAATTTCATTATAGTGAGTCATTTAGAAAGCAATGGTTCTTATGCTTTATCCATGGATAGCCCTAAAAGGTATTATGCTAACTGAAATAAGTCAGATAGAGAAAGACAAATACCATCTGGTGATTGGTTTTTTTGTTTGTTTTGTTTTATTTGTTGTTTGTTTGTTTTTTGAAATTAACTACTGATTATGGGAGACAGACAAACATACTGAGCATGGCCCTTTGTCGTGGCTCATAGTCCTCCTACTTCACCTGGGTCTCTGGGTGGAGAACTGTCTACAGCCTTGTAGGAAAAGAGATAGCTTCTTCCAGCTGCTTATTGTTAGCAAGAAGGATCTGCTTTTCTGGTAGTATAGTCTTCAACTGAGGCTTTTGGCAGGACTCTTGTTGGATTCAGAGTTAGAATGTACCTACTTGAAGCATCTGCTGCTAGGGAAGCGGTTGCCAAATGATGGGTCTAGGTCACCTACTCTCTGGTGGGAGAACACAGATGTCTGGGTGTTGTTGTTTTTGTTTGTTTGTTTTTGTTCTGGTCTTATTATCCCAAACCAGTTCACCTTCTTCTTACCATCTCTTAGTGTTTTCCTTGGTTGTGTCTTGCATTATTTCTTGGGTTTAAGTTGTACTTAATTTTGTTGAACAGGAAGGAATAGTTCTACAACATCTTGTTAAGACCAAAAATATTTTATTTATTTATCTATTTATTTGTATATTTGTATGTATTTATTTATTTATTCGAGAGAGAAAGAGCACACATGCAAGGAGGGAGGAGCAGAGGGAGAGGGAAAGAGAGAATCTCAAGCAAACTCCCTGATGAGTAAAGAACCCCATGCAAGGTGTGATGCCAGGACCCTGAGATCATGACCTGAACTGAAATCCAGAGTTGGTTGCTTAACCAACTGAGCCACCCGGTCACCCTTATTTTATTTTTGAAATCGATATCACTTTCAGATTAGACTTTTTTCCACTTGACACACTAAGGGAATCTTAATAATTAAGATACTGCTTAGAATAACAAATGTGTCATTTTAATAAAGAAGTGGTAATTTAAATTCTAAAGTCTATGATATACATATGTCATTCCACAATAAATTTTTCAAAAACATGTGAGTTTTCCTTAATTTTCTTAAGTTCACCAATAACAAGAATTAAGAATGGATTTTATACATGTCAATGGTTTCTACAATAGTTTGAAAATATTGATAGAACAACTGTTCTTGTCTATTGTAATTTTTAGCTATGGTATAGATGTAGATGATCGTGTTTAAATGAAAAAAAAAGTTTATCTGGTTATATAACTGGTTCAAATTATGCTTACTCTTTTGGGTCATCTCTAACTTGATTACTTTCTGATTTCAACCTTTTTTTTTAAAAGACCTTTTATTTATTTATTTAAGATAGTGTGAGATAGAGAAAGAGACTATAAGTTGGGGGAGAGGCAGAGGGAGAGAGAAGCAGGCTTCCCAATAACGGGGAGCCTGATGAAAGACTCCATTCCAGGACCCTGAGATCATGACCTGAGCCAAAGGGAGTCACTTAACCAGCTGAGCCACCCAGGCACCCCTGATTTCAACCTTTGAATATGTCCTTCCTTTCACCAATACAACTCTATCTTTGGCTCCACTAGTTTGCTTTTTTTTTTTTTTTTCCTTAAGGTTTTTTTTTTTTTTCATTTTGTTTTATTTCTTTTCATGTTCCAGAATTCATTGTTTATGCACCACACCCAGGGCATACTAGGTGCAATACATGCTTTCCAGAATACCCACCACCAGATTACACAACCCCCTACACCCTACCCCTCCAAAACCTTCAGTTTGTTTCTCAGAGTCCACAGTCTCTTGTGGTTTGTCTCCCCCTCCAATTTCCCTAACTCACTTCTCCTCTGCATCTCCCAATGTCCTCTGTGTTATTCCTTATGCTCCACAAGTAAGTGAAACCATATGATAATGGACTCTTTCTGCTTGACTTATTTCACTCAGCATAATCTCTTACAGTCCCGTTCATGTTGATACAAAAGTTGGGTATTCATCCTTTTTGATGGAGACATAATACCCTGTAGTATATATGGACAATATCTTCTTTATCCATTCATCCATTGAAGGGTATCCTTTCCACAGTTTGAAGACTGTGACCATTGCTGATATGCACATTGGCATACAGATGGCCCTTCTTTCCACTAAATCGGTATCTTTGGGGTAAATACCCAGTAGTGCAATTGCAGGTTCATAGGGAAGCTCTATTTTTAATTTCTTATGTAATCTCCACTGTTTTCCAAAGTGGCTGCATCACCTTGCATTCCCACCAACAGTGTAAGAGGGTTCCCTTTTCTCCAAATCCTCTCCAACACATGTTGTTTACTGTCTTGTTAATTTGGGCCATTCTAACTGGTGTAAGGTGGTATCTCAATGTGGTTTTGATTTGAATCTCCCTGGTGGCTAATGATGATGAACATTTTTCATGTGTCTGTTAGTCATTTGTATGTCTTTTTGGAGAAGGGTCTGTTCCTGTCTTCTGTCCATGTTTTGACATGATTATCTGTTTGGCGTGTGTTGAGTTGAGGAGTTCTTACTAGATCTTGGATATCAGCCCTTTGTCTGTAGTGTCATTTCCGAGTATCTTCTCCCATTTCGTGGGTTGCCTCTTTGTTTTGTTGATTGTTTCCTTTGCTGTGCTGAAGTTTTGATCTTGATGAAGTCCCAAAAGTTTATTTTCACTTTTGTTTCCTTTGCCTTTGGAGACATATCTTGAAAGAAATTGCTGTGGCCGATGTTGAAGAGGTTACTGCCTATGTTCTCCTCTAGGATTTTGACAGAGTCTTGCCTCACATTTAGGTCTTTTATCCATTTTGAGTTTATCTTTGTGTGTGGTGTAAGAGAATGGTTGAGTTTCATTCTTCTACACATAGCTGTCTAATTTCACAGCACCATTTATTGAAAAGACCATCTTTTTCCACTGTATATTTTTTCTTGCTTTGTCAAAGATTATTTGACCATAGAGTTGAGGGTCCATATCTGGGCTCTCTACTCTGTTCCATTGGTCTATGTGTCTGTTTTTAATGCCATGCTGTCTTGGTGATCACAACTTTGTAGTAAAGCTTTAAATCAGGCAACATGATGCCCCCAGTTTTGTTTTTCTTTTTCAATATTTTCTAAGCAATTTGGGGTCTCTTCTGGTTCCATACAAATTGTAGGATTTTTTGTTCCAGCTCTTTGAAAAATGCTGGTGGAATTTTGATCGGGATTGCATTTAAAGTATAAATTGCTCTAGGCACTATAGACATTTTAACAATGTTTATTCTTCCAATCTATGAGCATGGGATGGTCTTCCATCTTTTTTTATCTTCTTCAATTTCTTTCATGAGTGTTCTGTAGTTCCTCGAGTACAGATCCTTTACCACTTTGGTTAGGTTTATTCCAGGTATCTTATGATTCTTGGTGCTATAGTAAAAGGAAACGATTTTCTAATTTCCCTTTCTGTATTTTCATTGTTAGTGTATAAGAAAGCAACTGATTTCTGTACATTGAATTTTGTATCCTGCCATACTACTGAATTGCTGTATGAGTTCTAGTAGTTTGGGGGTGGAGTCTTTTGGGTTTTCCACATAAAGTATCATGTCATCTGTGAAGACAGAGAGTTTGACTTCTTCATTGCCAGTTTGAATATCTTTTATTTCTTTTTGTTGCCTAATTGCTGTTGCTAGGGCTTTTAGCCCTAGGCTTCTAGCCCTAGCCTCTTGTTGAACAAGAGTGGTGAGAGTGGGCATCCTTGTTGTGTTCCTGATCTCAAAGGGAAAGCTGTCAGCTTTTCCCCATCGAGGGTGATATTTGCTATGGGTGTTTCATAGATAGATTTTATGAAGTTGAGGAATGTTCCCTCAATCCCTATACTTTGAAGAGTTTTAATGAGGAACAGATGGTGTATCTTGTCAAATCTTTTTCTGCACCATTTGAGATAACCATATGGTTCTTCTCTCTTCTCTCGTTAATTTGTTCTATCACATTGATTGAATTGTGAATGTTGAACCACCCTTGCATCCCATGGATAAATCCCACCTGGTCATGGTGGATAGTCTTTTTAAAGTACTGTTGGATCCTATTAGCTAGGATCTTGTTGAGAATCTTAGCAATCATATTCATCAGGGATATTGGTCTGAAATTCTCCTTTTTGGAGGGGTCTTTGCCTGGTTTGGGGATCAAGGTAATGCTGGCTTCATAAAAAGAGTCCAGAAGTTTTCCTTCTCTTTTTATTTTTTGAAACACCTTCAGGAAAATAGGTATTATTTCTTCTTTGAACGTTTGGTAGATTTCTCCAGGGAATATGTCAGGTCCTGGGCTCTTCTTTTTGGGACGTTTTGGATAATTGCTTCAATCTCATTACGAGATATTGGTCTATTTAGGTTGTCAATATCTTCCTGATTCAGTTTTGGAAGTTTATAGGTTTCCAGGGATGCATTTATTTTGTCTAGGTTGTTTAACGTATTGCCAAATAGCTGTTGATAATAATTTCTGATGATTGTTTCTATTTCCTTGGTGTTAGTTGTGATCTCTCCCTTTTCATTCATAATTTTATTAATTTGGGTTCTCTTTCTTTTCTTTTGGCTTAGTTTTGCCAATGATTTATCAATCTTATTGATTCTTTCAAAAACGAGCTTCTAGTTTCATTGATGTGTTCTACTGTATCTCTAGTTTCTATCTCATTGATCTCTGCTCTACTCTCGATTATTTCACTTCTGGTTTGTGGGGTTGGCTTAATTTGTTGTTGATTTTCCTGTTCTTTAAGGTGTAAAGAGAGCTGGTGTATTCTGGATTTTTCATTTTTTTTGAGGGAGGCTTGGATGACTATGTATTTCCCCCTTAGGACCGCCTTTGCTGTATCCCCTAAGTTTTGGACCGAAGTGTCTTCATTCTCATTGGTTTCCATGAATTTATTAAGTTCTTCTTTGATTTTGTGGTTGATCCAAACATTCTTAAACAAGGTGGTCTTTAGCTTCCAAATATTTTTTTTTGTGTTTTTTTTTTTGTTGTTGTTGTTGTTGTTGTTTTTGTGGTTGAGCTCCAGTTTCAAAGCATTGTGGTCTGAGAATATGCAGGGAATAATCTCAATCTTTTAGTATCATTTGAGCCCTGATTTGTGACCCAGCATGTGGTCTATTCTGGAGAATGTTCCATGTGCACTCGAGAAGAATGAGTATTCTGTTGTTTTAAGGTGGAATGTTTTATATAGATCTATGAGGTCCATCTGGTCCAATGTGTCATTCAATGCTCTTGTTTCTTTATTGATTTTGTGCTTGAATGATAGGACTATTACTGAGAGTGGTGTGTTAAGATCCCCTACTATTAATGTATTCATATCAGTATGACTCTTTATCCTGGTTAACAGTTGTCTTATGTAGTTGGCTGCTCCTGTATTGGTGGCATAAATATTAAAATTGTTAGATCTTCTTGGTGGATAGACCCTTTAAGAATGATGTAGTGTCCTTCTTTATCTCTGACTATAGTCTCTAGTTTAAAATCTAATTTATCCGATATGAGAATTGCTACCCAAGCTTTCTTTAGAGGCCCATTGACATGAAACATTCTTCTCCACCCCTTCACTTTCAGTCTAGATGTATTCTTAGGTTCAAAATGGGTCTCTTGTAGAGAACATACGGACAAGTCCTATCATTTTATCCAATCTGCAAACCTATGCTATTTAATGGGAGCATTTAGGCTATTCACATTGAGAGTGATTATTGACAGGTACGTTTTTATTGATATCATGTTGCCTGTGAAGTCCCTGTTTCTATAGATTGTCTCTGTAAATTTCTGTTCTATGACACTCTTGGATTCTTTCTTCTTTTACAGAACCTCCTTGCCCCCTTAATATTTCTTATAGTGCCGGTTTGGTGGTCACATATTCTTTTAAACCTTGCCAGTCTTGGAAGCTCTTTATCTCTCCATCCATTTTGAATGTCAGCCTTGTTGGATAAAGTATTCTTGGCTGCATGTTCTTCTCATTTAGTGCCCTGAATATGTCTTGCTAGCCCTTTCTGGCTTGCCAGGTTTCTGTGGACAGATCTGACATTATTCTGATGGTCCTTCCTCTGTATGTAAGGAATTTCTCCCCCCTAGCCACCCTTAGACTAGTTTTCATTTGAAATTTCCCCTCCTCCTTAAGTTCCTGAGTGAACTGTCATCACTATAGAAAACTCTCACATAACAACCCATTCTAAAGTACCTTCCTACAGTTGATAGTCTAAAATCATTGTTTGTCTGTATTTCACTCTTTTCCCCCAATAACATTTCAATGTCATAAGGATACAGAATTTGTCTAACTTATCTATGTATCCACAACATCTTGAAGTGCCTAGCATAGCATACAGTAAACACCCTAGTAAGTATATTAAGAGAACACATGAATAAACATTACAGTTATTTTTCCTTTTTAAGGTACGTTTTTCCTAGTAGTAAATTAGAGCCTCTGAGCTTCTAACATAGCCTCTGACAAAAGTGAAAATATAATATATAATAAATTACAAACTCCTAGTGCTAGTTACATAATATCAAAACAATTTTGTTAATATCCCACATTTATTTAGGGCATTTTCCTTAGGCACATATATATATATTTGAGTCTATATCAAAAGTGTCTGACCAACAACTTTTTCAAATTTCTTAATAGTGCGTCATTTAGAAAGCAATTGTTCTGATGCTTTGTCCAACCAAATGACAATTACTTCACAATAAGTAACTATTTTTCTATTATGAAAATATCTGCATGGACAAACCAAGTTAGATATGGTAGTTCTTTATCACGTGGGAATAGAGCTTCTTCTACTTTTTTCTCTCCCGTTGTTAACATATACTTCATATTTTGCTTTAAAATGGCTGCTCTAACTTCTACCAGGATTTCTTTATTTTGTACATGTTTATATAACAACTTGAACTAGTCACAGCACAGCTATTTTAAAATTGAAAATTTCATTTAAATCTAATAAGTTCCCTCTAAGGAAGACAGATAATAAAACAAAACTCAGAGAAAATAAAGGACCTCATCCATGTTGTGCAGGTTATAGCCAAGAAACTTGCATGTCTATATGCGTACAATATTTCAGCTTATGATATTTATTCTGTGTATATAAGATGATAACATTATAATAGCTTCTCATTCTAAAAAAATATTTCAACCAGAGAGTTATCATAAAATACCTAAATCTGTATTCAGGAACAAATTAACCCAGCTCATTAGATGTCCATGCATTTTCCCCCAGAATAATGAACAAAGAGATCATGGAGATAATGAATCTTTTCCTAACTTGACATAAGAAGGATTATCATTCACAGAATTTTCTTAGAGTCACACAATAAATACTTTACATATTAAAAGCCTGATTGACCTTTAAATTCTTAGATACCGTAACTGATGGAAAAACTGATTCTGAAATTTAGCAAAGCATGTTATGATGCATTCAATTAGTGCACACATTTATGAATTACAGTGTCTCAGAATTATAATGTCTTAATGTCCTAAATAATATTAAGGTTTTTAATCTCAGTGCACTTTTACATAAATTTATAAAGTGCATTTGCAGCTGATAAAAAAATAGTGACTTAAGTAGACTGAACACTCCTTTATTATCATCTTGCATTAATGGATAAACTTCAGAATTGACATTTAAACCCATTTTTGTCAGAAATGCTACAATCCTTTCAATAAGTTGCTTGTATTGAGGAATATTGAAGTAGTTTGAAAAAGGGTTCAAGGAAGGTGATATCCTAGGGAGGAAAACACAGGGTTCTAATACTGAGAGATCAAGACTAAGGAATGGTTACTTTGTCAACAGAGAGCAGAGCCTGGATCATTGGACCTGTCTTTGGTATAGGATCAAATTTTCAAGATGTTGAAGTCGTTAGGCTCTTTATCAATTATATACCTCGACAGTAGAAAAGAAGAAAGGGATCAAATACAATTATGCATTAGGACTTTATGATCAATAGAAAAGATGATGATTTATGTGAATTTTGGCTACTAAAATTTCTTTCTGACATCTAAGTGCAGGAGAATTGGCACATGCAATCTCTGTGATAGGAAGATAATAAAGCAAACCCTGGTGTGGCAGTGGGCTCCTTCCAAAACTGCTGAGAGAACAAACTAAAATTAAAGAAGCAAAATCTCTTTTCTAAGTTTGACCTCCATTATATTGACATATTAACTTATTTTATTAACATACTTTTATGTAACTAATTCACTTCTCTGCACCTGTTCTCCCTACTTTGCTCATTAAGAGTATCAGATCATTTCAGAGGGCAGAGGTTGGGAACATATCTATGTGTATTTGTATGTTTTATGTATATAGATAAGTGTGTGTACACATAACTCACAAATATACATAAAAACATAAATGTATCAGTATATCTAATATGTAATACCACATTGTTCATTCTAGTAAGTTTAGCTACCCAAATCTCTAATTCTTTTCTTCAATTGTGAGAAGCCTGACTCTTACCATCTTAACATATTTATGTATTCTATTAGTAATTATTTCATTCTAAATATTTCATATATATGATTATATTATAAATGGCACCACTTTTTAAAATTTTCATTTAGGTGTGTCTGGGTGGTTCAGTTAGTTAAGCATCACAATGAGGTGATACCTCATTGTGGTTTTGATTTGCATCTCCCTGATGAGTGATGGCAAATGTTTTTTCATTTATCTGTTGGCCATCTGGATGTCTTTGAGGTCTTCTTTGGAAAAATGTTTGTTCATGTCTTCTGCCCATTTTTAAATTAGATTATTTGGGTTTTGGGTGTTGAGTTTTATAAGTTTTTAATAGATTTTTATATAATAACCCTTTATCAGATCAGATATGCAATTTGCAAATATCTCTCCCATTCTTAAGATTGCCTTTTAGTTTCATTAATTGTTTCCTTCACTGTTCAGAAGCTTTTAATTTTGCTATAGTTCCAGCAGCTTATTTTCGTTTTAGTTTCCCTTGCCTCTGGAGACATATCTGGAATAAAAGTTGCCATGGCTTACGCCAAAGAGATTTCTTCTAGGACTTTTATGGTTTCAGGTCTCACAATTAGGTCTTTAATCCATTTTTAATTTATTTTTGTGAACGTTGTAAAAAGTGGTCTAGTTTCTTTCTTTCATATGTTTTCCCAACACTATTTGTTGAAGAGACTGTCTCTTTCTTATTGGATATTCTTTCCTGCTTTTCAAAGATGAATTGACTGTGTAGTTGCCAGTTTATTTCTGAGTTTTCTGTTCTGTTCTATTGATCTGTGACAATTTTTTTTTTTGCCAGTACCATCTTGTTTTAATCACTACAGCTTTGTAATATAACATGAAATCCAGAATTGTGGTGCTTCTAGCTATGCATTTCTTTAGAATGACTATTGATTTTATTCTATAAGATTAAAAAAAAAACTGCACAAAAATAAAAAATGCAAAATAAATCAGTATCTATGGAAGAAGACTCAATATTGTAAGCATGGCTGTCTATAATGTATAAATTTAATACAATCCTAATACCATTTTTTCAGACTCTTTTCAACAAGACTACTAAACTCTAGATTTTGCATTTGTAAAAATTTAAATAGTATTAAATATGTATAAAATAAGTGCACTGAGAGGGACTGACACTACCAGATTTTTAAAAATAAATAAATAAGCTTTAGTTATTAAAAGTTATTTTGCCATAAACATGTAAAGGAAAAAAGTGATTGCCTAGGTGGCACCGTTGGCTGAGCAACTGACTCTTGGTTTCAGCTCAGGTCAGGTTCTCTGGGTGGTGAGAGTGAACCCCACATCGGCCTCTATACTCAGGGTTTAGTCTGCTTGAGATTCTCTCTTCCTGTCCCTCGGCTCCTCCTGCTCATGTGCTCTCTCTTTCAAATTAGTAATTAAATTAAAAAAAAAAAAAGGCGGTATAGAATGAAAAGTCCCTAAGCAAACATAAATAATCAGAAGAGTTAGTATAACACATATGTATTAGTGCAAACCAGAAAATTTTAGTATTTAAACATGGTCTAGGGGAAAACAGAAATTAAGAAAAAAAACATTTATTTGCATCCATACTTATTAGTGCAATCAAGAAAAGTTCCAATTAATCAAAATTACAATATGAAACAAAAATAAACCATAAAAACTGTAGAATGTAAGAGTGAGGGGTTTCTGGGTCACTCAGTTTGAAAAGCATGTCCCTCTTGATCTCCAGGTGATGAGTTGAACCCCATGTTGGATGTAGAGATTACTTAAAAAAAAAAAAAAAAAAACAAGACTCGGGGTGCGTGGGTGGCTCAGTGGTTTAAAGCCTCTACCTTCAGCTCAGGTCATGATCCCAAGGTCCTGGGATCAATCCCCACATCAGGCTCTCTGCTCAGCAGGGAGCCTGCTCCTTCCCCTCTCTCTCTCTCTCTCTCTCTCTCTGCCTGTGTCTCTGCCTACTTGTGATCTCTGTCAAAAAAAATCAAAATTAAAATAAAAAAAAAATAAAATAAAATATAAAAGTGATGTTTTCTATTATGAATCTGGAATGGAGAACATATTTCTAACTGTCCCTCAGAACCATTAAAATTAAATTAAACTTAAAAATTAAAAAAAATGTTCAGGACAGAAAACAGCACTTCCAATACTTTTGCACAGGGATTTCATAAAGGATCAAGGAGAAGTGCAATTCAAAAGACAAAATAATAAATGATAAATTGGGCAAATTAGATTACAGTTCATGTTTCAGAAAAAGGCCTTGATCCCCCAGTATGTAAAGTTTCTGAAAGTTAATAAAGAAAAAAATTTACATTTTTTTAAGATTATGTATTTATTTGACAGAGAGAGAACAAGAGTACAGGCAGGGGGGAGCAGCAGAGGGAGAAGGAGAAGCAGGGAGCCTGATGTGGACCTCAATCCCAGGACCCTGGATTTATGACCTGAGCCTAAGGAAGTTGCCCAACCAACTGAGCCACCCAGGCACCCCAAGAAAAAATGAAAAATTAATAGAAAATAGCTAATTTATAGGAAAACATTGTTGATGGGACAGTTAATTAAAAGCTACTTAACGGGGCACCTGGGTGGTATAGTCAGTTAAGCACCTGACTCTTGGTTTCGGCTCAGTTTGTGATCTCAGGGTTGTAGGATCGAACCCCTGGTCAGGCTCTGCATTCACTGCAGAGTCTGCTTAAAGAGTCTTTCTCTCTCTCCCTTGGCTCCTCCCACCCTGTGTGTGTGCTATCTCTCTCTCTCTCAAATAAGTCAATAAATCTTAAAAAGAAAAAAAAAACAAAAACAAAAACAAAAATCTCCTTAACTATCTGAAAAGATGCTCAGCTTCACTTATGAAAGAGAATTTCAAATGAGATTTTGGTAAGAGTTCTAATTTTGTATCGTATCTATAATGGAGTAGCTTGTGTTAGATTAACTCTGACACAGAGAAAAACCTTAAAGTCTGGACAAAATTAAGACAAAGAAACAGAAGCCAGCTACTTAAAGGTATAAAAGAGCAGTCAAAGCACATGGGCTCCAGGGTACAAATTCGGAAGGAGAAGAACCTGGTGACATGAGCCAGTCTTCATCAGTTGGAGTCTCCTCTTTGAGGCATGAGTGAATTGGTGGTTCTGGGTTGCTAGAGGAGAGCATCAACCTATAGTTCTCTGCAGCCTCATAAATCTGAATTGACACAAATTGGGTTTATTTCTTATTTTCAACTGGATTTTGGAAAAGTCTATACTTCTTTAAATAGGTGTACTCAATATACCATATAATATCTATTTTGAAAGCTAATTTGGCTATCCCACTTGATTTAGAGCATGAGATGTTTTTGTTGGGATAAAAACGCACTCATGTGACATGTCTCAGATAATTAGTCTTCCTTCTCAGGTTTTGGAGCTCTGAGAATGTCTTAGAGACATCTTCGGAGTGCCAAATACAAAAGCTACCATGTAATACCATTGAAAATGACGTGCTAATGAGATTTTTTTTGGTCTGACAATAATCAGCATTTTATGTTTAGCTGGTTGTACATGTTCTGTCTTCTTTCTATGAAATCTAGGTGCGTATGGTCATAAGCAACTTTACCCATGCCACCTATTCCTCATGTCTACATTTTTCAATTCTTACAAGGAATATGCCTCAAGCAGGTTGTGGGCTATGGTATTAGGAGTTTTCATTAGAGATCACAAGGCTCTCCCTTCTGGAATACCAAAGCTTTGTTTGAATTATATAATATTTGCCTCATGAACTAATTATTATCAAACTAATTCCAGTAATTGCTGTGAACAAGATAAGTACTGAGCTGGTTCAAACACCCAAAATGATAATCCTAGGGAGTTCAAACTCCAAGAATGATAAAATCTTGACGTTTCCTGTTCTAAACCATGACCAAACTAATTTGGCCTAGATGCGAGGGTTAAACTCTCAGCACGATGTTATAATTATACTATTGGGCTCTTTTTTCCTCTGGTTTAACATCTTGAAAATATGTCTCTGTTAATCTCTGATTTTCATTCTCTGATATGGACATTAACAGAAGCTCATTAACAAAAATGAAGTATTCTCTCTATGCGCTGTCCTTATGGTTCCCTACATACTTGAAAGCAGTTCTGTAATGACTTATCTCTTTGCACTGAAATGATGACACATGAATGAGTAATATCTGAGAGTATAAAGAATTTTGCCCAAGGTCCTATGGCTGATAACACCTCAGGGTCACCACAGGGATAACTGGCATGGAGACATTTAACTCTCAAAAATTATTTTAAGCCTCTTAAATCACATTTATGTTTCAGACAAACCATATTAGAGTTTCATATATAAGGCATATACATTTCTCTTCTGGAAAAATTGTTTACTGCAGTCACTGCTGTATTGGGAATACTCCATAGTATACAATTTGGTAGAGGAGCTCCTAGCAGCTCCATCTACATAGGAGCCAACCTACAGTGTAAGATCTTTTGGGCTCAGACATCTATATTTTTGTATTTATCAGTAAACTCTTTTAGATGCTCAAGTATTTAATAAAACTACCATACATGTTTTGAGTATTTAGTTCTAACAATTTCTGGTTAAGTTGGCTCCACATTTTATCTGTTAGAATTTCATTGGTTATTATGTTCAAAGGATCCCACAAATTCAGTTGTCTTCTTCCTCTCTCTCACATAAAAGTCAGGCTCTTGAAACCTGGTATATTTGTCTATTTGTTGTGATCTACTAAATTTTTGGTACCTCAATATTTTTATTCATATCTGCTATTCGTGTCAATTAATTGTGTGGTATTAATAATGGGATGCTAAAGACTCTGATATCCAGCCAGCCCTTGGACTATACAGTGGTTCTCCTTAGCATTGGCCAAGAGAATGTCCCTAATTTTGCTTCCCCTGTTCAGTCATGAAGTAGAAATCAGGACACTTGATTTCTCCAGCTAATCAAGTTTGTCTGCTATTATAGTATATCTTAACTGGTTGTAAAACCTCTGCTTTATCTTGAGGATGAGTAACTCACTTTAATAACATTTAATTGGGCTGGGGGGAAAAAGTCATTTTTTAATCAAAATTCATGGCTTTGTGGTAAAATGTATGACCTTTCATTTTATAAAAATCATATCTGACCTCATTGAGCCATGCCTAATTGGTTTCAGTTTCCCTTACTTCTAAACTGGTTTCAACAACTTCTTCTTCCTGTGTCTGGCTATTATTTTCATTTTCTCTTTATGACCTTCAAGAGTATAAATCTCTTATTTCCCAGATATTTGGGAATTTTACTTTCTCTAAACTTTTGGAATCATTCCTTCTTTTTTTTACAATATGTGTTTCTAAATTTACCCCATGTATTAGAGTAAGATTTCACAGAGCATTTCTGTGTTGCATGTATTATACCATTGGAGACTCTTAACATTGTCATTTTTTAAAAGATTTTATTTATTTATTTGAGAGAGAGTGACAGCACAAGTGGTGGGGAGGGGCAGAGGGAAAGGGAGAAGCAGGCTCCCCAGTGAGCAGGGAGCTCAACAGGGGACTCAATCCCAGGACACTGACCTGAGCTGAAGGCAGACACTTAATGGACTGAGTCACCCAGGCACCCATTAACATTGCCATTTAATTTAACTGAGAAACATGTGAGATACAGTGGACATGATCACTGGTCGTAATTTATATGGGGCAAACTGGGTAAAATTTTAGCCATAAGTATAGTGCAGCTTTGAAATTATTTTATTACCATATGAATTTGACCCTTCCTGAAGGGCCTTTTTGTGTCAAATAATACTCTGCTCACGAGCAGTGGTAAGAAAATCGATAAAGGAAAAGTAGGTGTTGTTAGGGTTATGGATTTAAGAAGGTAGGCAGTGATAACTACAGTTGTGATCACAATTTGACTTAACAGTTAATTATAATAACCGCAAAGAAGAAAAGAATAGAGAACATAAGGAGTAATGCTATCCCCACTTTTAATTTTTGATATGAAAAGATCTCTACTAAAGGATCTCTACTAATTGTTCTCATTTACATCTACTACAAAAAAGAGGTATGAATTACCTGGTTGATGTGTGATTCAATTGGGTAGACCTATATTAACAGTTTATTAGCACAGGCTGGACCAATAGAGTTAATCTTGTGGTGCTTCCATATAGCCTAATGGCATCTAGAGGCTCCAGCTGACTGGATACTATGCTATTATTTCAGTGTCTTATTCGGTAGACTCACTTAACTTTCAAGTCGAACTTTATTGAAATTCAGCTTATAAGTTCTGTGATCCATGTATACATTACTATTCTCTTTATGTTTCAGCAACATTGATTAGCATTCAGTGCAGTTCCTATTGAAAATAGCATATTTTAAGGCTAAGGGGTACAAAAACTAACGTGCATTTTTGCCTCATCTCCAACACTAATATAGCATGATATTAGAGGATTATTGCCATGAACACTGCATGATAGGGAGGGCAATGCAATTTTTCCTTTCCTTATCTATGAAGGAATCAAAGAAATTTACATACTATTAAAGAACAAAATACATTACAGTACAAAAAAATACCATTAAAACAACATAGTTGTGTTTATTAATGCATATATTTATGTAATTTCTACACTATTTTTTTTTTAATCCAAAGCATTCATTCATGAAGAAAGATACTTAGCATTCAAGAGGTATTTTAATGAAGGACATCTCCATGAGAATGGTATAAAGTTTGATTTCTCTTGGTGGGTTTCAGTCTTAACCATGCTTTATAAAAATGAGCAAGGGTTGAAAGATTTCTTGATCACATCCCAAGGGCTCATTTCCACAGCAGCACCTTCTCCAACCTGCAGAGCCTTACTGTGGTGTTCTGGTTCAGTTCTAATTTGGCTAATTAAATTCCACCTGCATATCTGACTTCTTACAGTTTTCAGCCCTTTTTGCAATCTTCTGTTATTTCCTGTTTTGAATTGATGACTGCTGTGCCCTGTAGAACCGAGGCGGCAAAATGCACAGGAAATTATTCACCCCGCTTCTGCTGCGGTTGGAGTAGAGCATAACAGTCTCCAGCTCCATTTTTCATTTCACTGTAAATTTGTGAAATAGAATCATTTTCCTTGTTTCTGTTCTGCTAGGAAAATAAATTCCATAGAAACCTGTACCTGTTCAATTTCTATTAAAATATGTACTTACCTAACCGAAAGTTAAAAGATTTTTTTTATAAGTGCAGAGAATATAAAGTGGACTTTTAAAGATTTTAAGCCCAAAATTTGCAAAGTTATTACTGATTAAAATAAACCTTGATTCATTAAATTAAGATAGCAACCTACTTTTGCTGATTGAGCTGTCCACCACTAAAGTCGCAGGTAGAAAACTCAACCTGTATGTGTACTTAGTAAATAAAGTATGTGTCTGAATGCAAACTCAGGTCATATAGTTCAGTTTGAGGTCAGATGACCATATTTGTTGTAGATGAATTTCAGTGGTTCTGGTACCAGCTCCTTTTCATCAGATCATTCTGCAGTCAAATGCTCTACCACTGAGCTATACCCCCTCATCAGATCATTCTGAAGAGGAGTATTTCAGTCACGTTGTTGACCGTGTGTCCCAGCCCCGTCTCTGCCCTCATTTTCTGGACACAGAAACTCTCCAGTTCCCCCTCCGCCTAAGTCTAAAGTAACACAGAGTACATGGTAATGAGTATAATAGTACAAGCTGCGCCTTTCCTTTTCACACAGGTAGACCGTAGATTATATCCTATTCTAAAAGGAAAAATATATTACTTTCAGGTTTATTACTCAGTATCAACCATATAAATAAATGTGGAATTCCAGTGGGTTTAGAGGAAAGCAATATTATCAAAGAAATATGTGGACTCTGGCAATGGTTAATATTTCACCATAAAAAAACACAGAATATGATAATAAAATAAGTACATTGAAGTCAATATTAATACATATATCTTAAAGAACTACAGATGTACAATTTATGTAGACATTTATTTTCTTACCAGATTTGCTTCAATGAATATATATATATACATATATATATGTGTGTGCGCACATATGCCCATTATATTAATACTATATATACTGAATAGAACATAGTACTTTTGTTTCATTTGAAATAAAACATAGGCTTATTAATTTATTCATATTAGCCAATCCAAGTTAGAAATGAAAATTGTAGATTTTTTTTTGTTTTGAAATTTGAAAATGTTATGCAAGATATAATTCCCTTTGACATGAAGATGTCTGTGTTATCTTAGAGAAAAAATTGATTGTGTGAGTAAATGTGTAAACATGTGGGCATTACCTGTCTGCACTCTAATTGAGAGGTAGGAGCATATAACTAAACTTTGGCCTCTTTGGAAACCCCAAGGCTCCCTTACCTCACTTAGAAGAAAATAGAATGTGAGTCAAAGAAAAAAAAAAAAAAGGTGTCATTAAGGAGAAAATGGTGTCACTATACTCATGAAGGAATAAAAAATAAAGCAGTTAACTGGATGACAGTGTACTTCCTTTCTTTTCTTTTCTTTCTTCTTCTTCTTCCTTTTTTTTTTCTTCTTTTATTCTCTTTTATAAGCTTAATGAAATAACTTGAATCTGTAGGCATAACCCCCTCAGGTGGCATCTCTGCCCTAGTAAAACCAATGGAAGGCCAGAATACAATCCAAAAAGACATATTACAGGTTTTTGCTTGTACCTATATCTAAAGTATACAAAGATACCATCCAGATTCCAAGTCTACCTGGCATACCTGAGCAGAATAAAATATTTTTTCCTTGTTTCTTAAATCCTGCAGTGTATATTTTTCAAAACTCCACCACTAGTGAAATTGGACATGGTAGATGCCTTATAAAGAATTCAATAATCTAATCTCTGATTTAGTTATGTAATTTATTAAGCTAATGTACTGATTATTCTCTCTTGCACATATAAGTGACAGTGGCTCTCATGCCATAATGCTGTGATCTGGTATCCTTAGTTCTTAGTATTTGAAAAAGCAATTATACATTCTGGCCTGAGTTAATGAATTAACATTGCAACATTAGATCTTTTAATATATGAAATGATGTGTGAGTGGTCAACCTAAGAACAAAGGCCATCGAGACAGACAGAACTCACATGTAAACCCCAAGTCCATTAAATACTGAAACACTCAGAGCCTCAGTTTTCTTGTATATAAAATTTAGATATTGTTGCCTAACACTCTCTCTCTCTCTCTATTTATATATATATATGTACACATATATATGTGTGTGTATGTATGTATGTATGTATGTGTGTATATATACATATATAGTATTTGATATAATAAATGGTCACAAAAATTCCATGATTCTGGAACAGAAGACATACATGTGACATAATGAAAAATCCTTAAGTAATGAAATTAAAACTATTCCCCACCAAATGCTATGGGGCTCAGTCAGTTAAGTGATTTCCGTTCAGGTCATGATCTCAGGGTTCTAGGATTGAGCTCCATGTCAGGTTCCCCACTCAGTGGGGAGTCTACTTGTCCCTCTGTCCCTCCCTCTGCACATGCTCTCTTTCTCCAATAAATAAATAAAATCTTTTTTTTTTAAAGCTAGCTGTATTTTCTTAATATACTAGTTAAATTTTCTCTTCTTACTTCTAATATACTAGTTAAATTTTCTCTTCTTACAGAAGAGATAATGAAAATTGGTTACAGAAGTAGAGCATTGTTATAACTACTTGAGATTTTATTGCATATATTAGATGATTAAATGAGTTAAATAGGGGGCACCTGGCTGGCTCAATTGGTAGAATGTGTGACATGAGTTTGAGCCCCATATTTGGTGTAGAGATTATTTAAAAAAAATTTTAAGTCTTTAAAAACAAGAACTATTATAAAGAATTCAAAAAATATCTGGTACATAATAAATATTTAAAATACTTATGGTTTGTCTCCCTCCCAATCCCATCTTGTTTCATTTATTCTTCTCCATTGGGGAGGGTATGTGCTTTGGTGAGTGCTGTGAAGTGTGTAAACCTGGTGATTCACAGACCTGTACCCCTGGGGATAAAAATATATGTTTTTTTTTTTTAATTTTTTTTTTAACTTTTTATTTTTTATAAACATATATTTTTATCCCCAGGGGTACAGGTCTGTGAATCACCAGGTTTACACACTTCACAGCACTCACCAAAGCACATACCCTCCCCAATGTCCATAATCCCACCCCCTTCTCCCAAACCCCCTCCCCCCAGCAACCCTCAGTTTGTTTTGTGAGATTAAGAGTCACTTATGTTTTGTCTCCCTCCCAATCCCATCTTGTTTCATTTATTCTTCTCCTACCCACTTAAGCCTCCATGTTGCATCACCACTTCCTCATATCAGGGAGATCATATGATAGTTGTCTTTCTCTGCTTGACTTATTTCACTAAGCATGATACGCTCTAGTTCCATCCATGTTGTCGCAAATGGCAAGATTTCATTTCTTTTGATGGCTGCATAGTATTCCATTGTGTATATATACCACATCTTCTTGATCCATTCATCTGTGGATGGACATCTAGGTTCTTTCCATAGTTTGGCTATTGTGGACATTGCTGCTATAAACATTCGGGTGCATGTGCCCCTTTGGAAAGACTCCACTCCAAAACTGCTAGAACTTATACAGGAATTCAGTAAAGTGTCAGGATATAAAATCAATGCACAGAAATCAGTTGCATTTCTCTACACCAACAGCAAGACAGAAGAAAGAGATATTAAGGAGTCAATCCCATTTACAATTGCATCCAAAACCATAAGATACCTAGGAATAAACCTAACCAAAGAGACACAGAATCTATACTCAGAAAACTATAAAGTACTCATGAAAGAAATTGAGGAAGACACAAAGAAATGGAAAAATGTTCCATGCTCCTGGATTGGAAGAATAAATATTGTGAAAATGTCTATGCTACCTAAAGCAATCTACACATTTAATGCAATTCCTATCAAAGTACCATCCATCTTTTTCAAAGAAATGGAACAAATAATGCTAAAATTTATATGGAACCAGAAAAGACCTCGAATAGCCAAAGGGATATTGAAAAAGAAAGCCAACGTTGGTGGCATCACAATTCCGGACTTCAAGCTCTATTACAAAGCTGTTATCATCAAGACAGCATGGTACTGGCACAAAAACAGACACATAGATCAATGGAACAGAATAGAGAGCCCAGAAATAGACCCTCAAATCTATGGTCAACTCATCTTCGACAAAGCAGGAAAGAATGTCCAATGGAAAAAAGACAGCCTCTTCAATAAATGGTGCTGGGAAAATTGGACAGCCACATGTAGAAAAATGAAATTGGACCATTTCCTTACACCACACACAAAAATAGACTCAAAATGGATGAAGGACCTCAATGTGCGAAAGGAATCCATCAAAATCCTTGAGGAGAACACAGGCAGCAACCTCTTCGACCTCTGCCGCAGCAACATCTTCCTAGGAACAACGCAAAAGGCAAGGGAAGCAAGGGAAAAAATGAACTATTGGGATTTCATCAAGATCAAAAGCTTTTGCACAGCAAAGGAAACAGTTAACAAAATCAAAAGACAACTGACAGAATGGGAGAAGATATTTGCAAACGACATATCAGATAAAGGACTAGTGTCCAGAATCTATAAAGAACTTAGCAAACTCAACACCCAAAGAACAAATAATCCAATCAAGAAATGGGCAGAGGACATGAACAGACATTTCTGCAAAGAAGACATCCAGATGGCCAACAGACACATGAAAAAGTGCTCCATATCACTCGGCATCAGGGAAATACAAATCAAAACCACAATGAGATATCACCTCACACCAGTCAGAATGGCTAAAATCAACAAGTCAGGAAATGACAGATGCTGGCGAGGATGTGGAGAAAGGGGAACCCTCCTACACTGTTGGTGGGAATGCAAGCTAGTGCAGCCACTCTGGAAAACAGCATGGAGGTTCCTCAGAATGTTGAAAATAGAACTGCCCTATGACCCAGCAATTGCACTATTGGGTATTTACCCTAAAGATACAAATGTAGTGATCTAAAAATATATGTTTATAAAAAAATAAAAATTAAAATACTTTTTTTTTAAAAGATTTTTATTTATTCATTTGACAGAGAGAAATCACAAGTAGATGGAGAGGCAGGCAGAGAGAGAGAGAGGGAAGCAGGCTTCCTGCTGAGCAGAGAGCCCGATGCGGGACTTGATCCCAGGACCCTGAGATCATGACCTGAGCCGAAGGCAGCGGCTTAACCCACTGAGCCACCCAGGCGCCCTAAAATACTTTTATTATCAGTGTATGCATGGTTTGGAGGGCTTTATAGTAAAATATAGTTTTTTTATACTAAAATGTGGATTCAGTGGTTTTCAGTAAGTCCTTTCTTCATGGCAACATCATGAGTTTAGAAACTATTCTAGTTTTTTATGTACTTACCTACATTGGTTAACTTATATATGGCTGAGTCTATCAAGACAAACATTTTCAGAGTGGATGAAAACAGCTAATAAGCCCCTCTGGCAAAACTAATATTTTCAAAAGATTTAAGTCTGTCTGAATATAGGAAATGGACTACTTGTATTTATCTTTATAAAGGGGATAAATGAGAAATCTTAATAAAGTAATCACCATAGCTTAAAAACATGCAAATATAGATTTATGTTCTGCTTGCTCTAATCCTTTTTCCTTTTGACATGCCCTCAGATGGCTTATAACTTTTGTGCTTTTGGTTTTACACCTATAAAATATCGTCAATATCACTCTTTCCAAAGCATATATAAATAAATTATTTTTTCAGAAATGAAATAGATATTTGCGTATCTTAATTCTTATGAGAGTAGAACTGTATCATAAATAATTTAGTTCTTAATCTGAAATATCAGTAGCTAATTTTTCCTGTTACACCTATGTTTTCTTAGGTCATAAAAGCACTTCTGTTTTCCCTTCTAACGAGGCAAAATCAGATACATATTTTGATGTTAGATTTCTATAAAAATCTTTTCTATAAACTTCATAATCATATGACTTTGGGCAGTGTGCCAAAGTATCAAATATGTATATAATTTTATCAATGGCTCTTTTCCAAAGGATGTGTTTAATAATTTGCTCTGTTTTAAAATTGATTTGTTCTGCCTTTCACAAAACTGAAATGAGACAAGTTATTTATCATTTCAAGGCTTTAACAACTAAGCATTAGGCCAAGCATGGGATCCCTCTGACAACAGGGTTCTGTGGAACTGCTCAGGTCACATGGCCATGAAATTGGTTCTGTTTTTAAGGTAATAATGAACTTTGGAAAATAATTTTTTCTCTTGATGGCGAGGTCAGGGGTTTTCATTCTGAGGTGATCTGCTATTGGTTGTATGTTTTACACAGATGACTGGTTCTTACCAATACAACTGTGATGACATGACCAAAAAAACGTTTGTTTTCTTGAGAAAACCAGAGATCATACTGAGAATAGAATGTTTTGTTGTCTTTGGTGAATTAAATAACTGAATAAATATGTTTCTTTATATGTTTGAGATGTATATCTCTCACGTATTACATTTAGATTATTTGAAAATCAATTTATCCAATATTCTTTTGTGTCTAAACAAGTAATAGTTCTTAACTGACATATTTGTGTGATATATTAATATGTTTAATGTACATATACTCTCAGAAATCTCTAGGTCCTTCTTTTTGTAACTAGCTATGCACTTTTAATTTAAATATGACTGAATTAATTTTTTAAAAAATGAAGAATAAACCCCATATTTACTTTCAGCCTACATGAGTCTTTGACTGCTTATATAAACATAAATAAATATATATTTTTACCGTTTTAAGAAATTCTGAAAAAAATATTTTCTGAGATTTTGGGATTTTAGACATGTAGTTTCAAAGCTTAATACAGCACACATTGTGCACACATGATTTTATACATATATATATATATATAAAACATAAAAATCTTCAAAGTTGTCTCTCTTTTTTTTCTTTGTGATATCCAAGAAACCAAGGAAAACTTTCAAACTTTAAAATCTATAATTTGCTCTTTTTCTCAACATTATTTAAAATAAAATTGATGGATGGGGCGCCTGGGTGGCTCAGTGGGTTAAAGCCTCTGCCTTCGGCTCAGGTCATGATCCCAGGGTCCTGGGATTGAGCCCCACATCGGGCTCTCTGCTCAGCAGGGAGCTTGCGTCCCTCTCTCTCTCTGCCTGCCTCTCTGTCTATTTGTGATCTCTCTCTGTAAAATAAATAAATCAAATTAAAAAAAATTTTTTTAAATAAAATAAAATATTTGAATTTTTCTTAGGGGCTTTGGAGATCATTGTGGGTTATGATAACAGAAAATGATTAGTGAAATTGTAAAATTGCATTTCTGGACAGGGAGCCAGAGAGTTGTTTCTTTATGTTGAACTTTTCTGAAAAAGGAACTTCATTTTCTCATTTGTGCAAAATAGGAATTAGGTCAAGCCATTTGATTCAGATTGAACAGGAATTCAACATGAATCCTGTTAATTCCTAGCTACATAACCAAAAGAAAATTAACTGCTTTGAATTTAAGATCATTTGCAAAATGGGCAGAGTAATAACCCTATCTCTTAGAATTTCTGTGAAGACTACATGAGAAATGCTTATTAAAAGATTTAGTGTTGTGCTGAATATGTATGTAGAATTTCTAAAGTATTAGCTATTATAAATGGTTCCCCATTGCCATCCACCAGTTTGAACTTTTCCAGTTAAAGAGAATTCTACAAATTGTGAAAAATGGTAATGTACTATGCACATAGTTATTTGATGTGGAAATTTGTGTAGCTCCAGTGGTTTTCCAGAAATCCTAGTGTTACTAGCTTGCGGCTTTAGTTCATTCCACATAGCAGGCTATCTTAAATTACCATTGTATAATTTATTATTGTGTTATATTTTGATATGTGTTTTATATTTTTATTTTTGCCTACCCAGAAACCTTTTCTTCTTTAGTAGTATCTCAAATTTGTTCTTGTTTCTTAACGTGTTTGTTACAGTCTGGATGGAAGTTTCCATCAAAATGACAATCCACTCCCTCCTCACCCACTGTCCCCAGGTATGGGAATTAACTGAGACATTTAGATGTTCTTTCTTTGGAATATGAAACACAATTAAGTAAAAAAGAAAAAAAAATCCCTAAAATTGAGTCGGCTGCTTTCTTCCCAAAGGTAGTTAAGGAGCAGTCTACCATTAGTCATTGATAGTTTGATATCTTATTTTCACTGGCTCTTCATGTTTCCAAAATATACATATATATTAGAAATATATATGTATATATATTCCATGTTACAATCGATATTTTAAAGTAGCTTTTGTTTTTGCTGGTACGTTTTTCAGAGGATTTTTTGTTTGTTTGTTTTACCCATATCACATGCATAGCTATGCAATATTTATTTAATATATGCCCTTTATTTTTCTCTTTTTTTTTTAGAGAAAAATTTATTTATTTATTTGACAGACAGAAATCACAAGTACGCAGAGAGGCAGGCAGAGAAGAAGGGAAAACAGGCTCCCTGCTGAGCAGAGAACCCGATGTGGGGCTTGATCCCAGGACCCTGGGATCATGACCTGAGCCAAAGTCAGAGGTTTAACCCACTGAGCCACCCAGGTCCCCCAACCCTTTATTTTTCTCTTCTAAATAATATGATAAAAATAGCCAAGTATAAAAAATTTCCTACCTTTTTAATAGTTCACACACAATCTAGAATATATTACATATTGTTATATTTTATATGGCAATATAATCAAATCATTATGATTGTAATAGTTATTTAAGTGAAGGCATAAAATAATGAGATGAATAAAGAATAGTCAGAATTGAAACAGTTTGTAGAAGTTCCTAAGTCCTGAAAGAATTTAGGTAATATTATAGGCATTAAAAATCAGTATGACGTCTTCAGAAAAGATATATTTTGATGAGAGAGTACTTTAATATTTTTATAATATAGGTTGGTGTGTTAAATAATGAATATGAAGTTATCACTGCAGTTAGGCCTGGGGTATTTGATAAATAAGAAATAAGAAAGGAAGAAACAAATTAAAAAGTTTGGCTGCATAAAAGCAAACAAAAACCATACCATCAGTATCTAATAGATTTGATATGAAAAGTGGCCACACTCTATTTCTTGTATTTATGATCTCATTCCTGTCACTTTTAAATGAGTATCTTATTTATATTTTCAAATAATAGTGCAATCTGACATAAAGAGGCAAAACTCATGTAAAGTTTTGTAAGTATGTTTTCTAGAAATATAATGTCTTTCTCCTGTCAGTGAAGATATCATAATTGCTATCATAGTTAATTTTATTCTGAATTTCAGCATCTAAATATATGTGTGCGTATATGTGTTTATATGAAAATCTTTTATTATTAAATATAAAGATTTCTCTACACAAGGTGAATTGTTCTGAAAATCAACAGGCTTTTAGACGTTTATGCTTCTAAATATTATAATTATTGTGTTTTCTTTCTATTCAAATCTTATTTCCAAAAGTAGTTCAGATTGCCTATATGCACTGTGAAGACATTTTAATTCTGATTCACACCCCTTTCACATTTGCTTTCTGTCAGAAAAATACATGCCCTGCCATCATAAATTCTCTCTGGCAGAACTTTTCTTCACTGCACTCATCCTATTCAGAGCCATACTACTCATCACTTGACAGGATGCAAAATGTAATGGTCATAAAAGGAAAGTCTGCTAACTTTCTCTCCTGACAATTTGTCAAAAGACACATTAAAAAATAATTGGAGAGAAACTGCACAGATTTTTTAAATGTATTGAGTCATTTTTCTTCAATGCTTGACTGGTCAGCTTGCAAGATACCATTCTCTCCATTATTAACAAGCCAAGACTACTGCTTTAACAAAAGAAATAGCACTGTATTGCCCTCATCTTGCTCTCGGGGTTTGTTGCCATAGACCTCTGATTTATCTGAAGAGTCAACAAATAAAACAGTTCTTTATCACATGACTAGTTTATGTTTCCAATTTTACCTTTCATTAAAACTGTGTTTGTTTGTTTGTTTGTTTGTTTGTTTTCCCTCCAAGCCTACAAGGAATATCATTAATACCCCCTGAGGTGGAAATATTAAACCCAAAATAATTTTTCCTTGTAAACTGTTTCATTAACAGTTTAATGTGCTAATAAAATTTTAGAGAATTCAACTATTATGTATGTTCTGTGCTTATTCTATCACACACAAACCATTTAAACCATAGTAGGTTTCAGTGACTCATAGTTACATTGTCATATGCTTCTCATGAAAACCTAAACAAAATATAATAAACGTCATATATTATGAACTCCGTGAAGAGGTAAAATCCATATTCTTTGTAATTACAACAGAGAAAAAAAACACAAAACTTTCTCTTCAGGGAATTGAGGATGTAGGAATAAGAGATAAGTAGCAAAAAGAACAGGAAGTTTAAATTTAAGTTAATGTGCTGTTAAAAAAGTAGAATCTGAACCATATCTCTTTGAACAAAAAAAAGGAATAAGGTAATTTCTGCATCACAGTGATTCAATAAAATAGGGATTACTAATAACAAGATTTGAAATAATCAACAGGATTACTGATAGTCCATAAAATTTCTATAGCTGCAAAGTAATACTATTGATTAAACTACAGTAATAATTTAAATGAAGTCATGTTCACTTTTTCCAAACTTATCATGACATTTTTTAAAAAGAAGAAATATCTTCAGGGCACCTGGGTGGCTCAGTGGGTTAAAGCCTCCTCCTTCCACTCAGGTCATGGTCCCAGGGTCCTGAAATAGAGCCACGCATTGGGCTCTCTGCTCAGTAGGGAGCATGCTTCCTCCCCTCTCTCTGCGCTCTGCCTACTTGTGATCTCTGTCTGTCAAATAAATACATAAAATCTTAAAAAAAAAAAAAAAGAAATATTCTTCTAATATTCTGAGAGGCTAGCTGGCCAAGAATTGGCTCCTGAAAATGTTTGATATATCTCTGAATGAAACTAATGGAAATATTGTTAGGAACAGTTAAAGGTTTTAACAAATACTTTAAGATAAAATATTGTAAAATATAAAACAGATAAAATATTGCAAGATATTTAAGATAAAATATTGTAGAGTTAAAAACAACTCTCATGACATGTATCATTGATGAATATAATTTCCTTTAAAGTATTAATATTCATAATAAAAGCGATATTGTGTCCTTTTTCCTTTTTGTTTCGTAAATCCTTCCTCTTCTAATGCACTAAGTAAACTAAATCTACACACTTTTAGAATGATTTCTGGCAAGAGGGAGGAGTTAAGAGAGTTACTAGTAGGGAGACCCTGAGCTTGCTTTCTCCCTGGAGCATAGGTAGATCAACAGCAGACCATTTTGAACAACTAGGAAATCGATTTGAGGATTAAGAAAACAGTTTGCACAACTGGAGGGAGAGAATGTGGCAGACCCAAGGTTCGCAGCCATTGGGGGAGAGGAAAACCAGGTGCCAGGAAAGGAAGAGAGCCCTTTTTTGCGGAGCCAAGTCAAGTAGAAAAGGAGAAAGTGTGAGAAAAAGCAGCATGGAGGGTTCCCATAACAAGCAAAGGTGATCCCTTGGGTTGCACAGGGAGAAATCCCTCCCCTTCCTGGAGTACATTTGGAAGAGGGTATTTTGCCTCTCCAAGGATAAAAAGCCCACCAGATGCCAATGAACATCATTCAACAGCAAGGGACAGAGGTACCTGCAGAGGGCAGATAACCTGGTCACAGTTTTTCACTGGGTGCCTCAATGGATTCCAGCCACCAAGTACTTGCCCTGTGATTGTTTTTCTGGGACAGAAACATGCTGGGCGAACTAGTGCATGGTTCTCCACACACCTCCTCCTGAGGTAAATGGATAAATAAATAAACAACAGTTTAAATAAATAAACTGCTGTTTATTTATTTATTTATTTATCCAGAGAATGGAATATTATTCAGCACTAAAAAGAAATAAACGACTGTGCCACAAAAAGACATGGATGAATCTTTTTTTTTTTTTTTTTTTTAACATGGATGAGTCTTAAACTCATATTGCCAAGTGAAAGGAGTCAACTTGAAAACCCTTCATACATGTCATATCATTCCCATTATATGATATTCTGAAAAAGACAAAACTATGGATAGTATAAAATTCATTGTCAGGAGTTGAAGCAGGGTGGGCAATCAGTAGACAGAACCCAGAGAACTTTTAAGGCAGTGAAAATACTTTATTTTGGTACTATAACTATAAGCTTCTGCCTTCAGCTGAGTTCATGATCCCAGAGTCCTGGGCTCAAGCCCATCTTGGAGTCCTTTCTAAGCGTGGAGCCTGCTTCTCCTTTTGCCTTCCGCTCCCCCTACTTCTCTCTCTCTCTCTCTCTCTCTGTCTGTGTCATAAATAAATCTAAAAAAAAAAAAAAAAGTAGTTAAGTCAGGAGGTATAAAAATAAAATATAATAAATTATCAATAATCAGAATGAGTTAAAATATATATAATTCTAAGACTACTGAACAAATATTCTTTTCAACCATTTTCTTTTCAACAGAAATACTTTTATTCCATAATATTTTCAAAGTGACAACTTCTAAGGCATATAGGAAAGTTTACTGAGAACTGTTGCCCTTGGTGTCTTAGCACTCATGTTCATGCTACATTATAGATATATAATAAAAGAGTATCAGTGGTAATGTGACATTTTAGGGGGGAAAGCATGTCTTTATAAAGTAAACAGACATGTTTATAAAAATTTTACATATCTCTTCATGAACTTATATACACATTTGTGATTAGTATCTAATACTCTTTTCTAGTGGTAGTGTTATGAAAAATCACTCTGAACACTTTTGTTATTTTAGCTTGAGATATATAAAGAAGTAAATTTTAGAAATGGGGCTTATCAGAGTGGCAGAATGGAAGAGTTTGATTGAGAGAGTCAGTTTGGACAAATAAATAGAAAAAAAATGTCCTCCTTGAATCTATGGTACATTGCAGAGTTTCATTTTTGCCTATTTGAAGTCTCTTTCTGACACTCATTGGTCTTTTGCACCTGTCACTGTAGGGTAGTAATTCCTCACAGAAATATGCTGGAGGTTTTCAAAGATAGGAATGGGTAAGTATTCATCATATGTTTCTGCATTTTGTAATACATTGGCAATACCATTTTAATCATTTTATTTCAATTTATAATTTAAGATTAATATCTTTAGGATTTGGATTTAATCACTGATTTTTTTTTGTCTCATGTCTCTTATTTCTCCTTCATGTTGAACTTAAATAGTATTTATTATGTGCAAAACTGGATAAAAAGTAAACATAAAAGATATAATACAATGCATAATATCAAGCAAACTCTGCTTATTTTTGTATCTTTATTTAAAGTTAACATTTTCATGTTATGGAAATAAAGGACCAAAATTATAGAAAAGTCTATAATTGCTTTTGGCTTTCTTTCAAAACAGGATGTTAGAGGATATAGAGTTCAAATATACTCATTCATTATGTATTTTTTCCCTAAGAGAATTTTAAGAGATTATTTTCCTTTTCTAAAAATTTCTTAACAAATATGTTGAAGAACTTGATCTTGTGTATAGCCTTTCCTTTAAAAATTTATTCAGTACTTTCTGTCTTCATCTGAACTAGGTACATAGTTTTTATCTGTTTCATAAGTAATTACATAACCACCATGAAATTTGATATTATATAGATGTGTAGATTTGATTTGCCTTTTGAAATAAATCTAAGTGCATTCTAGTAAAGATGGTACAATGATGAGAAATGAAAAGGTCCTGTGGTAGAAAATATTATTTGTTTATAATCATTTATTATTCCCAGAACATAATGTCCTTCCTATGGTTCAAATACAGTTGCTTGTGTGATGTCATTTCATTTGGCCATGTGACTTTCTTTTTCCAAAGAAATGTGGATGGAACATAATTAATGCCAAGTAGATTCATCCATATTCTTGATTTCACTGAACGGCATCCATCCCCAAGATGTATTTCAGACATGCTCCACTCTTCTTTGTTTTTCCTATAAACAAGTCAATAGATTTAGAAAATGAACCAGGTTCTGTTTCAGTTTTTCGGCGAGACCACTTCCTATGTGATGATGATGTATGTTTCTTGTTATTTTGGAGTAAGTCATTTTTCTTTTTCTTTTTTTCTTTTCTTTCTTTTTTTTTAATGTTAGCAGTTAGTGATAAACAGTGCCTAGATCCATTATTTCATTTGGTGTTGCAAATGGTACTTTTATTATCCCATGATTTCTTTCTCATTTATTAGCTGGAATACATTCCAGAATGAGAAATTTTATGCCATCAAATATGTATCTTATTAGTTTACACATGAAATACTTGTTAAATACTTGATTATTTTTTAGCATACTGAACATTTTATAAAACTAACTTTATTTTTTAGCATTCTCCAATGGAAATCAATAAAGATTTGCTTGTTTTAATTTTCAGTTCTAATTTTTAGTTTTTATGTTTGATATTCTTAAGAACATATTTGATATATTTAAAATCTATGTCAGATATATTTCATATTGGTGCTCAAATTGTCCAGTTTTGACCTATGAAAATGTCTTCAAATTGGCCTTACTTAACTTTAATAAATACCTGTAACTCTGAACCTGTTTTCCTCCATAATCATAGCACTCTTTTTAATAGCTTTCTTTTACTCTGGTATAACAATATGCCCTAATCTCATTTTGTACTTTTTCCTGCCTCAGTTCTGAAATTAGTCGTTACATCAAAAAATGCTTTTAGTGTAAATTATATTTAGAGACCACATATAAGCTGTTCATTCTGTTCTGTTGTTTCTCCATATTTTTAATGGATAGAACCAGAAAGAGTATGTGTGTGTGTGTGTGTGTGTGTGTGTGTGTGTGTTACTATGTTTTCTGGTGAGCAGAAATAACATTTGAAATTCAAATAAGAATTCAGGATTTTTGTTGTTTTTTGCTTTAATTATTTGCTTTCTAATTGCATCTAGTTTATCTTAAGATAAAATCTTGGTTCTTAATGGTATTGTCATGATGAATTACTTGTTTCATCCTGTTGATATATACATTTTTGTATCTTAGTATTTTCAGAAGAAAAGATTATTAATAACACTAATCACTTATAATAGTTTCAAGTTTTTATTCAGTTTATTTTGGTCCTTTGAGAAATACATGATTAGAGAAGTACAATCAGGTTATTGGATTTAAAGTCAAATTTTAGGGGCACCTGAGTGTCTCAGTCAGTTGGGCATCTGCCTTCAGCTCAGGTTATGATCTTAGGGTCTTGGGATCGAGCCCCACATTGGGTTCTCTGCTCAGTGGGAAACCTGTTTCTCCCTCTCCCACTCCCCCTGCTTGTGTTCCCTCTTTTGCTGTGTCTCTCTGTGTCAAATAAAATGAAAAAAAATGAAGTCAAATTTTATTAAGTTTCACATATGAGTGAAATCATATGGCATCTGTCTTTCTCTGACTGACTTCTTTCACTTAGCATGATACATTCAAGCTCCATCCATGTTGTTGCATCTAAGAAACAATGTGAATGAACATATTGGAAAGGGGGAAAAAGAGAGGGAGGACGCAAACCGTAATATTTTACCCTTACCTATAGAGAAGAAACTGAGGGTTCCCGGAGGGGAGGTGGGCAGGGGGATGGTTAAATGAGTGATGGGTATTAAGGAGGGCACATGTTGTGATGAGCACTGGGTGTGGTATGTAAGTGATGAATCACTAAGTTCTACCCCTGAAACTAATATTACACTACATCTTAACTAATTAAAATTTCAATTAAAAGTTGAACTTACTAAAGAAAAACATAAAGTCAATTTTTATAATTCTTCATTGCATAGAATGGGCTGTAGAATACAGCTCAGAAACATTGAGTTCATACCTTTTACTTACTTTTGATTTTTAGGAATTACTTTTTAAATATTTATTTTGAATAATTATTGTGCAAAACATTTGCCTGCTTGTGAAATTAAATCTACAAAATGTGGTACGTGAAGGGAACTCTAGTTTCTATTCTTATCCTTTTCATCCTGTTTCCTTCCATCCTCATAGGTGACTGTATGTTAACTTTGGTGGTTTCTTTTTCTATTTTTTGAAAGCAACATATTTATGTTCATGCCCTTTTTTTAAATTTATATTTTAATATGAAAATTTATAAGCACACAATTATAAGTTTACAGAGTAATAATAGTTGCATTAGCAACCAGACTAGCTATATTTAAGTAAGTAGTGTCTTTAAACAAATATGTTAATGTTCACAACCTAATGAAATTCAGACACAGAGAGACCTGGCATTTCCCATCAGCTTATACAAATAAAATATCTTTATTTAGTTTATCTTTGCCAATACTCTCTTTTGTTGATTTCAGTTTTAAAATTTATTCATTGCAATGACTGAGTTTTGCAATATTCAGTATGTTCATTTGGCATTTTCTATCATTGTAAATTAAATATTGCATAGTTATATAAAAGAAAGTGTTAAAAAGCATAATATCAAACATATTTTAGTTATATTTGTATGACATTAAACATTTTGGAAAGCATATGGGTATGTAAAAAAAAAACAGAATGTCTTACTCTTGAATGATATCCTAAGATCAATCACATTGCTTGAGAATCACATTGCTTGAGAATCAACAAACTCACCAATTCTGAGGATTTCTGATTGTTGTATTTGCTTGAAGGTAAATAAAAGTTTGATTATTATTCAATTTTCTTTAAGATTTTATTTATTTATCTGACACAGAGATCACAAGTAGGCAGAGAGGCAGGCAGAGAGAAAGAGAGAGAGAGAGAGAGAGAGAGAGAGGAGGAAACAGGCTCCCAGCCAAGCAGAGAGCCTGATGCAGGGCTCAATCCCAGGACCCTGGGACCATGACCCGAGCCAAAGGCAGAGAGGCTCAACCCACTGAGCCACCCAGGCACCCCCAGTTATTATTCAGTTTTAACTGAAATTATAATGTGATCATTTCTTTCTTAATTTTAGTAAAGCTTGGAAAATATTTAGATTATTTTGTGTTTTTTTTATTTTGAATAAAAATACATTTTTGAGAAAATACAAATGCCAAAGTTGTCCCACAATTGTTAGTTACATTTTTCTTTTTCCTTTGGAGCCATAAATACTTACTTATAAAACACAGATCATAATGGCATTTCTCATTCTCTTTTTTGCTTATCCTCCACTTGTATCTTCATTCCATTCACTTAACTATCTAATGGTAATTAAATTCAATTAACTTCTTTTTTTAATTAAAAAATGAATTTGTCTTTGAAAATACCTAAGGAAAAAAAAACCTATGGAATAAAAATCAGATGAAGACATTAATTTGTTAATATTTCATGGAAATAACACTGATTGTCTCTTAACACAATACTTGAGATCTTAGTACCGTACTAATTCCTTTTATGAAATCCAGTGAAGATATTTAATAGTTTAATCATCATCTCTTTTATTTCATCATCCTTAATTTTAAAATCTCAACATTTTCAGAACAGAATAATTTTGCTAACAAAATAATGAAATACATAAGTTTTGCATCTACAAGTAGACATAGCATAAGCAAAATGATGCATTATTAGAACTGTGGTAGTTCATAGAAATTCTTTTTTCCTACCCCCTGTTTTCTATCTAAGTAAGCTAGTTATGTACCCTTTGTAGTTCATTAAAAAACAAACTTTAATATTTTATTATTATATATAATAAAGTGTAAAATATGGTTCATTTTTTAAATTTTGTAATCAATGTGCTTGACAGTAAAGGAAGAAAGCACTAAGCAAACATGTTATTAACTATTCCCACTTCTCCCATTGCCATTGTATTTCTTAATAAATTGTGTATCAAATATCTTAATAACTGAGTAGGAACAGGAAGCTGACTTTGACAAAGTATATATGTTGGGAAAAGAGAAATGCAAAATTCTGCAAATTTTTATTCTCTGAGGAGATTTGAAACCTCTGGGCAAAGTAGATCTGAATGTCTGAGAAGTTTACAGTAGGTGAGTTGTAATGATACAGACACAAAATGTTACATGTTTTAAGTATTTTTACAATCTTGTTTGCATGGTTAAGCCCAAGTTTGAATTGGTTGTACTGACACAATACTTAAGAAACCTTCCTTTAACTTCCAAAACCATCTTAGTTTGAATAACGGTTTAGCTGATAACCTAATCATGATTCTTGAGTTTATAGTTTGCAGACATAGATACTAGAAGAGTGTTGTCTGGAAGACATGATAGAAAGGCAAAGCTGTGAAAGGTGGAGATAAACTAGCTAAGAAGAATATGTATGATAGTTTTATATAAAAGGGCCAAGTAAATACTGTGAGCTTGTGACTATCTGTTCTAGCATCCACCTCTAGGACATTGACATAGTGAGATCTTTTGCAAAACTAGTTCTTTTTTTTTTTTTTTTTTAAGATTTTTATTTATTTATTTGACAGAGAGCGATCACAGGTAGTCAGAGAGGCAGGCAGAGAGAGAGGAAGGGAAGCAGGCTAGGCAGGAAGGGAAGCTCCCTGCTGAACAGAGAGCCTGATGCAGGGCTTGATCCCAGGACCCTAAGATATGACCTGAGCCAAAGGCAGAGGCTTTAACCCACTGAGCCACCCAGGCGCTCCTGGAAAACTAGTTCTTATGACTTAATTTATAATAACATTATTTTATAAGACTTCTAGGTTGGAACATACTCAATAGCCAAATTAGAGGTCTAGGAGAAGAAAACGCATTCCCATACATTTCAGGGTTTAAGGATAGGTTTCCCTTCTGGTAGAAATTTAGGTATAGGGGTGTCTGGGTGGCTCAGTGGGTTAAGCCACTCCCTTTGGCTCAGATCATGATCTCAGGCTCCGGGGATCGAGTCCTACATCGGGTTCTCTGTTCAGCAGGGATCCTGCTTGCCTCTCTCTCTCTGCCTGCCTCTCTGCCTACTTGTGATCTCTCTCTGTCAGATAAATAAATAAAATCTTAAAAAAAAAAAAAGAGGGGTGCCTGGGTGGCGCAGTGGGTTAAGCCTCTGCCTTCAGCTCGGGTCATGATGTCAGGATCCTGGGATCAAGCCCCACATCGGGCTCTCTGCTCGGTGGTGAGCCTGCTTCCTCTCCCTCTCTCTGCCTGCCTCTCTGCCTACTTGTGATCTCTCTTTGTCAAATAAATAAATAAAATCTTAAAAAAAAAAAAAAGAAAAGAAAAGAAAGTTAGGTATAGTTAGAAAAAATGGAAACGAAACCTACTGGAGGAAGATGGTGCATCTTGTAAGGGATCCCGCCTGATATGGTTTAGCTACAGTGTTTCTTCATTATTTATTTGCTTTCTCAAAATGTGAACCTCTACTGTGTCCAGTATAAGTGTAACAAAACTGACTCTAGACTTTTTGCAGAGTAGAGATAAGAATCCTAACAATACGATGCTGGTGAAATTAGCTCACTATGTGTACTATACTTACCCTACTGAGTGGAGGTTTTTCAATGTCTATAATATGATCAGACACAGAAAGAAGTCCCATTCTTGTCAATAGCCACAGTATTAAGTATTGTTTTGTTTGGTTTTGTTTACAAATGCTGTATTAGATTTACTTACATGCTTGCTAATTTATTATTTAATCTTGAAACAATGAGATAAATTAAATGTATGTAAATTCATTGCAGATCCCTATATCAAGATTAGCATTAAAATATTTATCCTTATGGTTTTTTTTTCTACTGCTTTTCATGTTGTATCATTATACCAAGTCATAATGAACATAGAAATGGGGATGCCAGGGCACCTGGGTGGCTCAGTGGGTTAAGCCTCTGCCTTGGCTCAGGTCATGGTCTCAGGCTCCTTGGATCGAGTCCCTCATCGGTCTCTCTGCTCAGCAGGGAGCCTGCTTCTCCTTCTCTCTCTGCCTGCCTCTCTGCCTGCTTGTTATCTCTCTCTCTCTCTCATCAAATAAATAAAATCTTAAAAAAAAAAAAAACAAAAGAAGAAGAAGGAGAAGAAGAAGAAGAAATAAGGATGCCTGGGTGGCTTAGTAGGTTAAATTTCTGCCTTCATCTCGTGATCCTAGGATCCTGGGTTTGAGTCCCACATTGGGATCCTTGCTCAGCAGGAGCCTGCTTCTCCCTCTGCCTGTTGCTCTTCCTGCTTGTATGCATTCTCTCTGACAAGTAAAATCTTTAGAAAAAAATAGAAATATATCACATAAAATATGGCAAAGAAATTATTTTCAAATTTTATATCAAAATTCTACATATAATATGGCTTAAAATAAAGGGAATGCAGAGCCAGATTGTTTCAGTAACATTAGGATGAGGTTTGAGTGGTTCATTTGGGTGATACAAGCCATTTAAGAACACTGAAATGTAGAAGCCAGAATATGCAAAGTTTGGGCCTAATTTGTGTAATCAATAATTGAAAGAATCAGTCAATTACTAGAAACTGTAAATAGCAACATTTTGGCATAGTGTTAATATAGGAAGTTTTGTTCTTGGAGTTCTTGGAGTTTTGACTTACCATGTCAGAAATCAGATTATGTTGACACCATCCTTCTGGCTAATACTTCCACCATCCTACCTCAGGTACTAAATGTGTGTATGAAGAAATGATTGCAAAAATGGGGGTTAAAGACCCAATGGTTCCTGTCTCCAAGCATGAAGAATACCTGTACCTATTTTAGCCAACCCAAATTATGTGCCAGATATCGCAGAGTCTATAAGAAATAGTTATGTTTTTAGAGCTCCTGAACCAAGTATCTCTGACCATAATGAAACTTGTTTTATACTATGTTCTTGGATGATTTGTTTGCAGACATAGATACTAGAACAGACATGTGTGAAACTTTTTGAAGTATTTTTAAAAAATTAACATATAATATATTGTTTCAGAGTTCCAGTCTGTGATTCATCAGTCTTACACAATTCACAGCCCTCACCATAGCACATACTCTTTCCAATGTCTATCACCTGCCACCCCATCCTTTCCACCTCCCTCCATACCAGCAACCCTCAGTGTAGTTCCTGAGATTAAGAGTCTCTTATGGTTTGTGTGTGTGTGTCTCTCTCTCTCTGGTTTTATCTCATTTCATTTTTCCCTTCCTTCGTCCATGATCCCCTGTCCTATTTCTCAAATTCCTTATGTCAGTAAGATCATATGATAATTGTCTTTCTCTGATTGACTTATTTCACTTGGCATAATACTCTCTAGTTCCATCTATGTCCTTGCAAATGGCAAGATTTCATTTTTTGATGGTTGCATAATATTGCATTGCACACACACACAATGGGATGCACACACATACATCTTCTTTATGTGTGTGTGTGTATATATACACACACATCTTCTTTATCCATTCATCTGTCGGTGGACATCTAGACTCTTTCCATAGTTTGGCTATTGTGGACTTTGGTGCTATAAACACTGGGGTACGAGTGCCCTTTTGGATCATTTGGGGTACATTTGTATCTTTGGGGTAAATACCCAGTAGTGCAATTGCTGGGTTGTGTAGCTCTATTTTCAACTTTTTGAGGAACCTCCATACTGTTTTCCAGAGTGGCTATACCAACTTGCATTCCCACCAAAAGTGTAGGAGGCTTCCACTTTCTCCACATCCTCACCAACATCTGTCGTTTACAGACTTAATTAATTTTAGCCATTCTGATTGGTATGAGGTGGTATCTCATTGTGTTTTTGATTTGTATTTCCCCGAGGCTGAGTGATATTGATCACTTTTTCACATGTCTGTTGGCCATTTGGATGTCTTCTTTGCAGAAATACCTGTTCATGTCTTCTGCTCATTTCTTGATTGGATTATTTATTCTTTGGGTCTTGAATTTGGTAAGTTCTTTATAGATTTTGCGTATGTTTCTTTTATCTGATATTTGCAAATATTTGCAAATATCTTGTCTCATTCTGTCCGTTGTCTTTTGGTTTTGTTGACTGTTTCCTTTGCTATGCAAAAACTTTGTGGTCCATATACACTATGGAGTATTATGCCTCCATCAGAAAGGATGAATACCCAACTTTTGTAGCAACATGGACCGGACTGGAAGAGATTATGCTGAGTGAAATCAGTCAAGCAGAGAGAGTCAATTATCATATGGTTTCACTTATTTGTGGAGTATAACAAATGGCATGGAGGACAAGGGGAGTTAGAGAGGAGAAGGGAGTTGGGGGAAGTTGGAGGGGGAGGTGAACCATGAGAGACTATGGACTCTGAAAAACAATCTGAGGGGTTTGAATTGACAGGTGGGTGGGAGGTTGGGGTACCAGGTGGTGGTTATTATAGAGGACATGGATTGCATGGAGCACTGGGTGTGGTAAAAAAATAATGAATACTGTTATGCCGAAAATAAATAAAAGATAAATTTTTTAAAAAAGGCAATAACGAGAAAGAAAAAAAAAACTTTTTATCTTGATGAAGTCATGATAGCTCATTTTTGCCCTCATTTCCCTTGCCTTTGGTGATGTTTCTAGAAAGAAGTTGCCTAGGTCAAAGAGGTTGCTGCCTGTGTTTTCCTCAAGGATTTTGATGGATTCCTCCTCACACTTAGGTCTTTCAAGAATTTGATGCCACCAGCTTTGCTTTTCTTTTTCATCATTCCTCTGTTTCCACACAATTTCAGGACTATTTGTTCCATGTCTTTGAAAAAAAAGTTGATGGCATATTCATAAGGATTGCATTAAATGTGTATATTGCACTAGGTAGCATAGACATTTTCATAATATTTGTTCTTCCAATCCATGAGATGGAATGTTTTTCTATTTTCTTTGTGTCTTCCTCAATTTCTTTCGTAAGTATTCTATAGTTTTCTGAGTATAGAATCTTTGCCCCTTTGGTTAGATTTATTTCTAGGTAAGTTGTAATTTGGAGTGCAGTTGTAAATGGGATCAACTTCGTAATTTGTCTTTCTTCTCTCTTGTTGTTTGTGTATACAAATTCAACTGATTTCTGTGCATTGATTTTATCCTGCCACTTTACTGAATTCCTGAATGAATACTGGCATTTTTTGGGTTGAATCTTTTGGGTTTTCCTCATAAAGTATCATATCATCTGCAAGAGTACGAATTTGACTTCTTCTTTGCCGATTTGGATGCCTTTTGTTGTTGTTGTTGTTGTTGTCGTCTGATTGCTGAGGCTAGGACTTCTAGTACTATGTTGAATAGCAGTGGTGATAGTGGACATCCCTGCGGTGTTCCTTAACTTAGGGGAATAGTTCTGTTTTTTTCCCTACTGAGAATGATATTTGCTGTGGGTTTTTCATAGATGGCTTTTATGATATTGAGGTTTGTGCCCTCTATCCCTACACTGTGAAGAATTTTGATCAAGAAATGATGCTATACTTTGTCAAATGCTTTTTCTGCATCTGTTGAGACTATCATATGGTGTCTTGTTCTTTCTTTTATTAATGCATTGTATCACATTGATTGACTTGTGGATTTTGAACCAAACTTGCAGTCCAGGAATTAAGGTCATTATATATTATCATTATATATAAAATTATATATTAAGTTCAATAATCCCACTTGGTCATGGAGAATAATCCTTTTAATATACTGTTGGATCCTATTGGCTAGTGTTTTGGTGAGAATTTTTGCATCCATATTCATCAGGGATATTTGTCTGTAATTCTCCCTTTTGTTGGGGTCCTTGTCTGGTTTTGGGATCAAGGTAATGCTGGCCTCATAAATTGAGTTTAGAAGTTTTCCTTCTTTTTCTATTTTTTGGAACAGTTTCAGGGGACTACGTATTAATTCTTCTTCAAATATTTGGTAGAATTCCCTTGGGAAGCCATCTGGACCTGGGCTCTGTTTTGTTGGGAGATTTTTGATAACTGCTTTAATTTCCTTACTGGTTATGGGTCTCTTCAGGTTTTCTATTTCTTCCTGGTTCAGTTTTGGAAGTTTGTAGGTATCTAGGAATGCATCCATTTCTTCCAGGTTGTCTAATTTTCTGGTATATAGTTGCTCATAATATGTTTTTATAATTGTTTGTATTTCTTTGGTGTTGGTTGTGATCTCTCCTCTTTCATTCATGGTTTTATTAATTTAGGTCCTTTCTCTTTTCTTTTTGGTAAGTCTGGCTGGGGGTTTATCAATCATATTAGTTATTTCAAAGTACCAGCTCCTAGTTTCATTGATCTGTTCTATTGTTCTTTTGGTTTCTATTTCATTGATTTCTGCTCTGATCTTTATTATTTATCTTCTTCTTTTGGGTTTAGATTTATTTTCTCTTCTTTCTCCAGCTCCTTTAGGTGTAGGTTTAGATTGTGTATTAGAGACCGTTCTTGTTTCTTGAGGGTGTATTGCTATACACTTTCCTCTTAGGACCATCTTTGCTGCATCCCAAAGATTTTGAATAGTTGTGTTTTCATTTCCATTTGTTTCCATGATTTTTTTAATTCTTTAATTTTCTGGTTGACCCATTCATTCCATTTTTAATAGAATACTCTTTAGCCTCCATGTATTTGAGTTCTTTCCAACTTTCCTCTTGTGATTGAGTTTGAGTTTCAAAGTATTGTGGTCTGAAAATATGCAAGGAATGATCCCAATCTTTTGGTACCAGATGAGACCCGATTTGTGACCCATTTGTGATGTGATCTATTCTGGAGAATGTTCCATGTGCCTTAGAGAAGAATATTAATATATTTGGATATATTGAATATATCTATTGTTCTGAATATATCTGTGAAGTTCATCTGGTCCAGCATGTCATGTATTTCCTTGTTGATCTTTTGCTTAGATAATCTGTCCATTTCAGTGACAAGAGTGTTAAAGTCCCCTACTATTATTGTATCAATGTTGATGTGTTTCTTTGATTTTGTTATTAATTGGCTTATATAATTGGCTGCTCCCATCTTAGGGGCATAAATGTTTAAAATTGTTAGATTTTCTTGTTGGATAGACCCTTTAAGTATGATATAGTGTCCTTCATCTCTTATTACCGTCTTTGGTTTCAAATCTAATGTGTCTGATAGAAGGATTGCCACTCCAGGTTTCTTTTGATGTCAATTAGCATGGTAAATGGTTTTCCACCCCCTCACTTTAAATCTGAAGGTGTCTTTGGGTTGAAAATGAGTGTCTTGCAAACAACATATCAATGGATCTTATTTATATTTATCCCATCTGATACCCTGTGTCTTTTTATTTTTAAGATTTTATTTATTTATTTGACAGGCAGAGATCACAAGTAGGAAAATAGGCAGGCAGAGAGAGAGAGAAGAGGAAGTAGGCTTCCTCCTGAGCAGAGAGCCCAATGCAGGGCTAAATCCCAGGACCTTGGGATCATAACCCAAGCCAAAGTCAGAGACTCAATCCACTGAGCCACCCAGGCACCCCACCCTGTGTCTTTTGATTGGGACATTTTGCCCATTTACATTCAGGGTAACTATTGAAAGATATGAATTTAGTGCCCTTGTATTGCCTGTAAGATGACTGTTACTGTTTATTGTCTCTGTTCATTTCTGGTCTGTTACTTTTAGGCTCTCATTTTGCCTAGAGGAACCCTTTCAATATTTCCTGTAGGGCTGGTTTAGCGTTCACAAATTCTTTTAGTTTTTGTTTGTCTTTTTTTTTTCTCTCTCTCTCTCTCTTTCTATTTTTACTGACAGTCTAGTTGGATATAATATACTTGGTTGTATATTTTTCTTGTTTAGTGCTCTGGATAGATCATCCCCATCCTTTCTGGCATGCCATGTCTCTGTGGATAGGTCTGCTGTCAATCTCATGTTTCTACTATTGTAGGTTATAGACCTCTTGTCACGAGCTGCTTTCAGGATTATCTCTTTGACTCTGAGACTAATAAGTTTTACTATTAGATGACGGGGTGTTGACCTATTTTTGTTGATTTTGATGGGAGTTCTCTGTGCCTCAGGGATTTTGATGCCTGTTTCTTTCCCCAAATTAGGGAAGTTCTCTGCTATAATTTGCTCCAATATACTGTCTGACCCTCTCTCTCTCTTTCTTCTTCTGGGATCCCAATTATTCTACTATTGTTTCATTTTATGGTATCACTTATCTCTCGAATTCTCTCTCCTCTTGTAATCCAGTATTTGTTTATCTCTCTTTTTCTCAGCTTCTTTATTCTCTATCATTTGGTCTTCTATACCACTAATTCTTTCTTCTGCCTCATTTATCATGCAGTTAGAGCCTCCATTTTTTATTACACCTTTTTAATTTCAGCTTGATTAGATTTTAGTTCTTTTATTTTTCCAGAAAGCGGTTCTCTAGTGTCTTCTATGCTTTTTTCAAGCCCAGGTAGTATCTTTATAATGATCATTCCAAACTCTTTATCTGACATTTTACTAATGTCCATACTGATTAGGTCCCTAGCAATTGGTACTTCTTGTTTTTTGTATTGTTTTGTTTTGTTGTTGTTGTTGTTGTTGTTGTTTTTTGAGGTGAGTTTTTCCATTTTGTCATTTTGTCCAGAGTAGGATAGATGAATGAGAGAACAAAATGCTAAAAGGGAAACAATGACCCCAGAAAAATATACATTAAATAAATCAGAAGAGACCCAAAACCAGGGAAAAAGAAAACAAAAAAAGAAAGAAAGAAAGAATATGACCAAGCTGGTGAATAGAACACAGCCACATACTCAATTTGGGGTGCATTTTGGTCTGTTAGAAGAAACTGCCTCTCAAAATTTTAAAGAAAGAAAAACATATATTATATATGCATAAATAAGGATAAACATGATGAAGGGATGGGATATGACTGTAATGATGAAAATTTTTAAAAAAAATTAAAAAAGAAATTGATAAGATATGAAGTTAGTTGAAAAAAGAAAGGGAGAAAAAAAGCGAGAATATGATCAGGCAGGAGCCTAGAACAAAGCCATACACGAGATTTAAGATATATATTTGTCTGTTAGAAGAAACTCTATCCCAAAATTTTAAGGAAAGAAAAACTTATATGCACATAAAAAATAAGGTTAAATACAATGACAGAGTAGAATATGATTATAAAATTGAAAGTTAAAAAAACGTTTTTAAAAAAGGAATTTATATGATAAGATGTTCATTGAAAAAGGAAAGAAGAAAATTTCAAAAATAAGTAGAAAAAGAACAAGTAAGGAAAATTTTAAAAATTACTTTGAAAGACTGAAAGAATCATGGGAAAAAAGCCATGAATTCCATTAAACTGGAGTTTTGCAGTTCTCATTGATCAGAAAATTTGGTCTTGCCTCTATGTTCTTACTGACTTTGTGTGAGAGGGGTCTGTTGTAATGATTCTCAAATGTCCTTGTCCCAGGTGGAATTGTACCGCCCTTACCAGGGCCAGGCTAATTAATCTTCTCTGGGTTCACTCTCAGTAGCTATTGTTCCTGGAAAGCTTTCCATACACATTTGGAGGGTGACAATGAAAATGGTGGCCTCTCAATCTCTGGCCCCAGAGGAGCCAAGAACTCAAGGCCCCACTCCTCAGAAATCCCTCAGAGAAAAGCACTCAGTCACTCCTATCTCCCTGGTCTCTGGCCACACTGTGCTCACCTAGCCTGTGACTGAGTATTTTTGTCCCTGGCACATGACCCTGTTTGGAGTTTCCAAACCCAGCAGATTCTTGTGGTGCATTCCTGTGCTGATTTTCCTGGAAGAGGAAGGGGAGTCTCCCCAGATTTGTCACTTGTTGGGTCCCTGCTCGAGGAGTAGTTTATGGCAACCCTGAGCTGAGAGACCACTCCAAAGCTCCATCTTTGCAGCCAGCTTCCCTGCTCCAATACTTGGGCACTCTGCCTCACTAAGACACAACCTCCCCACCATCTTTCTGTGACCATGAGGGTCCTGAGATCACACTTCCTTGTGAAGATTCCACCCTCTACCCACCTACCCCCCACATCTGCTTAGCCACTGGACTGAAGTCCCTCCATGGAGCAGATTTCAAACAGTTCTGATTTTGTGCTCCACTGCTCTATCACTTGCCAGTAGCCGGCTGAGAAAGGCTCCCTCTCCCCCTGGTTTATCTTTCCAAATATCGCCTTGGATTTACTTCTCTGCATGTCCTATCTTCCAGAAAGTGGTTACTTTTCTGTTCCTAGAATTGCTGTTGTTCTTTTCTTCAATCTCCTGTTAAATCTGTAGATGTTCAGAATGGTTTGATAACTATCTAGGGGAATTCCTGGGACCAGATGAAATTTAGTTCTTCTACTCCTCTGCCATCTTGCTCCTCCCCTTTTTGAAGTATTTTTAATCAAAGGATAACATGACCTGCTTTACAGAAAAATGTTCAAAGAGAGGATAAGCGAAAATGATATCACCAAATACATTTAACTGAGTTAAAGCAAGTAGGATGTGATGATGGTTTTCAAAGAAAACCTTGACTTGGTAATGGAGGGAAATAGGTGAATATAAAATGCATTTTGTGGGTACAACCATGGATTTTAGTTGTTATTAGGTTGTTGAATTTATAGAACTATAACTTAAATTCATCTTCTCTAACTTTATTATTCAAAAAATCAATTTGGGTATCTTACTGAACTGCAGATTCTGATTTAATAGGTCTGAAGTGAGGCCTCAGATTCTGAATTTCTAACAAATTTCCTAATGATGTTGACACTGTTCACCTATAGTTTGCATGTTGAGAGACATATTTCTAAGCTATCCTTAAGCCTCAGTCACAGGAAATGTGGCCAGATATTTGAGTTAATAAAGTATAAGGAAGACTGAAAGATTCTCTGCTTCCTCATCCTGGTATAGTACTCTGATAATCAGAATGAGGGCAATCAGTCCACATATTTCAGCTAATACAACATATTGATTAAAATAGGAATAGTTTTTATAATCTATAAACTTATATTCTAGTACAAATGTCAGTGAACCAGAAAAAAATAAATAAAAAATTTTAAAGTACATATTCCAAAAAAATTATGAAGGATATACAGAAGACCTAGACTTTAGATTGAACATCCAGGGAATGTCCACTTTATTTAGTTTGAGACATGAAGAACAAAATTTGAGAGAAAAAAGGATCAAAGGTAATAATGATTTTTGAGGGTGATAGTATAATGAGGTTTTTCCTTTGAGATTTTGATATAAGCTATCATAGCTAGAGAGGTGTTACATACAAAGAGAATAGTTGCAGTGTCTAGAAATAAAATCAAGCTCAGATTGTACATAGTGGTGTTGCCAATAGTTAGATCTTGAGTGTATCTTTCAAGCATATAAGAATTTGTCAAATTTGTAATTATATTTCATTTCTTTCTTATTATATTTAAATCAAAAAATGCCAAAGCTGCATTTTAATATTGAATATCTAATAATTTTCTGACACTTCATAAGCTTTTAATAATTTTACTTGTGCCAATAATCTTTCTATTATTATTTCATCTATTCTAAATTTTTATTTTTTCATGATCTTTAAATTCTTTTCATGTTTCCATTTATTGTAAAAAAATGGCCTAAATAAAAATAAATATAACAAAGAAATTATACCATACTATTTATTTAAAATATTATACATTATACATTTATATATTTGATGTACAATTTCATAGAATTTAGCAGATGTACAGATTTGTGTAATCTGCATCAGAACAGTTTCAACAACAGAAAAGTCTCTCACTTATGCTGTCCCTTTAGAGTCACACTTTCTCTCCAGGGCTATTCACTGACAACCACTGATCTAATCTCCATCACTATAGTTTTGTCATTTTGAGAATTTAATATAAATGGAATCATGCAGTATTTAATGTTTTCATTCAGAAAAATAAATTCACTTCAAGGAAGGGAATACTAGTGACTGGAATTACTAGCCATTGTTGTGCTTTGAAAGTCAAATTATTATTTGTTTATGGGATAACAATTTTGAAAGTTAGGTTTTGCAATGAATGCAGAAGGTAGGTAATTTTACATATTCTAGACTTTCTCTACATATTTGGAAAACTTAGATCATAGAAATTTTCTGACTCATAGAGGAATGAAGTAAGGTCATGTCATAAGCAAGGATGTGCTATAAGAATAATCTCACTAAGTGCATACAGTAGGCTTGCACCACATTGAGGACATGGTAATAGTGGTCAGTCATAGAGTAGGATAAAGGAGTGAGGGGAGAAGGGAGCAGAGAAGAGAAGAGAGGTGTAGAGAGATAATCATAATTTGCCACTTTTTCCATTTTATTTATCTCAAAATCTTTTTTTTTTTTGCAAAAACCACAGACATAACAAAACGGAGAATGACTTACGTGTCTTTATTTTAAGTCATGTTATTTTGAACTTATCTGAGAAACAAATCACAAACCAGTAATACAAAGCAGAAACAAGAAATCATTAATGAACAATTAAGTCAACTGGTGCAGGAAATAAGCAATTAGAGCTTGCATGAAGAGAAATCAATACCCACTTGTAACTTTTTCCAACAACAAACTTCAAAGCAATAAATGTGGGGGCTTACTTTACTAATGAAGTCTATGTAACCAAAGTTGAGATAATAAATAGAAAAAGATAAGGAAAAATCCTGGCTATTAAAAAATAACTAGAAATTTTATTACATGATAATTATCAGAGTCTTCCACAAACATATGCCAATAAATTTTAAATTTCCTTAAAAATAAAAATGACCAAATATTCTTTCGGATAATTTAAATCTGACTAGTCCTGTATCTCTGAAAGGTAAATAATAATAATAATAATTAGAAGAAGAAGAAGAAGAAGTATTCTCATAGAAAATTCCTTTATAGAAAATAAAGGGAGGGATGCCTGGGTGGCTCAGTTGGTTGGACGACTTCCTTCCGCTCAGGTCATGATCCTGAGTTCCGGGACCGAGTCCCACATCAGGCTCCCAGCTCCATGGGGAGTCTGCTTCTCCCTCTGACCTTCTCCTCGCTCGTGCTCTCTCTCACTCTCTCTCTCTCAAATAAATAAATAAAATCTTTAAAAAAAATAAATAAAAAATAAAGGGAAAAGAAACACTTTTGTACTAATTTTATGAAGCCAGCCAATCATGGATACAAAAACATTAACGAACATTGCAAAAAAAGGAAGAAAATGCTTCCCCTCTCAATTATACGTCTTTCTTTTTCCATCAATCAATAAATGTATCCTATCCGGTCATTCTTTCATTCAGGCATCTAATTTCCAATTTGATTCTTTAAATAATTGCCTTCAATCTTCACTAATTCCCTCAGTTTCACAAATTACCTTCTTCCAACTTCTATACTAGTTTGTCTCTTTATGTTATAAAAGATATCCTGTTCTTCCCTCTTTGTAAGATGTGTTTTTCTTCAATTATGTTACCTATGTCTATATATTCTGACTTTAATTATTCTGGGGATTCAGGATCCACTGTAACCACTTCCCTAGCCTCAGCTCTTATGTTAAGTTCTTAATTTGTAGCCGGATTTCAGTAAGTATACACTGAATGAAGTGAGCAATAAATTAATTAATAGCTTGTTAATCTCCTTATACCTAAGAGCCTAGAAGGAAATACAACCTAACATGTGTACTAACTCGGTGTTTGTTGAAATTGATTTTAGACATATGACCATTTATTCTGCCTTGTGCATATTAACAATAAAATATACAGAAAGAATTGTTAGTTAACATTACAGCGCCAACAGTTTTTGGAAGAATAAGTTAAGTATGATGATAGATGTCAATTCATGCCACATGATGTTGAAACTATGTGGTTGGTAAGTAGAAACTATTGGTAATTATGGTATCTTAGGAAATATGATAATGAAAGCATTGAAGAATACAAAATGGCAACTTAAATAGTTCAAGGAAGGCATTCATTGAAAAACATCTTTTTTTCTTATAATATATTTCACACATTTTATAATAAGAAAGTAAAATAATGACATATAAGAATGTCACCTTTGATGATTTTGCTGTCTGGTTGTAAAAAAGACAAAGAATTGACAATTATATTACTCTGTCATAAGTGCTAAGCTACGGTATATGCACTGTTAAAAGAAAAAGTTGCTCAGAAGTTATGATTTCAGAAAGGGAATATGCTATGTAAGAGAATAGTCATAAAATATATGCAGTAACTCAAAAGTGGGATAATAATGACTTGTAATAGATAGTAACAATTAAAATAGAAATAGTTTTTGGTTTGGGTTGAGGAATAGGGAATACCAACAATGAGTCAGAAAGATTGCCAGAGGCATCTTGTGCCATATGACAAGAGAAGAGCCTAGGGAAAGGAAGGAGTAATCAAAAGAAGCTGACCTTGAGGACACCAAATAAAATGAAGATTCAATTTGTGCACATTATTTGGAAACAATGTGATTATTTGTAACCCGTTTTGAGGATATAGAGATGTAAAAAGTAGGTGCCTGGGTGCCTCAGTCAGTTAAGTGTCTGCCTTCGGCTCAAGTCATGAGCTCAGGGTCCTGGAATCGAGCCTCATATTGGGAGGGAGTCTGTTTTTCCCTCTGACCTTTCCCTCTCTTGTGCTCTCCCACTCTCTCAAATAAATAAGTTATTTTTAAAAAAGATTAAAAAATATTTTTTTCCTTAAAAAACTTATTGGCAAATTAAGTGCTGGATAAGAATATGGGCATGAGAATGTAAAAGAGGTCTTGCTACCATGAGGTGACAAGATGAAGGATCCCAAGTGCACTGAAAGTGGAGAATATTAACCATGAAATATGGAAGTTAGAAACCTCGGTTACAGAAGTTTTGTTGTTGTTGTTGTTGTTTGTTTTTCCACTTAAGAGCATCTTTGCACAAATCTCAAAGTCCTATTAGAAGAAATAAATTAATGTTCTCAATACAGTATAAGCAGATGATTTCTGTTACCTCCCTTACTTTATTGAAACTAAATAGAAACCTGAGGAGTTATTTGAGAAGCAGAGGAAATGAAATCTAAGCTTTAGATCAATGTTAAGAATTATTGACTAAAAATTACAATGACAATGTTATAGCCATACATAAAAGAACTATTTTATCATAGAACAAAAACTGAAATTTTTTGAAGGTGAAATAAGTAAACCTTACAATAAAAATAAGTAGAACTTTAAATTTCCCTTCCATTAAATCTTTTAACTCTTACCTTCACACTCATTGCCCACAAGAGACTTACAAAATATATAAACAGACAAGATGAAACTGTTTCATAAATGATTATATAATTATTTTACAAGTTTCTGTTAGCAATATGACATTTCTGAAAAATAAGTACATATATGCCAAACAAGTAAATTTTAATTTTTAATGCTTCTTTAAGAAATTTTCAAAACAAATGCTAACATTCAGAAATTTAATTGCTACACAGTAGTCTGGCTTTAGGAATTTTTTTGTCTTTATAATTTTTGAGCACATCTGCTAAATATTAAATGTTATTTGTAATTATGATACAAAAACACAGATGAGAAACTAAACATGTAAATTCGGTTCTGTCATAAGCACCTATATATGCAGCTTTAAATATACAAAGTACACATAATGTTTAGTAACATAAACAAAAAAGTAACGAATCTAGCTAAAGCTAGTGTAAATATTGTACTATCCAGTTTTATTATAATTCAACTAGAGTATAGGAAGAATAATTTCCATCCTTCACCATTGCTTATATTATGTATAGCTATGTATAGTAAGATAATTTTCTTGCATAGCTTTGTTTTCTAATCTTTGCTTTTGTTCCTAAGTATATACAAGTTCTGGGCTCTAAAAAAAAAAAAAAAAAAAAAAAGAATCTACCTGAGAAACCAGCACTACAAGTTTTTCAAGAGTACTTGATCAATCTTATATAAAACCTTTAATTAGCACCTTTTTTTTTCCTTCTAAAATAGATTATAGTCTGGTAAAATTAGAGTCTAGCAAAAAAAAAAAAAAAAACCCAAAATGCTTCATTATCTTCCACTAGGTTTTTAGAGAACAGTCAAGCTTATTTTGATGTTTTATAAATAAGTAGATATAATAAATAACTATAACAATACTACTAAACTATTAGCTCTCACTTGATCAAGACAATACATTAGTATGTTGTAGTGCTATCTTTAATGTGATTCATTCATGTATATGTGATATATTTTAAAGGTATTGTATAAATAATAATAGTTTTGATATATAATTTAAGCATTATATTTGCAAATACAGAATGACTAGAAATAAAATTCATTTTGAAAGTAAAATGCCAATAGATATGTAGGGCAAGTTTGTTAACATTATTATTGAATTAAAACTTTTGCATTTGGAGATCATCAGAATTATGAAAGTAATAATGATAATTTGTTAATTAACATAACATATTAACAAAACATAACAAAAACTGTATTAACATTTAGGTAAACAAATATGACTCTCAGAATGTCATAACAATTTAGGATAAAATTTGTATAGATATAAAAAGAAAAACTGAAATGAATTATATGTGATATCCTAGAAATCATAGACACCACTAATTATTCCTTTAAAAATGATTTCAAAAAGGCCGAAGAAAAGTAACATCTGATGACTATATATTTTTATTATAAAATCATAATACAAAAAATATTTTTCAGGATAACAATTTCTTCTAATTTTTCACCCAGGAAACTCCTAAGGTTGCAAACCAACAAAAACTAAGGCTTAATCTGTTAGTAGGGAACAATTCATGGATAGGTCTTTATGTTATGCATACTGTATAGGAATTTCTCATAGTTCTGAAACCTTAGTATGGATAAGCATTGCCTGAGTTGTCTATTAAAAATATATATATTTTTTCATTATCTGTTCACAGGGATTTTAATGTCTTTTAATATTTAGTCTTGGGACTCCTGTGTGACTCAGTCAGTTAAGTGTTTGCCTTTGGCTCAGGTCATGATCCTGGAGTCCCAGGACGGAGCCCTACATTGGGCTCCCTGCACAGTGGGGATTCTGCCTCTCCCTCTGACCCTCCCTGCCTCTCATGCCTACTCTATCTCTCAAATAAATAAATGAAATCTTAAAAAAAAAAAAAAAGTTAGTCTGAGGTGGGGTCCAGGAATTTACATCTTTAACAGATAAGCAGCATGATTCTTAGTTATGTAGTTTTTGGACCTAGTCTGGAGAATATGGCTAATAAGCAGTGATCAAAGGATTTTAAACAGAGAAATGACATTTAAATAAATCACTCTAATTGTAATGTAAATGATGGTTGTGAGAACAAAATTTAGGAGAGAAACTAGTTAGCAATATGATGAAAAAATTTAGATAAAACATTAGTATTAGACTAGGGTAGTGTACGAGAAATGGAGAGTATAATTTGATTCCACAGCTACGGAGAATATATATGTGTTGTGTGTGTGTATTTAAACTGAAATTAGTTAACATATACTGTAATATTAGTTTCAGGTATACAATGTAGTGATTAAACACTTCCCTACAACATCTGGTGGAGAATTTATATATAAACATGGCTTGAATTCAAGATAAGGTAAAATAAAGGGGGGAGGGCTTTACTTAGAATACCTGTTTTTGTCCTCTACTTTGTGTGACTGGCTAGTTGGTCAGGACATTAAATTAAATAAGGCATATGGCAAATTTAAGGCTTTAAATTGATGGTTTATTATAATTAAGTATATATTCTAATATCTTCATGTGAAGGATAGTGGAAATTTGAAGAATGGATTTTTAAAAATCTAGCTCCAAGGGCAGGAGTATACAAAGCTGTGTACAGGGAGCAGAATGTGTACATGGGCCAAATATCAGACTAAGGAGTTGGAGGAAGTATTTCATTATGTCCAATTATGAAGCCTGATCCAGATGAAGTCCTCATCTCTCAACCACAACTTCTGCACCTTCTACAAAGTAGTGATAGATAGGTCTTCACGTGGGCCAGCAAGGTATAAGCATGCTCTGGTGTCAAGGAAATCCAGGGAACACTGAAAACCTTTTTGTTGTTGTTCCTAGTGGTAGTTTTTGTTTTGTTTTGTTTTGTTTTGTTTTACTGAAGTTACCTCCTGTGGCCCTTCCTGAATTGCTTGTCAAGATTTTCAGCCACATACATTTTCTCTGTGTTTTGTTTCATTCTTTTAATATTTCCCTCTCATTTTAACTATCTGCTGTAAATACTTATTTTTAACATTTCATAAAATACTCATTTTCTATAAAGTCTGTTGTGGCCATGATCACCACACTGAAAGTGTGCCCTTCACCTCACACTGCTTGAGCCAATCTACTTGTACATTTTTCACATAGTTATCCTGGGAGTAGCAGCAGTGGAACCCCTCCTGAAATGCTGTGGTCTGGTTTTCTGATGTGACCCAGGGATAAGGGGGAGACTGAAAGGAGGAGTTTGAAAAGGGACCAGTCACCATGGGTGGCTATACTTTTCATGCTGTATTTCATCAAAAGAATTTTTTTCTTTCCCTTTAAGGAGTTTCTTCAATTACACTAGCTCAGAATATCATAGGCATCTATGTGCCCCCCAAATACAATGGCCTGTCAATAAACATGATAAATTAGTCATAAATCCAAGACCACAATGTCATTACTATTTAGAAATTGACACAGTGCTTCATGTTTTGAAATAAAAGGCTACTATAAAGCATTGTTAATAAAAGTACTCTTTTACTTATCAAAGTTGAATGGTACTTTTAAGAAGTTAGTCTCTACAAAAGCTTTAACAAGATGAATGGACTTACAACACTGTCAGATAGAGCTAAGAAAAACTTGAAAATAACTGACAAAAAAAGAGGCCCAAGAGACATTTATCCATTCATCCTCACCACCACAGATACTGTCTGACAGCACATCTAGTTTCTCTGATGTTCTTTACAAGAGATTACATATCTGACACAGGATTTTTATAGGTAAATACAAGAGTTGCTTGCTATAAAATGGCCTCTTGAGAAATTTACAATACCTTGGCATCACTTTCAAGAAGAAACAAGACCTAAGAACTCTCACTAACCATAACTATACATGTTCTTCCCCTTGCCTATCTCTTATTGTAGAATTTGTGAATACCAAAATACAGGACACTCTATCCCATTAAAACTGGTTCTAGCTTTTTGTATACAAGTATGCCATTTCTTATACTGCCCTGGGAGTTTTCTCATACTAGTATTTCTCCGAGAAGACTCTTACCCAATTCTCTTTGTCTTGGACAACTGCTCAGGTTTTCTATTAATGTAATTCCCTCAGAAATGATTTCCCTTTATCATGTAGGTCCTTTTTTATGGGTTTATTTGGTATGTGGCTTTCTCCCTTTCATGTCACTGTTCAGAATTGAAATTTCTCAGTATTTCCTTACTGTGTTAGACCATACATCACAAGGGCAATGACCATGTTCATTTGGTTCATTGTTCTATCCCAAAGGCTTAGAAAGTGTCTTCTGTCGTGTACATAGATTCCTAAATCCATGAATTATAATAAATTTATAAATTTGAATTTATTATTTTATGAGCAATTAGAAGACCAAGGTCTGTATAAATGATTAGGTGACTGAAGGGGTTTGGATCTGAGATACTGAATTTCAGAGTGCAGTGTGGTCAAAATTTAGAATATAAACTAATTTATGCAGATCTTGAAATAACACATGGTAAGTGATAAAATATAGAGAAAAAATTAGCAATATGTAAAAAACTTCAATAGCAAAGTGGGAAAAAATAGAAGTTCTTTGTAATACTGTAATAAACTCAAACAAAATAGAAGGAAGCAGATAAAAATGATGAAGGCATAAGCTAGAAAATTTTTATTAATAGAAAGTACCTACAAAACTTTTTTTCTCTTGAAATATATAATAAAATTAACAAACTTCTGTTGAAACTGATCAATAAAAACATAAAGGGGAGCGAGAGAGGAAAAAGGCACTCATACACAATATCAAAAGTTAAACAAGATATTTAGCAAATCAAAAATCACATTTTTTTTTAAGATTTTATTTATTTGTTTGACAGAGATCACAAGTAGGCAGACAGGCAGGCAGAGAGAGAGGAAGGGAATGCAGGCTCCCTTCTGAGTGGAGAGCTTGATGCAGGGCTTGATCCCAGGACCCTGGGATCATGACCTGAGCCAAAGGTAGAGGCTTTAACCCACTGAGCCACCCAGGCGCTCCCGAGAATCACAATTTTAAACAACTACATAATCTTTTATCAACATGAATACATTTCTCCAATATATAATTTGTCAATAGCATTTATTTATCTTCTACAAGTATATGCAACATGATATACTTCATAAATGTTTAAGATATTTCAAACTAGGTGCACTTAGGTGGCTCAGTCAGTTAAACATTTACCTACTTCTCAGGTCATGATCCCAGGGTCCTAGGATTGAGCCCTACATCAGGCTCCCTGCTCAGTAGAGAGTCTGCCTGTCCCTGTGCCACTCCCCCTGCTCGCTTTTTCTCTCTTTCAATTAAATAGATAAAACCTTTAAGAAAAAGATATTTCAAGATAAAAATGTATAATGTATATACATAAGTAAATATATGGAAACCCATACTAGCTATTTATTGAAATGATAAACATTAATTATATTACCACTGGGAGTTGAGGAAAGAAGTTATTTTACAAATGGATACCTAATGAGATTCAGCTGTATCTGTAATATTTTATTTATTAAAACAAATTTAAACATGGATTTGAGTAAATATGGTTTAATATTAGCAGCTATAAGCATGATTTGTGGGTATTGGGATGCCATATTATTCTCATTACAAGTCTGAATTTTTGAAATATTATATTTTATGAAATTAATTGAAATTCTGCTTCCAAGAAGATGTAGTAGATACACTTTACCCTATTCCTCCTGATACGTATAACTAAAATCTCTACCACTGTATATAAAAAGTAAGATAATGAAAGGTAGAGAGAACTCAGACTGACTAGGGTCTTCAGTACTCAAAAATCAAGTTTCCTGGGTTTTCTGTTTGCTTTATGCATCTCATAATGGATGCTAGTAAAGTCTGTAACCCAGAAATGCCAACAGGCACAACAAAATAAGCCCCAATAAGCTTGATCTCTTGAGACAAAGGAACAGGGAGATAAAACTTTGAGGAAATGACCTCTCTTACAGCCAAACACCACCAGCAGTTGCCCAGTGGGTAGCCTAGATGTCCACCCTTGGCTGAATAGAACAATATGTTTCAACCCCCTTGCTTGGGAAGCTCTAAAGAAGGATGCACAGAGGGCTGCCTGGGTGGCTCAGTTGGTTAAGCAGCTGCCTTCGGCTCAGATCATGATCCCAGTGTCCGGAGACAGAGTCCCACATCGGGCTCCTTGCTCGGCAGGGAGCCTGCTTCTCCCTCTGTCTCTGCCTGCCATTCTGTCTGCCTGTGCTCGCTCGCTCTCCCTCTCTCTCTCTGACAAATAAATAAAATCTTAAAAAAAAAAAAAAAAAAGAAGGAGGCACAGAGAACTGGGACTTCATCTCTACCATGATGTCACTGGAGACCATGTAGGAAGCCTGAACTTTCAGCCCAGCCTGCCTATGCTGAAGAATCCTTCTCTCTCCCCACTGACGCAGGTTTGTGGAAGCCTAAAGGAAAGGCGGGATTTTGCCCATCAGCAAATGGAAGGAGACTGGTCCCACTGCAGCGTCAGTGAATATTACTCCTTTTTTGAGGGGAGGGAGGTTAATCTAGTGGATTAAAAAATTAATTCCAGTTTATTTCTTATATTAATTTTCTAGCTCTACCTTTTTACATCTTTAGTGATTTCTCTAGAGATTAAAAAAATGTGTCCTGAACCTATCACAGTCACCTTTTACTTATTAAATAAAATATAAGAATCTTGCTTCAGATATATTAATTACCATCACCCTTTGTGCTACAGTTTTCCTGTCTATTGCATTTCTATACATTACAAACCACACAAGGCAGGGTTGTATTTACCATCTTACATGTCCTTTATTATTATTTTTTCCATACCTAAATTTCTGTCTGGTGCCATTTCTTTCTATTTTTTTTAAGAATCTATTTACTGTTATTGGCAGTTCAGCTCTAATGGCTACAATTTTACTCCTGTTTTATTTGTCTACATAAGGCTTTGTTTTATTTGCAAAGGAAGATAGTTTTGCCAAATATGGTATTTTGGGTTAAGATTGTGGACTTTCGTTTTAGGCAATAGGATTTTCAATAGGATTTCATCAAAATTTAAAACTTCTGCCTAACAAAGTATCTTGTTAAAAAGGTCAAAAAAAAAAAAAAAACAAGCTACATATAAGGATAAATATCTGCAAACTTCAGTTCTACAAAGGAATTGTTTATAAGAATATGTAAAAACTGAAAACTCAACAGTTAAGCAATTAGAAAATGAAAAGAGTACATTAACAGATACTTCACTGAAGAGGAGTATAGTAGGGTTCTCCAGGGAAACCAGAAGCAGTAGGCTATCTATACATAGGTAAGGAGAGAGTATTATTTTAAGGAATTGTCTCATGTGATTTGAGGGTCTAGCAAGTACATGATCAATTTGCAGGGCAGGCTGACAGAGTGGAGGCCCAGGAAAGAATTCAAGTTGCAACTCAAATGCAAAGCCTTCTGTAGGCAGAATTTTGTCTTTTTTAGTGGACTTCACTTTTTTTAAGGACATCAACTGAACAGAAGAGGTCCACCCACATTTACTAATTTAAATGTTAATCTCATCTTAAAAAATACCTTCACAGGTACACCTGGACTGGTGTTTGATCAAATATCTGGATGGCCTGACCAAGCTGATACATAAAATTAGCAATCACAAGTGTATACAAATGGCAAATAAGAAGTTGAAAGCTGTTCAGTATTAACCATTAGAGAAATGCAAATTAAAAACTCAATACAGTATAACCACACACCTTTCTTATCAGAATATCTATGATTCAGCATTAAAGTGACATAAAATGCTGACCAGGATGCAGTGAAATTGGATCATTTTTACATTCATGTAGCAATATAAAATGGTACAGCCACAAAAGAAAACAATTTGACAGTTTCTTAAAAACTGAACATGTAACTATCATGTGATCTGACCATTGCACATTTATCCCAGATAAATGAAAACGTATATTCTCATAAAAATATGTCATAAATATTTATAACACATATTTGTAGTCACCAAATCTGGAATTAATTCAAATGTCCTTCAACAAATGAATGGCTAAACAAACAGTGGTAAATATATACCTTGCGATACTGCTTAGCAACTTGATACATACAAAACTTCTGATAAATCTCCAGAGAACTATCCCGAGTTTAAAAATGAATTTAAAAATGGTAATTCTGAATAGCCACATAGTATATTATTCCACTTATATATAATGTTCTTGAAATGATAAAATTGTAGAATAGAGAAGAGAACACAAGTTTCTAGGGCTTAAGATAGAATAGAGAAAGAAATTACAGGTTGCCAGGACTTAAGGAGGTGGTAGGGGCAGGAGGGAAGTGAGATGTATGTGTGCCTATAAGAGAGCAGCGTGAGGAATCCTGTGCTGATGGAAGTGTCCCTTGCATTGTCTGCAGCAATGCCTAGGTCCTGCTTGTGTATTGAATTACACTTTTGCAAGATGTTAATTTTGGGGAAAATTATGTAAATGGTAGGGATATCTCTATTATTTCTTACAACTGTATGTGAATCTACATTTATTTCAAAATAAAATGTTTAATTAAAAAATCAGCCAGGGACACTAATGATAGTCTATCTTTACAGAAAATAAAATTAGTTACAAAAGCAATTTGTGAGACAGATCTATGCATATTGATACAGAAACCATGTTATTAAACCTATCAACAAATTATTTGTTCTGAAAAAAAAACTCATGCATATATAGCATTACAGTTTTCATTAAAAAATAATATTTATTATAATATTTTTAAAAGGTTGCTAAAAAGGCTACACATACAACTGCGGACGGTGGTAACCTTAGGAAAGGTGGTTTCTTAGTGAAGATGTCTAGGTTTGTGTAGCTTGGGGAACATTTTGTTTTATTCTTTGCAAAACAAATAAGGTCCAGGAAATGTTACGCAACTCTGCCTAGTTCTTTCAATTTTATATGCTTTGTGTTGGTTCATTGGTTCATAGGTTTGGTTTTACTTTGTGAATCTTTGCAGGATTTTTACATGTTAATCTGTTCAGTCTCTGTTTTTGGAGCAGCAAGTTTGGTGATCCATGCCAGAGACCAATGATTTGATTATTTTCTTCTTTTATTTCTTGGTTCTTATTTTTTTTTTAAGATTTTATTTATTTATTTATTTGACAGAGAGAGATCAAAAGAGAGAGGGGGGGGGAAGCAAGCTCCCCTGCCGAGCAGAGAGCCCAATGTGGGACTCGATCCCAGGACCCAGAGATCATGGCCTGAGCCGAAGACAGCGGCTCAACCCACTAAGCCACGCAGGCGCCCCTTGGTTCTTATTTGCACAGCCCCATCTTCATTCCTAGATTGTGTTCCAAAAGAGTATCGATAAGAAGGAGTATATATGTTGTACCTTTTAAACGTTTCATGATGTAGCCCAGATTTACCAGACTGCCAAGAAATCCTGAATACACAGACTAAAGTAGTGATTAAGTGGTCCTTTGGTTTCATATTTAACATTTCTATGTAAATAGTAGAAGTTGTGCATCCCTTCACTTTTAAACAAATAAATTAAGAAATATATCAGAACTGGTAGCAAATTTTCATAAAGGGCTTGGCTCCATTTTTGATATTTTACTGCTAACTGCTTTCACGCCCCATCACACACCCTTTCCCTTTCACTTCTTGTCTGGGAAAGCCAGTAAGAAAGCTGGAGAACTTTGGCACACATGGGTAGCTCAGTTGGCTAAATGTCTGACTCATGATTTTGGCTCTGGTTATGATCTCAGGGTTGTGAGATCCAGCCCCATGTCAAACTACAGCCTGAGTGTGGAGCCTGCTTAAGATTCTCTCTCCCTCTCCCAGAATGGAGTGAAGGGAGGAAGGGAAAAAAGAAGGAAGGAAGGAAGGAAAGCAGGCAGGCTAGAGCATGTTTTGGTGCTAGCAGGAAGTTCAAACCATGAAAAGTCCAGGAATCTAATGGCACTATCCTCTCAATAATTTGCTCACCCTTGTTCTCTATCCCATTTTCAGACCAACCCAGGAGGCTGCTTTATTTTCCCATTATGTAAGGAATATCCTTTTCCTTGGTTTCTTTGTGACAGTTTGGGGTCATCAGTCTTGATATCCAAACCATATTTAGTGGGATGTGGATCTCACTTCCATGGGGGAACAAGAAGACCATTGGTACAGGTACAGAGAGGCAGAGTATTTCAACGATCTACTTTTTGACTAGAATCTTTTTTGCCTTAGGCTTGCTAACTGGCTGTATTGTCTGCTGATGAGCATACACTCTGAGCTGCTGCTGCTGCAGATTCAACCAATGTATGTTGAAAGTTTTTCTAAGTGGCTTTTAAAGTGAAGAGTATGGGATAAGGCCTTCCTTAAATGGTCCTAAGTGGTTTTGACCTAAACCTATCTGTATGCTGCATTATGTGTCTAGGTTCAAGCTTAGGCCTCACTGATGTTATGTTTAATGGAATGACTTACACTGTGACCATTTTCTTATGTCTCAACCAGGCTTTGCTCCTCTCCCATCTTCACTGCACAAAATGCTCAGTGAAAAGACTGATGCCCTGGATAATATTCAGAGTGCTTCCTCATGAGAATGAGTAGTCACCATGGGCAGGCTGAGGTTCACACTCTGAAAAGCAGATAATTCACAGGGATGAATACTTTAAAAGCTTCTTCTCTTGCTGCTTCTTCCTAGACCTCTGTAGTTAGAAGGATCCAGATCCTTAGGGCTATAGGGAGAATGGCAACCCCATAGCACAGACCCTTATAAAAAATGTCCCCTAAATGCCTTATTCCAACTCCAATTAAATGACCAGAGTACACTATAACCATACTGCATAATTATAAAACAGACAAAAACTCTCTTTTGTAAAAGATGTTATTCATTTGTCAGAGAGAGAGAGCATAAGCAGTGGGAGTGGCAGGCAGAGGGAGAAGAAGGCTCTCTGCTGAGCAAGGAGCCTGACATGGGGCTCCATCCCAGGACCCTGAGATCATGACCTGAGTTGAAGGTAGATGCTTAACTGACTGAGGCACCTAAAACTTTCGTTTTTAGTGAGTGTCTCAGATTATCAGCATAACAAGGACATAATTCATATCTGACCTAAACTTAGAGTCCTTAGATCCAATAGAACAACAACTACAATGAAAGACACCTAAAATTCTGAGGATACTGATTTGGGAATCTCTGGAAGGAGAAAATGATAAGGGAAAGAGGACATCCCTCCTCTCCAACATATATCCCATAGCCACCAGAGGGAGAGAGAGAAGAAGAGATAGAAACAGGGAAAAAAAAAAAAAAAAAGGAAATAAAGTTTTCTTCAGGATGAGGAAACAAAAAAGTGCATCAGGGGCCTACAGTTTTACCCAAACAGAAACCCAAATTTTACTAATTAAAAAAAATATATATAGTGGGGCGCCTGGATGGCTCAGTGGGCTAAGCCGCTGCCTTCGGCTCAGGTCATGATCTCAGGGTCCTGGGATCGAGTCCCGCATCGGGCTCTCTGCTCGGCGGGGAGCCTGCTTCCTCCTCTCTCTCTCTCTGCCTGCCTCTCTGCCTACTTGTGATCTCTCTCTGTCAAATAAATAAATAAAATCTTAAAAAAAATATATATATATATAGTAAAAGGTTTCAGACCACCAGTTAGCTAGTGAGCCCTTATAATACAAGCTCTGAATTAACTTGGGCTAAATGGGTGGTGAGGATTAAGGAGAGCCCTTGGATGCGCATTGGGTATTACATGTAAGTGATGAATCACTAAACTCTACCCCTGAAACCAATATTACACCATATGTTAACTAACTAGAATTTAAGTAAAAACTTGAAACAAACAAAAAAATGAGAATTATTACAAAAATAATATCTATTAAGATGTGACAATTAAAAAGCTTTATGGCCTTAATAAATACTGGGTCTTAGGTTGCAGATATACGTGGAGGTCCCACTAAATTTTAAACAAGTTACCCTTATACTCTTAGAGGAATTACTATTCATTACATAGAAGACACCAGGTATGCCTTAATGGTTGAAAATGTCACATTGCTTAAATGTCACATGGTTGTAACAGCTTTTGTCCTAAAATATCCCTTAGTAGGCATGGAAGTTCTGATCTGGTGAACAATAAATTTTAATAAAATTAAGTCTTTACTCTTAGAATTGGCTTAGCAAAATGAGATCATGTGGAACTCCTTCTCGTCTAGTAAAAATAACCAATACAATACCATATGGGATAAAACAAGGCCAATGGAAATTAAAACCAATTGTAGGCACTTACTAAAGGAAGGGGCCATTGTCCCTACTGCATCTTCCTTAGAGAACCCAATTTGGTCATTTTAATCCTGACTTTAAAAAATCGTTCCTAACAAGGAATTTCTTAATTTCACAGCACCCCTAATTAAGGTTCCTATATAAAATACTATTGAAATGATTGACTCCATCTAATCAGTGACTAGAAAATAGTTTGCTTTTATGGATCTTTCTAACATGTTTTATCCTGTGTCTATTTATCAGCAGTAACGGTTAGCCTTTACTTTCAAACAGACACAATATACTGTCACCAGGCTACCCACTCTCAGCATTTCCATCATTGCACACATACTTTGCAGGCAAGAGCTTAATTACATTCAACATTGTCTAGGAACACAAATATAATATTACAGCAGAGTCATCCTCTTTAGAAAAGAGTCATTTGACACATTCATCCACAACATCCAGTCATTCATAAATGATCTTATGCACACACATGTGTATGCACAAACACATACACACACACACACACACACACACGCACCCCCACACCCACAAAGAGATGGGTCATTGCTCAACACAACACATAGTACAAGGCCCTGCCACCTCAATTAACTTCTGGGCATCATAGAGTCAAACAAAGTCTGCTTTCTCTCTGACACTGTTAAGAAACAACTATTTTACCATGCACAATGTTACCATTTTACCATGCACAATGTTAAAACAAGTCCAATAGTTTTGGGACTTTTGGTTGCTGGTCATAACATAGTCCTCATTTACCAATTTTATTCAAGGCTAATTTATGATGTTGCAAGTCAGACCACTTTGAATGTCCTTCTACCCACCAACAAAAGGCTACCGAGTCTATCTATCCAAATTATAATACAAACAGACACATCCATTATGGCCCAACAGAGACTCTAACCTCAGAAGTTTCAGCGCTCATCTTTCATTCTTCTTGAAGTCTCTGTACCACTCACAAAGGCCATAAAATGCCCTTGAACTTATGTTTTAAAAAACTGGACTTCTTGGTCCTATCAGAGAAACCACTGGCTTCATCTGGAGCTTATGACTCTCTGCACCCCGATGCCCATTAATGCTGTTCATTACGAATGCAGGTTCATGCATGCTCAGCATGGCCATAGAAGCCTCTTTACCAAAAGGTAAATTATATCTTTGGGATAAATACAAAATTGGGCCATCTGGCATATTCTCTTCACAGAAAAAATGACTTCTTTTTGTCCTCATTCCCTTGCCATAGATTATGATGCTGGGGGAGGCCACATCTCTTTCAGAACCATTAGCAACTTGGACCAAGTTAGGCTGAAGTGTCAGCAGGGTTGATTCCTTCCAAATCAGTTCCATGACTCTCTTCTGGCTTCTGAGGATGTGCAGGCAAAGTTTGTGGCAGCTACTCTAATATCTGCTTCTATCTTAACTAGCACTCATTATGTGTGTGTCTGCAGTCTCTCCAAATTTCCATCTTCTTAGAAGGGCATCAGTGATTGGATTAGGGTCCACCCATCTGATTTCCACTTAACTGGACTATATCTGCAATGACTCTATTTCCAAATAAGATAATCTTTATGAGTATCTGGGTTAATGACTTAAACATATTATTTCTACCCACTCCTATTCCTCTCTTGTTCTATATCAAGTTATGATAAGACGACCCATGAGCTCCCTTCCGTGATGTAGGAAAGATATTCAAACCATGCAAATCCCAACTCACCCAAGGGACTCTTCACTCTTCTGCAACCACAATAAAACTCAAGCTCTTGGTTCCCTTCTTACTCTGTCAGCCCTTTTCAAGCTTTATTATGTGAGAAATTAAGCTTTCCATGTCTGGTTGATGAGTTTGTAATGGTTTAAGTCTTGAAATCTCAACCAATTTGGGCTGGGGTTGGTTGATGACACCTTCTTTGGGACAGTCACAAGATAAAAACATTTTTAATTTATTTTGGTATTTTAACTCATTTCTCTTTTAGATTGATAGAATAAAACAAGGGCAATAGGAATTGCCTAGGATAAAGAACAAAGTAGTCACACCCTTTGAAGGATTCACAATGTTTTATAATAAGATTTTGTGTGTCTGTCTGCATGTACACAGTAAGAGTTATAATTAAACTTTACATACTAATAAAGGATGCAAAAAACAGAACTACTTAAATGCATTTACAAAAATAAAGTTTGTCACACTTTACTTCTGTTATTTTTATTGTAGTAAAAATACTTCACATGAGATCTACCCTCTTAAATTTTTTAGTGTACAATATGGTATGTTGAAAAATAGACATAATATTGTACAGCAGATCCATAGGACTCATTTGTCCTGCATAACTGAATCTTTATATCTACTAAAGAATATATCTTCATATCCTCCTTCCCCAGGACTGTGAGTAAAACCATTGTACTCTTTGTTTCTCTGACTTTGACTATTTTGAATACTTGTTATAAGTGGAATAATACAGTATCTGTTTCTCTGTGGTTGGTATATTTCACTTAGAATCGTATCAGTTGGCAAGAGTTCAGTTCATCCAGTTGTCACATATGGCAGGGTTACCTTCTTTTTTCAGTCTGTGTGTGTGTGTGTGTGTGTGTGTATAAATATCACGTTTTTTTTTTAATTTTTTATAAACAATATTTTTATCCCCAGGGGTACAGGTCTGTGAATCACCAGGTTCACACACTTCACAGCACTCACCAAAGCACATACCCTCCCCAATGTCCATAATCCCACCCCCTTCTCCCAAACCCCCTCCCCCCAGCAACCCTCAGTTTGTTTTGTGAGATTAAGAGTCACTTATGGTTTGTCTCCCTCCCAATCCCATCTTGTTTAATTTATTCTTCTCCTACCCACTTAAGCCCCCATGTTGCATCACCACTTCCTCGTATCAGGGAGATCATATGATAGTTGTCTTTCTGTGCTTGACTTATTTCGCTAAGCATGATACACTGAAGAGAAGAAGTAAATATCACGTTTTTAAAATTCATTCATCATTAATGGATATTTAGGCTATTTCCATATCTTTGTATTGTGCATAATGCTGCAATAAATATGAAGAGCATATATAGCTTGATATACTGATATCTAATTATTTTATATATAATAACCAGAAATGGAGTTGCTATATCATATGGTAACTCTTTTAAATTTTTGAGGAGTCTTCATTTCTGCTTTTCATAGAAGCTGCACCATTTTTATACCAAGAGCAGTGCACAAGACTTGCAAAGTTCCAACAAATACGTTTTGGTATTGTTGTTATTTGCTTTGTAATGGACATTCTAATAAGTATGAGGTATATTTTGTTATGGTTCTGATTTCTGTTTCTCTGATGTTTCAGATTGTTCAGCATCTTTTCATATACCTTTTGGTGACTTTTTTGTCTTCTTTGGAGAAATGTTTATTCTTTTTCTCATTTAAAATTGGGTTATTTGTTGTTTTTGCTACTGTCATAGGAGTTCCTTAAATATTTTAGATATCAATCCCTCATCAAATATATGGTTTGCAAATATTTTCTCCTATTCTATAGAATACTTTTTACTCTGCTGTTTTGTTTTCTGTTCAGATTTTTTTAGTTTGATGAAGTCCTGCTCGTCTAGTTTTGCTTTTATTCTTTGATTAATAAACAGAATAGAGAGTGCAGGAAATAAACACATATACATATGATTAACTGGTCTTCAACAAGGTTGTTAAGAATACACAATGGGGAAAGTATAGCCTTTTGGGCAAGTTGTGTTGAGAAAACTGGACGTCCATCCACTTTGAAAGAATGAAACTAGACTATTATCTTACACCATACACTGATATCAAATTAAGATGGATTAAATAAACATACGACTTGAAACCATGAAACTTTTAGAAGAAAAAGCTTCATGACATTGGAGTTGGCAATGATTTTTCATGTATGATACCAAAGGAATAAGCAACAAAAGCAAAATTAGACAAGTGTCACACATTTTAATTAATTTTTATTGACATTCAGCTTTTCTAAATATATAAAATAATTGAGAATTAACAAAAATGTCTCATAATGGTTAAATTGCACGATATAATGTTCTTTTATGAGTTAAGAGTGATGACGTATCTTTTTTTTTGATGACGTATCATTTTTATAGTCAAAGTTTCTAGAATATCCCATGATGTTCTAGTGATAAGATGGTATTGTAGGCAGAATTAACCTGGACTATGTTTATTTACATGGCAAAGAAATTAGTGACCTAGAGATGAGAAGATTATTTGAAAATATTCCTGAGGCTAGTGTAATCACAAGTCTCTTTATAAAAAGGAGATAGGAAAATCAGAGTTAGTAATAGAAATGTGTAAATAAAATAGAAATAGCCTTTAGAATCTAGAAAAGCTAGGAAATAGATTCTCTCCCTACAGTTTTCCAAAACCTTGTGTTTTTATATCATTCAGGTTTCAGTCACTAAGTTTGTGGTACTTTATTATAGCACCAGTAGGAAACTAATACATATGATAAATAAAATCATTTTGATGGACTAAGAAAGTTGATCTAAGTTGAACGAAGAAAGGTGCCATCTTATTGATATTAAACAGGAAAAATAAACAATAAAAGTATTCAAGCATGTGAGTTTACAGTTTTCTTACTTTTAGGAAGGATTTTTTTTTCTAGATTCATTTTTCATTTGTTTTCTAATATGTTTTGTCATTGATATTTTAGTCCTAACTGGATTTTATTAAAGCAAATGCCTTGCCTTTTTCCTTAGAGATCTGGAAGAGGTCACTGGGTGTTTAAAACATGTTCAAGCATTCCTTCTACAACTCCCTTTGCAATTATTCATTATTCATCAAGTGAATGAGCTATTCTGTTGATTGATGTTTTAGCTTTGCTAAAAATATGAGAAAAGATATTCTTCTTCAAGCACATATAGCTTAATATTCACACAGAGAATTCTTTTATAATACTAACTGTGCGGTGGTTTTCTCTGTGTTTCTAGATTAAGATCTGACACTTTTATATTCATTCTTCAAAGAGTAAGCTTTTTGTTAGAAAAGTTAGAAACAATAATGCAAATAAACATTTTATTGTTTATGAGACAAAAACACTTTGATTATACTCTAATTCACACAAATATGTGGGAAGTATGGAGATTTAATGCAAATATAATGGCAACATTTTCCCTTTCAAGAATAAACTTGTTTTCAGGCAAAGTCAGATTGTTTATAACAGCTCTGTTTAGTAAAAATTCAATGCAATCAACATATGTTACTTAAATATTCCAGTTGTCATTTTTTAAAAAAATCAAAAAGAAGTGAGCAAAAGTAATTTAGTGATATATTTCATTTTGCTTTCTATATCCAAAATATTGTCATTTAACAATAAATTTATAAAACATCATCAACTTATTTTACTTTTTTTAATGAAGTCTTCAAGATCTCATGTGTATCTTATACTTCTAGAACACTTCAACTTGAACTAACCATATTTCAAGTTCTCAGTAGCTAATAAGTACTGCATTGGATGACAAATGTAGGTAGGAATAGTAATAAAAACAAAGAGTAATAAATTAAAATTGTTTAATGAACATAACAGTCCAGATGATTTGATGCCTATTAGTATTGTTCCAGAGAGTATAAAATCCTCCTAATGTTTTCCTTCTTCAGTTTAATCCATCTTTACCCTAGAAAGCAAGGGTATGTTTCATGCAAGGACTTGGCAGGATAACACCATTCTCGTGACTATGTCATTTTAAGGAACATAGAGCACAAGGAACCATAATAGATTCAGTGTAATAAAAACAAAGCGATAGAAAGCAAAAAGAAAAAAATCAGATAATTAGAAAACTATCAAATATTTTGCACAGGTTAATTTATTTTTATTCAAATACAATTTATAATACTGTTTAATATTTAATTAAACACTGGGTTACTATAGAAAGAGAGTAAGTTGTGTAAAAACAAAAAGAGAGAGATAATCTTGCTATAAGGATATTACTCTCCTACCACAGAGAGGCATGGACCAAAACAAGTCTATGCATTATAAAGAAGTTCAAGATTATTTGAAGACAATAAAAAGAAAATCTGTTCTGCTACAATATAGAAAACTATTCTGGCTGTGACATTATTTGTTTTTAATATTCAAAATGATATATAAATCAACTTCACTATCTTGACAAAAAATGTCACATCCATATTATGGATATAAAAATTGCCAGTGAAATAATAACAATATTTCTATATTTTTGTTGAAGAACTCCTTTCTAGAAGAAACCACATTATGGCAGTTTTTTAATTCTTACTTTGTTGATATAAATTTTCCTATTTAAAAATAAAATTAAATTTGGCCAATTGATTCTTTATTCAATTTATGTTATATTTTACTTGTAACTTGTCATTATTGTGATTTTTATTGAGCCATTATTGCCACTAAGCCCAGATTTTAGGACAATTTTTTTTCAAAAGAACTGATTCTCAAGTTTTTAAAAAAAATAGTATTTGGATCTCAATATATTGTCATTTCATTTTACTATTTAATGATTTTTCTAAGGGAATTTTTATTATTTAAATGTTACTGCACTAATCGTGGCAGTTATGACCCTTCAGCTTATCACAAGAAAAAAATGTAATATAGTAAGCACATTAAAATAAGGATAGTATCACAGACACATGCTGTCACAGAGCAAGGAGTTTTATGACATGTCTCCTATTGGCCTTTTAGATTCTTGGGCTGACACAATTTCTCTCTGGGATCAGAATCTACTCATTCTCAGGGAACACCTGGCAACAGGAACACCAAAATGGAGCTTATGCCAAGTGTTTCTGTATTTTGCTGACTACGTAGGTGTATATTTGCTCTGAAACCCCCTCAGTAGCAAAGCCCTGTGTAGAATGGGGAAGGCAAACCTCACCGAGCTCAGGTGCAAATTGTTATGTTCATTATAATTAATAAATAATGCTATCAATTTGGAACACATCTCTTCTGAACTCTTCAGAATTATGGTTACAAAGAAACACTGTTACTCAATATATTTTATGCCTGACCAAGAGTTTGTACCATGCATTAGAACAAGTCAAGCTAATTAATCCTCAAAGCAGAGTTACCAATAAGATATGATAATTCTGTCCATCTGAAAAAATATATATATCCCACTTATCAAAGTGTAGATTTTTAATTAATATTTCATTAAGAGCATTTTTTTTTATTGGAGCAAAAAGAAGAGAACACAAGTAAACAAATGTCTATGTTTGAGTACCCAGAGAGATCTAAACATTGGTGTCAAATACCTTTCTTTATTCAGAATGAATGTCATTTCTAGTTGTTTTTTTTTTTTACATAGTTACATTTGTAACAACATAATAACCTCTAAACTCTACTTCTCTCATAGTGTAATTTCTGCCACTCTCTATTAATCTTGGTATTATAAGCAGATATTGGAATTTGGTGGGCCCCTAAAGTAGAGAAATTATGTAATCATCTTAGAATGCCATGTTAAGAAGAAATGCGTTAAGGGTGTGGATGGCTCAGTCAGTTAAGCGACTAAGGACTCTTTATTTCAACTCAGGTCATCGTCTCAGGGTCCTAGGATTAGCCCCCTGCTGGGCTCCCTGCTCATTCAGGGGTCTGCTTTTCCCTCACTCTCTTCCTCTGCCCTTTCCTCTGCTTCTCTGTCTCTCTTTCTCTCTCAAATCAGTCCATCAATGAATCGATCTTTTAATAAAAGAAGAAATACCTTAAAAAGTTATGTTACAAGAAGGAGAGATTGTGTTGTGTGAATGGATGTCTTGGTCCTTGGATTCCACAAAAAGATATGCTGGAATAAAGACCCCCAGAAGGAAAGGAGCAAGTACAAAGCAGTTTATTAAAGCAAAAGTACACTCTGAAGGTGGTAGAGTCTGCAGATTCCATGAGGTAGAATAAGCCTTATGTTGTTTGGGGCTGGGAGTAGCTGTGAAGACCAGTGGGGTAGTCGCTAAAGAAGGCAGCTTCCAGTCATTGGGGAACTCTTCCTACAGGTTAGCTGGTGCAGTTTTTGACCCAGAAGGTACAAAAGGTATCCTAAAGGTCAATGGTATCCTAAAGGTCAAAGTTTAGGTATCCTCAAGGTCAATGCAAGCTACCTCCATGGGATGAGAGGCTGGACCCACAATGCAAATGCATTGTAATGAGCCTAGGGATCACCTTGGGGCAGAGGTGGAAGAAGAGAAGCGTGCTCTACACCTCCAGCCAGTGAGGGCTGTCAGCCCCAAGGACAGGATATTGAGCCCCGAGGGTTTTAATGTAAGCTTATTTATCACCGTTCCTTGCTTCCAGCTCACGTCTCTATCATTCTCCTTCCAGGACTTGAGGCCCTTCTCCTGGCATTCCTTCCTCTGCTCCTGTAGAGCTTGTCCTAAGAGTTACATCATTAATATAATACATTTTTCAGGGGGGAAACTGATACAAAGATTGCATGATCATCAAACAGTAATTGCTATACAAGGGGCGCCTGGGTGGCTCAGTGGGTTAGGGCCTCTGCCTTCGGCTCGGGTCATGGTCTCAGGGTCCTGGGATCGAGCCCCGCATCGGGCTCTCTGCTCACTGGGGAGCCTGCTTCCCTCCTCTCTTTCTGCCTACTTGTGATTTCTCTCTGTCAAATAGATGAATAAATTCTAAAAAAAAAAAAAAAAAAAAATTAATTGCTATACAAATAACAATATATTTAATAGTAATTAAATATAAATAATGAATGTATAAATAATTCACAGTTCATAAATATTATACACTGTGGTATAAAACATTTGCTCTTTTTTTGAGCTCATAGAGACTACATTACCAGTAAAGAATTGAACACATAGACTATGTTATTAGTAAGGGATTTTGAGATTACATTACATTTCTCTTCAGGAAGAATTCTTATAAATACTACTGTTTCACTTGAAAATGCTTAATTTTTCAAGAAACCATGTAGCTATTTTAGTTGTTGAAGGCACCCTAATCCATAATTCCCAAACCTGAGTAAATCCAGGGAAAATAAATTAACGTTTCTATTCCTTAAATAAGTCTGTAAGTCTAAAGATCTATGAGATTTAATATTGGATATACATATATATATATATATATATATATATATATATATATATATAATATGCACATATAATATATAGAGTTCATTAGTTTGTTCCACGGGGTGTATTGTTATTCAATTTAGAAATAACTATTGGGCAGAAATAACTATTGGGCACTGGTTCCTGTGTTTAGTATGTAGAGTTTGAAAGGCAGAAAAGGAGATTTGCATTAAATTTTTTGCACTTTAGAAAGTTTGCTCTCTGGAGATTTTGGTAACAGAATTTATCAAATCTTTTATATTGAAGAGTAAGAAGAAAATAAATTATTTTCTTCTCTTTCAAAAAGTATGGATCTCAAAAAACAAAAAACAAAAAAAGAAAACCAAACAAAACCAAAAAACACTTTCTTGATTTGCACTTAGGCACTTGGGTGAAAAAAAACTAGGCTTCTTCCAGAGTAAAGTTCTTTTAAGAGTCCTTCTCCAGTAATTTTGAAGCTGTGAGATGCTCATAACAATATCTCTGAGGAATGCTTGTAATAGGAAAGAAAAAAAAATCACTGATGTGGAGTAAGTAGCATATGAAAGCCAGAAACTTTCTGGTGTAAATCCCACTAGCCTGTGTGCCAGTCACACACGTGCGTTCATATGGGTGTATGTGTGTGCAAGTCCCACAAATACAGAGAGTAAATGGAATTCAGACATCCTGAATTCCATGATTTAGCAGTCTATCCTGTTGAGACTGCTAGACTGCTAAATCATCTTTTGTTTAGAAAAACAATGAAATACAAAAGCACTTAGGTTTTTCTATGAGTTTGTTTAATTTTTAGTAGGTATAAAAATGATAATTAAACATTGAAGAAAAAAAAAACAAAGTTGACTGTTGGAATGTATTAAAAGGTAAAAAGGTAAAAATAAGTATCACACTAATTTTTGCAGTTTATCAATTTGTGACCATTTGGTATATGTTAGTCAAATATTTATCAACCTTCAAAAGTCTATCTTATTTCAGTAATATTGTATATAATTATATCTAAATGAGTGGGTGTGCAAATATAAATGTATATATGCATATATAAAATTGTTACAGTTTTGTTGCATATACAAAATTGTTACAGTTTTGTTTCTTTCTTTATTTTTTTTAAGATTTTATTTATTTATTTGTCAGAGAGAGAGAGAGAAAGAGCACAGGAAGGGAGAGCAGCAGGCAGAAGGAGAAGGAGGCTCCCTGCTGAGCAAGGAGCCCAATGTAGGACTCGATTCCAGGACCATGGAAACATGACCTGACCCAAAGGCAGACATTAATCGACTAAGCAACCCAGGCGACCCAGTAATGTTTCTTTAATAATGACTGTAAAAAACAATATGAAAAATATAATATATGCAAACATAAAGTAGAAATTTGTAAGCCTTAGAGAAAGAAATTTTAGCATACTTTTGGTATTCAAGAAAACACATACATTTATTGTAAACCCAGTATTATTCTCTTGTCTATAATGCAAATTACAAGGCTTTTGTTAACCTTGTAATTAGTAAGCTTAAATCCATACCAGTGTTGCTAAATAGGAAATTGAAGACCAGCTAACAAGCTATGATATGACTTAAGTTAATTACCCAGTTTAAAAATTACTACTGTGCATTAATAAAGTCATGAAGATAGTTTCAGCCTTTCTGTTATTTTGCTTATGGAAATCCATGTCAAACCTGGAGATGAAACAATTTAGTACAATCAGCTTTAATTGAACTGTGTCAGCTGTTTTCTCCCTTGTTTCTCAAAACATTTCTCCTACATTTACTTGCTTTGGTATTTAATTTTTCTGACATCAATTTTTCCACCCCAAATTTGGGGTTATGTTTGTGATTTGTTGGTATAGTTTCTGTTTCCCAAATAATCGTTGTCCAAACTTTGTTACCAATTTTTAGTAGAGTGTAAATAATTAACCTAAATTGCCACAACCAAAATATTTGTTTTACCTACTACCTTATATTTTTTTTCTTATTCCTTGGGATTTCTTTGTTTTCTCTATTTTATGACAAGTTTTTGTTTTGTTTTGTTTTGTTTTTTAGATAGTTACATTTTCTAGTGATTTTTAGTTTTGTTTCTTCTGGTAGTTCCTTTTATGCCTTCCAAGAAATAATACTGACACAACAGTATAACTCTTAAAGCCTATAATGAAATTTGATTAGTTGTTCATTAGTCTGTTCATTTAAAAACATTTATTGGCACCTAATATTTAATGGTATCTTGGTACACCAACATAAATGTAATAAAGTTCAAATACTAAGGGTTTCATTTAATTGTGGGGAATTCAAAATATAAATAGATTTTTATAATATCATGATGTTAAAATAAGAGAGATTGATTTCATTGACCAAAACAAAACAAAAACTTAGCTCTTTCTTTCACCATGTCAATTAAATATGCAAATACTGTCTGAAATAGAAAATTGAACATAGCTTCCACAATATCCAAATTTTAGGTGCTTAAGTGATTACTTTCTTAGGAATTCAAACCTAATTCCTAATTAGGAATTAATGGTTACTTTATAATTAATAATGAATGTTCACTGTAATAATTTCTTACATTAGAATTCTAGTTTCTCAGCACGTCTTTATAGAAGATTCTTAGCTTTGATCTCACAGGTGTTTTAAGTCACTGTGAAGTCCTAGAGATTGAAGAGAGAGATAATGTTGAAGAGGAGTGATGTCAGGATGGTACATTGCCCTCTTGATGTTATCTACACCAACTATTGAAAAGAAGTACACCATTCTCAAACTAATCATTTATGAACTGATTTTAATAAATTTTTAAAAGATTTTATTTATTTGACAGATAGAGATCACAAGTATGCTGAGAGGCAGGCAGAGAGAAAGAGGAGGAGGAGGAGGAATCAGGCTCCCTGTTGAGCAGAGAGCCGGATGTGGGGCTTGATCCCAGGACTCTAAGAACATGACCTGAGCCGAAGGCAGAGGCTTTAACCCACTGAGCCACCCAGGCGCCCCAATGATTTTAATAACATTTAAATAAATATCACCTTCACAAAATAAAGCTTCATCCCAGCCTCAAATATGGCTTCATATAAAAAAGTGTTGTTCTGGGGCTTCTGGGTGGCACAGTCGGTGAAACGACCTCTCTTGGTATAGGCTCAGGTTGTGATCTCAAGGTCATGAGATCAAGCTCCACCTTGGGTTCTGCACTCAGTATGGGGTCTGTTTGAGATTCTTTCTCCCTCTCCCTCTGCATCTCCCAGTTGTACTCTGTTTCTCTCTCTCTAAAATAAGTAAATAAACCTTAAAAAAGAAAAGAAAGGAGTTTTCCTTCCAGATGTGTTTATTTCTTCGTCATTTATGGTAACATGTTGAACTGTACGAAACACATGCCAATGAATGAATACTAAGGTACAGAGTGAGACTTGGGTAAAATTTAGTATTCTAATCTTCAAAACAATTTTTTAAACAAACATAGTGCTGTATTCACTTTATTTTGTCTCCCTTTTCTATGAGTAGTCACTCATTGTGTGTGTCGTGCATGTGTTTGCAAGCATGTATAACAGCATGTGTAGCTCTTGGTTGTCATCAAAATTAGGCTTTTTATTTTCTTAACTTTATTTTTACAAAAGATATTTAACAAGTTAATACTATTTTTATTTGTGGCTGGTGACACTTTGAAGAATGATTTTCTTTTCTGATAAATGATCTTAGTTATATAATCAGGTCCTCATTTTGTTGATTCAAAGGAGTTATAAATTATGCATTCTCACAGGGATATTTGGGAAATCGATCCCCAGAAGAATATTCTTGAAATCATTACAACTTTTCTACTGTTCCCATATTTGGCTACTTGGATATTTGAATTTCCAAATATTTTCAAACATAAACATCATTCAGAAAGCCAAAACAGGTTTATAAACACTGTGTCTATGAAAGATAGCAACAATTCCTTTTACTGCATTGTTATTTAGTAAAGTATATATCTATTCTCACTAACTAGGAAATGTGAGTTTAAAGGGGAATTAAATTAGTAATCATGTTTATATTGATAAACATAGTTTTTTTTCTTTCTTAGGATAGTTTCCTCACTTTCTGAGATGTTAACATTATTAAATTTTATTGTTTCTTCTTTACTAATTAATGTTAAAGCTATAAGTTCTCATTATATATCATATGTTTTGATACTTACTGACGTTAACCTATATGTGTCTTATAATGAACATATGGCATCTTTTTAGGCCCACATATTATTTTAAGTTATATTTTTAAATACCCACAACTTTAATTTAACTTTGTTTTGTAACTGTAGTTGGTGTTTAATACAATTGTGTCATAGGAAACATAATTTTGGGGATACAAATAATTAGAAACATATTAACACTTGATTTATGGTGCACTGAACTGATATGTTTTGTGTGTAAATGTGTTCATTAGAACTGTGGTTTTAAGCTACTCCCTATTGTTAAAATTTTTAAGAAAACTAATGTTTAAAAACATAAGTCTTACCTTTTTATAAAAACTACACTCTACTGATTTTTTTTGTGTCCTTTTCTAACACTTCCTGAGAAATATGTGATATCTTCTAATCAGTTTTTCTTGTTCTTTTTTCTCTATATATTTTAAAGGTTATTATTTATAAATTTTAATAATTTTATATGTTCCTGGATAATTGAAACTTTTTCACATTAAGTAGCCTTTTTCTTATATTTATTTACAAACTCTTAAGCATATTTCCAGTCTGTGTTTTAGAAGTGTATCTTTTAGCTAGTATATAATTATATTTTCACTATTTTTTTCCTCTTTATTTATGAATGTCATAATTTACCATTTACTTTTTTTTACAATTCCAATATAATTAATGTGCAGTACTATATTCCCTTCAGGTGTACAATATGCTGATACAACAAGTCTATACATTATTCAGTGCTTACCATAATAACTACAATCTATTTCACATCCTGTATTTCACCTATACCTCCACCCATCTCCATTATGGTAATCACCAGTTTGTTCTTTACATTTAAGAGTCTGGTTTTTGTATCTGTTTTCTTTGTTCATTGTTTTATTTCTTAAATTCCACATACGAGTGAAATCATATGGTATTTGCCTTCCTCTGGCTGACTTATTTCTCTTAGCATTATACTTTCTAGATCTATCCATATTGTTGCAAATGGCAACCTTTCATTCTTTTTTATGGTTGGATAATATTCCATTGCATATACATACCACTTCTTTACCCATCCATCTATCTGTGGCCACTTGGGTCACTTTCATATTTTGGCTATTGTAAGTAATAGGGCAATAAACATAGGGGTGCATATATCTTTTCAAATTAGTGTTTTCATATTCTTTTGATAAATGCCCTGTAATGTAATTACTGGATCATATCATTTACATATTTTTTTATAGTAACTGATATGTTTGTATTTAATTCTCTCAAATTATTATTTTATACTATTTTCTATATTATTTATTAGCTCTTCTCTTTCCTGCTTTGATAGAATTTTTTTTCTCTGTTCATTTGATATATCATAAATTTTAAATATGTTTTTAATTTCTTGTAACAATTTATGGCCATGAGATAGAACACAGTTCAAAACTTATGTGAAAGTCATTTGGAGTTATGAATTCTCTGATGTCTGTTAAATAGTTTATCTTTTTTGCTGGAGATTTGGATCTTTAGGAATTTAGTTTTTTCCTAGGGTCACTCCACACAGCAGCAATAACCCATATTGTATGTTCTGGTTCTTGTATGTTGTCCCCTGTGGGCAACTGGAAAAGTGGAGGGCCATCTGAATTTTGAGGGATCTTCAAATGCGCTCATGGTAGTTGTTGGTTTTGGTTTGCTTGCCTTTCTGTTTGTCTTCGTTCTACTCTTTTGGTCTTATGATTTATTTTTCTTTCTTGCAAGATCATTCACATTATCTAAAGTGTATGCTTTGTTACATTTAATTTTTTTCTATTAATATATAATGTATTATTTGTTCCAGAGGTACAGATCTGTGAATCATCAGTCTTACACACTTCACAGCACTCACCATAGCACATACCCTCCCCAATGTCCATAACCCAGCCACCCTCTCCCCCTCACCCACCCCCTCCAGCAACCCTCAGTTTGTTTCATGAAATTAAGAGTCTCATATGGTTTGTCCCCGGTCCCAACTTGTTTCATTTTTTTTCCCTCCCTCCCCCCCCATGACCCCCACCCTGTCTCTCAAATTCCTCATATCAGAGATGATATCATATGATAATTGTCTTTCTCTGATTGACTAATTTCACTTAGCATAACACCCTCTACTGGTTTATTTTATCAAGAGTATGTGTTTTATAGGGAGTAGGCATACACGGTAAATGGAATTTGGGGGAAATTTTGTCAGCTATATTTTGTAGAGTAAAGAACTATGTTTAATTTAGTGACTTAAAAAATAGCCATTAATATGCCTCAGGATTCTGTGGGTCAGTAGTTTGAGTTGAACGCACCTGGGAAGTTCTGAATAGTTGTTCTGATATATCAGGTGCTCCTAAGATTAGCAAGAGAGAGCAAGTTCAAATGAACTAGAAAACTTCAAGCTGTTTCCTCTTCGTATTAACTATTACCACATTTTTTTAAAGAAAGTTGTATGGTAAAATGAACATTTAACATTTAGTTAAAACCACTCTACCCCTTTTATGAAGAATTTCAGTGTAACATTATGAAAGTACCAGAAAACAGAAAAAGGGAGAATTTATGGCTATATTTGCAATATACCACAAAAAGAGAATTTTTTTATTATTGATTTAAGTGTAATTTTCCTTTTTAAGTGACATTTATTTCATCCCTCTTAATCATTATAATGCTATTAGTCACATAATGATTTTGAAAAATTAATATAGGCTTCTGAAGCTAGTTAAAGCTCTATAAGGACAAATGAATACCATATTCTCATTGTATTATTTTAATTAAGGAAGTACTTAGAGATATATATTTTTATATAACTTCTAATTTTTTAAAGATTTCTTTCAGACAGAGACCAAGAGAAAGAGAGCATGAGTTGGGGGAAGAGGTAGAGAGGGATACAGACTCACTAAGCAGGGAACTCATGTGGGGCTTGATCCCAGGACCCCAGGATCACAACCTGAACTGAAGGCAGATGTTTAACCAACTGAGCCACCCAGCTGACCTTATATAACTTTTAATTTTAAAATATTTTAAAATATTTACAAGTTTCTGTTCCCAAGTTTATCATATCACATACACTGCAAATCATAAAAATATTTAAGGAAATAAACATACACAATAACTTCTAGTAAAAATAAAGGAAAAAATAAACACAAAATTGAGCATAGGAATTACCAATACAAGGAAGAAGGAAAAAAGGTTGTAATTAGGGATAAATCTGAAGAGATTCCAAATTAATGATGGTATTCCTTTTCTTAAACTTAAAAGTGGATATCTAGAAAGAAGCCCATTATTTATACCGTAATTAAATATAACACTGTAGTGTTAAGCAATACTAAGATACTGATCTTTTTTATTTTTTCCAATAAATGTTACTAAGTGAAATGGGTAACCATGTTTAAAAGCAAGATTCCTGAACTAATTGAGGGTTGATGGAGAGAGGTGGGTGAGATAAAGGCTAAATTGTTGATGGGTATTAAGAATGGCACTTGTGATGAACACTGGGTGTTATATGTAAGTGATGAATCACTAAATTCTACTCCTAAAACCAAAATTACACTACATGTTAACTAACTACAGTTTAAATAAAAAGTCGATACCAAAAAAAAAAAAAAAATGGGATTCTTGACCTCTAATTCAAGTCACGTATAAAAAACCAATTCCACTAAAATTATAGATATAAATGTTAAGAGAAGAATAATCATGTATCTAATGTGAAAGTAAAATAATATTGTATGACCTCCAGTTATGTACATTTTAAAACAAATTTTGTTGATAATATTCTACTTTTTAAATATTTGAATAATCATTATAAATATAATTTGTTTTATTTTGCTTTGATGTATATGAGTGGTTTTCTTTATATGCTCTTACTAACATAGATATTTATTTGGAGAAATTATTAAATGAAAGTATGTAGATTTGACAGAATGATCTGGTAGAATATGAAATTTCAAGGAAATTTCAACAAGCCTATAAATAAATTTTATAGGAAAAGAAAGTGTATTATATAATAGTAATGTTCTTTGCATCTGAAAATGAGAGAGTTTAATGGTCAAGTGATTCAAGTTGTGGTTTTGTAATTTCTAGAACTAAAACACTTCATGACTTCAACCATGGGTATGCCATCTTTACTCAATCAGTGACTACATTCACTTGGGTACTACATTCAACCATGGGTATACTCAATCAGTGACTACATTCACTTGATCAAACTGTATTAGTTTCTTATTGTTCCTATTATCAAATAGCTATAAAACTCATGACTTAATATGACACAAACTTATTCTTTTACAATTGCAGAGGCCAGATGCCTAAAATCAGTTTCATTAAAATCAGTTTCAATTAAAGTCAAGGTGTTAGGATTCTGGAATTTTAAATAAAGGAAAATATGTTCCTTGCCTTTTCCATCTTCTGCAGGTATCATGCATCCCTTGACTTGTGGCTTTCTCATCTTCACAGTATCTAAGTCTAATCTCTGCTTTCAAGATCACATCAGCATCTGTTTTGGCTTTGACTTCTCTAGTGTGTCCTTTATAAAGATTGTCGTGATTATGATGGTCACCCTGATAATCCAGAATAGTTTGAGACAACAAATCTAAAGAGCTATAATCACACGTAAAAAGTCCTTTTTGCCATATAAGGTAGCATTCCCAGGACTGGGGACTAGAACATGTATATATTTGTGGGTACTGGGTTATGGGAAGGAAGAGCCTTATTCAGCCTACCACACAAGCAATTGGTCTGCCTATTATGAGTTTGCAAATTGCAAATGAAAAACTAGGAACTATTTTATGTGTGTGTGCTGGCTTTTGGTCCAACATTAGTTCTGTCAATATTAGGAAGTTTCAGCATCTTGACTGCAACCCGTTAATGAAATTTCTGCAAATGTCGTTAAAGCTTGGGTATGAACACAGGAATAATTTTGTAAGGACAAATACTACTTAATGTAATTTGCCTTTAGTGATACTAGCTCTTAGATTATCATCTCCCTTCTCAAAACTGTCTAGAAATAGCTCAGGAGTAATAAAGAGAAAAATATAAAAATAACCAAAAATGGAAAATAAATACATACACACAAGTGATGATAATAAAGAGAATGAAAGATTTGGCTACAAATGGGTTATAAAATTGGTGTTATTCTGTCTCATTAAAATACTGATTTCAAATGTAGCATCCATAAGCCCTTATTTAAACATTTAAAGTCATAATTCCATTTAGAAAACATTTTGGGGACTTAGAGAAAGTGCTGAGGTCTGAGGAAGTTGCTAATATCAGTGTCAGTGAAGAAATGTAATGAAAGAAAGTTACAATCTGCTTTCAAGATTCAATGATTTCCCTCACAAGTCTACACTAAATTTAATTCCATTTTCAAGGCTTTCTAATTACAGGTCTTAATAGAAAAATATAACATGTCAGAAAATAAGATTTGGAAGGCAATAAAAGAGAATAGCCTAGGAATAAATATAAAATAACTAAATGTACAGGACCTGTGTTTGAACAATTATAAAACCATACTTCAGGGTTTAAAAATACTTAAATCGAGGAAAAGCAATATTGCTTAGGATTAGAAAACTCAATGTTGTAAAAATTTCATCTGTCTAAATTAACCTATAAATTCAAAAAGAGTTTAATTAAATCTATTAATGGGATCTTTGAAAGTTGAGGAAAATATGGCTACAATTCATTTAGCCAATGAAAAAGTAAGAGGAGATTGGACAAATACTTCAATGTGACAGAGTGACATTTTCTTAGCAGATATTTACAGATAATATCCAGAATGCTGTACACTTACAGAAATAGAGTGACAAATCAAAATAAAAAGTAATTCAAAGCAGACTCGGAAATACATGGGAATTTAGTACATAATAAAGTATAATTTCAAACCTACAAAGGTATAGATTACCCAACGTCTTTAGTGCGAGTAAAAGAAAAGCAATATCCAGCCTATTCCTTATGCTTAAAAACATTTATTTTTTTTAATATTTATTTATTTGGATCTAGATGAAATGTTTATTTTTTAAGTTTTTTATTTTAATTCCAGTTAGTCAACACACAGTGTTATATTAGTTTCAGGTATACAGTATGTTGATTCAGCAATTCCGTCCATCACCTGGTGATCATCACAAGGGCCCTCTTTAATACCCATCACCTATTTAATCCAACCCCCACCCACTCCTCCCCAGCAACCATCAGTTCATTCTGTGTAGTTAAGAGTTTGTTTATTAGTTTATATTTCTCTCTTTTTCCTTTTGCTCCTTTGTTCTCTTTCTTAAATTCCTTAAATGAGTAAAATCACATGATATTTGTGTTTCTCTGACATATTTCACTTAGCATTATACTCTCTAGTTTTGTCCATGTAAATAGTTAAATATAATTAAACTACAGAATTACAACAGGAATAAATGTTTATATAAATGTATAAAGGAAACTCATTTTTATACATGGATAAAAAACAAGACCCAAAGAAAAATAATGTTATTATATTATGCAGCTTCTTATACCACATAAATAGAAAGATAAATTTTAAACAAGAATAATGTTTTGGAATGTACTTCCAACATTTATAACAAATTTCTTATATCTAGAATATGGCTAGATAATACCCAAAGATTCTTAGGCTTAATAATCATATTTTTTATCTTAATAATAATAGACTAGATTGATCATTTATTTCTTAGTTGATTTGATTTAACCAATAGAGAATAACTGTATTCAACCTTCATTGCAAACCTCATCATGACAGTAATTAATATATTGGAAATGCATCATTGAGCTAGCCAGTCAAAGAAAAAAAATTAATTACCATAAAGCTTTTCATGTATTAATGAGCAGGAGGGTTTGGGACACATTTTATGACTGATAAAAAAGCTTGAGTAGCAAAGTACAGAAAAGTAAATGAGAATCAAGTGTTCTGCAGTTAAACAACATTTGAGCACTCAATAGTATTTATTTAATTAAATTCAAATTACTACCGTTTCCTGGTTTGAAATCTCAGGAAATAATAACTATAGACATGTTGAATTTTAATAATTCTAACAAATGAATGTAAAGCAACTATTTTGGAAGATGAATAATTTTTAAAAATTCTGTTCCTGGGACACCTGGGTGGCTCAATTAGTTGAACGCCTGTCTTCAGCTCAGGTCATGATCCCAGGCCCTGGGATCAAGCCCCACATCTGGCTCCTTGCTTAGCAGGGAGCTTGCTTCTCCCTCTGCCTACCACTCCCCCTGCTTGTCTTCTCACTTGGCTCTTGCTCTCTGTTACTCTCTTTCTGAAAAATAAATAAATAAAATATTTTAAAAAATATTCTATTTCTAATCTTACCTGATTAAGAGTTCAAAATATTTTTTTCTACTACTTTGCAGTAATAATTATAATGATGTCTGTTAGTCATCCATTCTCTGGCTTATCAAAAGTAAAAGTCTGGTTATTAATTATGACTATAAACAGAAATGTTATTTTTATTAAGTATTTGATCATTGAATGAATTTTAATCTAGTTAATTTAAATTGCATAAAAGAAATGAACTGTTTTAATTAATTCCAATGATTTAATTAGTTTAATATAATTATAATCTGAAAAAAGACTACCAGATAGAGAATGTTAAATGTTTCCAGGACACTGGAAAATTCCATTGTTGTACTTTAGAGAAGAAATCTACCACCCAGAATTAACTATTCTTCCATCTTCTATTAACATAGATTATAGTTATTTTTTCTTGTATTTCACATAAATTGAATCAAATATTCTTTTGTACATGGTTTCCCTTGGTCATATCTATGTCTGTGAAATTCATCTATCTGAATGTACATATCAATATATTTTTTATATTTCTGTAAAGTAATTATTTTAATATACTACAATTAATTTATTCTTTTACTGCTCATGAGTATTTTAGTTAGTTCTAGGTTTTGTCAATTGTGAATATTTAGTTTGTCTTCTTTGGTCCTGGTTTGTTTTTATTTTTTAATTTTCTTTGCATATACACAATTTCTCTGTACACACACACACACACACGCACTCATACATATACACACACCTAAGAATAGAATTGCTGGGTTATAAAGTAGAAGTAGTGTTGTTTTATTAATTTATTAATATGAAAAACTCTTTCATACAGCCAAACTCCAAAGTGATTTTACCATTATTAATGTTCATTGAGAATGTTTAAAGTTCATACATTTTCAACAAGACTGGGAATTTTTAGTTTTTTATTTTTTTTATTCCTCTAGGTTTCTAGAGATTACTCATTGTGATTTCAAAATCACAGATACCCCAAGATATCTGATAATAAAGAGCAAATATTATTGTTCTTTTTGTCAGTTTGGTTAAACAGTACAGACATTTTTTGCGAAGTGATTGCAATTTTTGCCATTTTTTCCCTCAATTAGTTTTTTTTTTTATTTGATCTTTCTTCATTTATTTACAAAGTTGATTATATATTCTGGATGAAAATTATATGTCAGAAACATACTCGATATCAAATATCATGAACATTTTTCCCCCTTTCTGTGATTTTCCCTATTTATCATCTACATAGTGTTTTTGAAAAACAGAAATCCTTCATTTTAATTCAGTTTAGTTAATCAACAAAGCAAAGTTTGGTTCTTTCTTGAGTCTTGTTAAGGAAAATTTTACTTACTAACAGATTTTGTAAAATTATGTATTACCAAGGACTCTTAGTCTGTACAAGATAGTACAGACTTATTTTTCCCTACACTTCCTCGTTAAGCAAATCTATAAATCCTGAAGGTACAATAGCAACTAAAGGAGAAATCTGAAAGGTTAGATAGGAGAATGCAGACTGATTTGAGACACAGGACCAGAGGAGTGGCACCACAGGAGAGCATGTTGTCTTCACCCCCATCCTCAAAATAGGAAGACCACCCAGATCCAGTGTTTTCTGACTCTTAACAGAAGGCAGCTTAGATAATGGAAGTTATTCTATTTCCATTTATTCCCTTTCAGAATCAACCCAGAAAACATATGGGAGCCTAGCTTGACTGATCCCTTAATTAGCAGCATCATTTGGGAGCCCTCCCAACAATAAGCAGCCAAAGAAAGAGCTCACTTTCTCTTCTGTGTCTGATACTCCTCTTTTCTACTGAAAGAGGCAGAGGCAGGTGTATGGAAATCAGAAAAGACCCAGCTAAAGTGAACGGCCTGGTCTAGGAGGCCTCTTTGTTCCAGCCATTCTGACTCACTCCTCTGATGCTCAAGACACACGACTAGCGCTGTTTGGGATGTGTGGGGTGGATATGTGGAAGGAGACCCACCACTCCCATCCCCACTTAGAAACACTCAACCAGCAGAAACCTCTTCTGTCCTCTCAGACAACATCATCAAGGACCAGTGGGGACTCCAGTGGCACCAGTTAAGCTAGGTAGACCAAAGTAACACTACCAAAATTCTGAAAATTAAACTGCCCCTGTAACCACAGCCCAAATGTAGGCCAAGACTAATATGCTAAATGTGAACAAGGTAACTGCCTGCTAATCTAAAATGTTTAAATAAAAACTCAAGATGTCCGAACATAATAACATTAGATGTTTAAGACAAACAAACAAAGAAACAAACAAAATCCTCATCAGTCATAAAAAGAAACAACAAAAAAAACTAACTTGAATAAGAAAAAATGAACATTTGACACCAACATCATGATGAATTAGATGTTAGCATTTTTTGACAAGGATTCTTAAAGCAGGGTCAAGTTTTACAATAGATTTTAGAAAACTAGCATACTGTACAAAATATCAATGAGAAATTGCAAGTTTCTTGCATATATTTAATAACTTAAAAACTAAAGTATGTTGAAATCCTTATTTGTTTATCTAAAACACTGGATATTATAAAGTTATATTTTATTTAATAACTAAAACAATAAATTTATGTGATTTCTGGAATATTTTGGTCTCAAATTCAGCACTACTCCCAAAATTTTAATGTTGTACTTTATTTTCTGTTTTCAGAGAAAAATTAATTTAGTGAGAACAAATTAAAAGAAAATTCTATGGCTATTGATGCCTCTCATGTAAAAATTTACTAATACATAATAGGTTAAATGAATGCTTCTGTGATACATATATTATGGACACTCCTTGGGTTTTTTGTTTTGTTCTGTTTTGTCTTTCTCATGTAGTTAACACATGTCCTTGAGTGTGTATTCAATGCACAGGTGCCATTTTTACTGATTATTTTTGCATTTAATTTCATCTACTTAGGCAAACATTTGGGTATGCTCTCCTTTTTCTTAACTGTTACACTAATTCTACTTAATCCTATAAATATAACAGTCTTTTTCCACAAGTCTATTAACATGCTAAGATGTATCAGTTCAATATGCAACCTTATAATTTTAACAGTTCCTATTTTCAGACTTCCTTATTCTCTTCTATAACATATTGTGTTTATCATATTCAACCTACACATGTGAGGTTATATGGCAAAGCGGTAGAAGAGTGGGCTTTTAAAGCTGGCTGAAATCCCTGCCTTGAAATCGCCGTGCTATCATGCTTATTACCTCACTGTTTTCACACGGCAACTTTATTAACCCTCGGATTTTCATCTATAAAAGAAGGGCAGTAAGATGCCTGCCTTGAAAACAAAATAGGTAAAGCATTTGACCATTCTCTAACAAATGGTAGGTGTTCAATATATATTAGCAATTGTTATTCAGAATTTGTGGTGCACCCATGGCTGTGGTATATCAGTCTGGAATGATAAACAAGCACATTGCCTCTCTTTGTAACTAAGTATTTCAAGTTCAAAACATCCATATGCAAGTTCTTATTCTGCCAGCTCATCCTATAGACTTGAGAGTTCTATCATTGGTACATATCTATGATTAAACTTTTGGAATTTTAATTTGAATTATCATACTCATTTGAACCATGTATCTATGCAGTCAGCAAGTCTTGATGGTTCACCTTTCCTAATATTCCCATACTTTTCATTCCACTTAAAGAAACTACTAATCATTCTTCCCTAAGCATGTTGATAACATTTGTAAATAATACATTCTGATTTCATACACAAAAAGAAAATCATCCAATAATATCAACTTAATATATCCAAATAGTGCTATATTTGAGTTAATAAAAAAAACATACTTTTTATTTTGTTTTCAAAATTATTTGTAAACTACTCATAAAATTCGGGGTGCCACTTTTTACATGCCAATAATAGTGGGGGCTGCTCTATACAATATGGTTATTTAAATGTATATTTAAATTAACTATAATCAAATAAAATTAATCCTAGTTTCACAAACCATATTTTAAGTGTTCAACAGACACATGCCACCATATTATAGGACTATATTGGACAACATATACAGAGAATGTTTTTCATCTTCATAAAAAGTTTAATTCCTAAGTTTGGTCAGATTCAGTTATTCTTAAAATGGGAGGAAAAAATCATATTAAACAAATGAAGGGACCAGCTTTCACATGTACTGAGACACAAAATAAAAATATCTAGATTTCTAATTGGACCAAAGACATTTAGAGAATAATCTAATTTTATCTCTGAATATATGTAATAGAGTCCTACTCATTTCAAGGCATCTTAAGATTTTTTTCCCCATACATAATGTCATAGATCAAATAGAAAAACAAACATAAAAATAAAACATATGTGGGCACAGACAATGTGAAATAAATCCAAGAAAGAAGTAGACACTAATAACAAACCAATAAGGATCAGATAATGAAGATATTTAGACTTGAAAATCACTGTATTTAGTATATTGAAGAACCAAAAAAGACTACATAGATTTTGTAAATAACTGAGATCTTTACAAGAGGCAAATAAACATTCTGAAACTGATAAGTGTACTAACAATGGAATAACACAAGGGATGGCATTAAAAGCACATTTGATAAGGTGATCATTTTGTAGCTCATACAGTTATCACATCATTACATTGTAGACCTGAAATTAATATAATTTTATGTCAATTATACTACAATTAAGAAAGAACATATTAGACGAAGACAAAAGGAGAGCTTCCAAACTGGAGGAAGAATGAGAAAAAAAATAATGAAAAATAGAACAAAAATATGAACAAGAACCTATACAGAAGAGATAATTCTAAAAAAAAAAAAATCTAATCGTTGACCTATCATGAACAAAAAAGATAACAGAGGAAAATAAAGTACCATCTTCAAATCTCTGAAAGAAAATTGCCATATAGGATACTATAAGCAGTAAAAATATCCATCAAAGTAAAGGTGAAATACACCATTTTCATAGAAAATCTCTGAACCCCAATACCAAAAATTTATAATTAATAAAATACTTGAAAATAGAATATATGAACAGCTACTCAAAACTGAAAAAAAGAGACAACCCAACACAAAAATACATAAAAATGTTGAAGCAACACTTTACAAATAGTAAATGCAAATGATAATGATCCATTCTGATGAGAAAATTGATGCAGAACTGATTCAAATAAGGTGGAGTTGCTAATGGAAGGACAGTGGTCAAAGAACAGTGAGACGACTAGTACTCTGCCTTCCACGGTCACATTATCCAGGTTTTTAGAGAAATCTGTAATCAATTGTTTGATACTTCTAGTCAGCCTACTCTCAAAGGTAAATTGACAAAATACTCAATCTTTGTATTTTCTTATTATCATAATTATGAACATTTCTCCCACTTTAAAGGCTTTAAACCTAACATGTAATCAAATTATAAGATGCAGTTTAGCACTTAAATGTTTTAATCTATAAATGTCTCCAGACAGAGAAAAAGTGAATAAAATGCTCTTGAGGAAATGAAGATCTGGTGGCAGTGTCATTTCTGAATATTTTGAAAAAAAATTAGCAATGGAAGAAGTAACTCTAAAAAGTCCGAATTATGAAAGGAACTTTCTTTTTCAAAAACAGTGGGGAAATACATCAATTATTAGGGAAATTCAGGAATAATTATCAAAAAATACTGTTAACAAAGAAAAAAAATCTCTGGCCTTGAAAATAAAACAAACAACAAAAGCCTTTGATTAAAAGTGACAACCATTCAAATTGCATATACTTTAATCATCACAAAGCTCATAAATTGGGCAAAGTCTGACTGTTTTTAACAAGTCTAGTTTTGTAAGTATAGCTAAATTAATGGTTATAAATTATTGTTACTAACACTGCGTATTATTCAATCATTAATATTATTTATTAAAATAGATGTGGATATTGAATGGAATATCAAAGGTTTATATTTTCACTAATTCTGAAATTGTTACTGTTGTTCGAATGAAGGCATTTAATGCATACACAATCCTTTTTTGATTTTTTTGTTTTTTGTTTTTTTGTTTTTTTGTTGTTTTTGGTAACAAAACTGGAAAGGATAAATACTAGCCTTACAGAATTGGGTATAAAAATGTTTCAAAAATATACTGAATAAAATCTTTAAAATTTAGTACAGATTAGTTGAAGTCTTAAATATATGTTTTAAAACAAGAGATTACAGGAGTAATAGATGAGAAATACAATTAACAATGAAACAGTGGAAAATGATGTCAAGATATGCTGATGTCATTTGTTGGAAAGTTTAATGAGTCAATCATTTAATGTAGATTCTAAAATAGCAGACATAATCTTGTTTGCATTAATATAGTATAAATAACATCAGAGGAAATAATCACCTAGCAGCAATCCATGTTGAATAAGACAACCCCAGGAGGATTTTGTTCATTAATTGGATACATGCTATTTATCTTTAAAGTACTGAATTTAACATCGTCCAGAGTTTATAGCAAATACTCCATAAAAATTAGGAATTTCAGGCCTAAATAGCGTTCAGAAGTCAATAATGCAAATGGTAAGAGGCGGGAAATCTAACACAGTTATCATCCATAATAACTACATGTTCAACATGACAAGGTTCAAGATGACATGTGAAAGCTATTTAAACGCTGAGCTGCTATTTCTCCCTTCCTTCCACCAATAGTCATTGGTTATTGCACTAACTGGAAGCATGGTGACACACATAACCTATGGGATAGGAAGAGTAGATTAACCCTATGTTGTTTCAAATTGCAAAGCTAAGAAAATTTTCTTTATAAATAAGATGGAACTAAACAATAATGGGTTAAGCTGCCTATTGTCTTTTGAATTGGACATTTTTATGTAAATGTTGAATGACTTTTTGCTGTATAACATTTGCGAGATATTTGGAATGGAATTCATTGACCCTGACTATAACCTTTTATTTATATTGTATAGTTTGGTAAGATTTTCATTATTGGTCAGATATAAAGATGTAATTATGTTTTAATTTCGTGGTTTATCCAGCACTCATATATCTGTTATGAACGACATAATACTTTGCATTATTTAGTATGAATTTTGTTTTCCATAATTACTTTGTAATAAGTGTACAACCCTGCTACAGCGTATTTTTTCAAGGTTCAATTAAAATAATATTGCCTTAGTCATGTTTCTTAGACCCCCGAAAAAGAAAATAAAAGTCCACTCTTGGTTTTTTTGTCACATATGTCATGTTGCATATATTTTCTACGTTGTAGCCTACATTTATTTTTGCCAGTTAGAATGTTGTTTTCTTAAATGCAGATTTTTGTCATTCAAGTAATTGAATTACCTTGACAATTACTATTTAGGAGAGAGCAAGAGGATTTTAGGAGATCTTTTTTGGTGGGGCAGGGAGGGCAGGCATTTGTGGTGGGAGAAGACAGTGAGATAAGTTTGATTACTTAAAGAGGTAAATCTTAGGAAAAGACTTTAAGCAAGCCAATAGTGTGGTTTATGCCATAAAAAGGACTTCTGTGCCAAGACAGTACAAGTACCGCCATGCTATAACCCAATGAATTACGATCCTTCATTTCTGAAACCCTTATTTCTTTTACCAGTCAATGTGTGGCTTTTTTATTTCAATTTTCTTCATATTTTCTGTATGTTTTTATTGTAAATGTTGGTAGGAAATTATTTAAAGCATAACTTCTTATTTGGTATATCTTTATTATGAATTTGATCTTTTAGCATTTCAAAATCTATTAATATATATTCTTGAATAATTTCTAGCTGCATTTAAATTTTTCTGATAAGATTTGGGTTCCTGATAACTGATTTTTGTTAACCATTACATGATGTATCTTTTCTATTTTTTCTTTTCTTCAGTATATCTAAGTCCTTTTATTTTAGATCTCTTTTATATATCTTAATGTCACAGTTTACTTAATTATTAAATCCGATAGTCACTTGTCATTAAATATGTAAGTTTAGACCATAACCACATCCATACATAAATATGATAGATATGTCTAATATTAATTATTATTTTATTATGTTATCTGTTCAAGTTCTGTCTTCTTTAAATGTTTCCCATTGCAGTTTTCTTCCTTAATTTTGTGATTTTATTATTAATTTAAAATTAAGCAGACTCATATTTTCTAATATTTAAATTTGTTAACTATATTTTATATAAATAAATTCAGACATTATCCTTAATGCTTTATTATGAACACAAAATTTATAAATTTCCTATCTCTTGATTTATCCTCTTTATTTTATTTTATTCTTAGTTTTTACCTTCATGTCTTAGATACAGTCAAAACTCTTTTTGATTCCTCATTTTTAAATAAAGTATTCATTGAAATGCAGTGTACTTGCTGAAAAGTGCACATTACATATATATGCACCAAGTGTGCACATATGTGTAAATACCACACATGATTGCTTTATCTGCAAGCCTGTTTTAAATGTAATATTTTGAAATAATCATTGCTAAGAATATAGTGAAGTGGTGTTGAATACGCAGTTGAAATCAAGATCAAAAACATTCTTTTTACATTAAGTTTTCTCTAAATCGATGGTGCAGACTTCCCCTACTCTGCTCCTAGGCTTGCTTCTCCAGATAGTAGAACTTGGTTATGCATTAGGATGTTTGGGGGAGCATGGCATCAATAATAGTTATTTAAGATAAAATACCATCAAATATGCTTCTGTGATAGTCAAGACAATGAAATAGAACAGATATAACTGACAACTTTGGAAAACTGGTCAATGGTATATGTTCACGATATGATTAAGAGAAAAGTAAGCCCTTCCAATACAATTTAGTCTGATATTATAGTCAATAATTGTGTTAAAATATTAATGTCATTTTGTTAATAAAATACTTTGGATCAAATTTATATATTTTAATAATTTAATAGGTATTAAATAGTCTAGAATAATTTATAAATATATGCACCATGAGTTGGTGACCTCAGAGCTCTCTTTAGAAACTGGCTGTGCTTAAAAATAAAAATGAAAAGCAATCAGAAAAATACTTTTCACAAAATGCCCACATTAATAGCTAATGAAATAGATATAATGTGTCTATCACATTACAGAAATATATCATAAATAGAAATAATGTGTCTTTCACCACTTCCATAAATAAGTTAGAAAAAGCACAATGTAATGCAATTTTTCTCTTTTCATAAAATTAATTCATTAACTTTTCTTGAGATAACCTTTTTCTTTCTTTCATCTTGTCCTCTAATTAATATACTCATTTCACCTACAATGGTTTTATTGACTATTAGTTGCTTTGGATGTGTTCAAAATTTAAATAATACATATAGAAAACAGATTTTAGAATACTTGTTGAAATGAATATACCTCTTTATCAACTTCAGTGAGAAATATATTGGGATAAACATTGGTGGTTAGCATCTTAGAATGACTCTAACAATTATTTGAGTAATTACCTAACTGCTTCTTGCACTCACTAGACTCTAATGCCAGTGGGATATGTAGACCATCTCCTCACCCATAATTATGCCTAGCACAGAATAGCATTTAATTATTTTTGTATGAATTAAAATGTAGGTATTAGAATATTTATTTTAGTGACTCAACTTCTGATTATCCATGTCTAAAAGAGGAAGACTGAAGATTGAGAATATTCTCTAAGCCACTCTTGACTATTTGAGTGGTCAATTATCTCAGCTCCATTACTCAAGATGGGATAACTTCCTTTCACTCACTCTGTGCATCAGTTATAATCACAGTTACTACTGCATTTAACTTTGCCTTTGTATGCTCATATATTCTTAAAAAAAAAGATTTTAATTATTTATTCATTCCAGAGAGAGAGAGAGAAACCTGCAGACTCTGCATTGAGCACAGAACCCAACTCGGGGCTTAATCTCAATATCCTGAGACAAAACCAAGATTCAGATGTTTAACTGATTGAGCCACCTAGTCACCCTATGTGCTGATGTATTCTTATAATAACATGAATAATCAAAAATTAACTGACAGCATAAAGTTAACTAATTGACTGGCAGCATAAAGTTAACTAACTTATTCAAGAATATCATATAAATGTGCTTAATCCATTATAAAAAAGTCTTACCTTGTTCTTTTGAGGTACATTCTCCTACAGTCTTTCCGGTATTTATCTTTGTCTTCATGATAAATTATATCAAAGATGTTTTCTTTTAGCAATTTTTTCTCTAATAGGCACCTGTTTATTTATTTTGTAAAATTGAACTCACTCTATCACAGAATAATTTTATCATTTTCTTTTCTATGATATGCTCAAGGTCTTTTTCTAATCAATATTTTATTATGTCAGATTCTTTACCAAATATATTTTATTATGATTGAATCTTACATATTACTGTCTCTACTTAAAATAATTTTCTAGGGGGTGCCTGGGTGGCTCAGTGGGTTAAGCCACTGCCTTCAGCTCAGGTCATGATCTCAGGGTCCTGGGATCGAGTCCCACCTTGGGCTCTCTGCTCAGCAGGGAGCTTGCTTCCCTTCCTCTCTCTCTGCCTGCCTCTCTGTCTACTTGTGATCTCTCTATGTCAAATAAATTAAAAAAATCTTTAAAAGAAAATAATTTTCTAGGGAAGAGATAAATAGTGTTTGTGATACATCTATAAATAAGACAAAGATCCCAATCCCATAAAACTTACATGTATAGGTGGCGCCTGGGTGGCTCAGGGGGTTAAAGCCTCTACCTTTGGCTCAGGTCATTATCCCAGGGTCCTGGGATCGAGCCCCATATCGGGCTCTCTGCTCACCAGGGAGCCTGCTTTCTCCTCTCTCTCTGCCTGCCTGCCTCTCTGCCTACTTGTGATCTCTGTCTGTCAAATAAATAAATAAAATCTTAAAAAAAAAAAACTTACATGTATAAATAGAATTATTGTCATAACCATTTTATAAATAATGTTAAATAGGGTAAAAGAAAAGTGTGATGATTATTCATTTATGTAATATGATAAGGTAAGTTCTTTTATTGATGCATAGAATGAGTGTAAACCTGAATGAAATGAGAGTGAGAGCCATATGATATCAAAGGAAGGAGTTAGAGATTACCTTTAACATGTTAGAAATAGTTTGTAGCCCAAGGTAAAAATTCAATATGCATTAGAAGAACAGATCATAAGCCCCCAATCCCTAAGTGTGTAATGGAATCCTCAAAATCCTAGAAAACTGCCAAGGTGTGTTAATAAGAAAGAAACCAGTTTTAGAAAGCAGGAGCCAGAATGCCTCCTGCTTTCAAAACTCAAAGGTGGTTTTTGGAATTGACCGTTATCTCCTTAGGAATTTAAACCAATCTTTGCTTGCAAGCTACTTTGTTTTTACTTTAATCATTTCCTTGTTTCTTTTACTCATTTACTAATTTATGTTTCTCATGTGTTGATATGTGTGTATTTTCTTTACTAGAGCTTAGATACCTAACCCTGTTGCCTGAGAACACATTCTTACCATGTTTGACATTGACTCTTAAGTATCTCTAAATGAAAATGAATTCCAAATGTTAAAAAATGTTAGGGGGATTTGGAAATTATTGATCCTTAGCTGATGGGATTTCACAGTTGCCAATTAGGAATATGTACATACATCTAGCTCTCTTTCAGAATACTTAAACTTTTTCAAAAAGCTATGAAAGTCAAAAATGGTCATTGTGGAAGCAGCCCATTTTATCTGCTGCAAACTGTTCCTCATTTGCCATTCTGCAGTGTGAAAAGTGATGAAGATACTTCACATGGTTCTGGGTTGGGGATCTGGTTGGTTCATGTGAGACTTTGACAGTTGGGCTCTCAGGTCACATCCCACATATACTTGTAATCAATGTCTGAAAATACGTGTCTTCTCTAGTCATCTACAAAACTTTGCCCCAGTTTAAAAAAAAAACTGTTAACAGTTTTTTTCATAACTTGTATAGTTATGACTGTCTTTTTACTGAAGACTGAATTTTCTCTAATTTTCCTTTTTCTGTTTAATTTTTTTTTTTTAATCAACCTAGGGGGGACACCTGGGTGGCTCAATTGGTTAAGTGACCTCTCTTGATTTTAGCTCAGGTCATGATCTCATGGTTGTAAGATCCAGCCCCACATTATGCTCTGCACTCAGCACGGAGTCTGCTTGAGATTCCCTCTCTCCTTCTGCCCCTCCCCCCACACTGCTCACATACTTCTCTCTCTCTCAAAAAAAAAGAAAGAAAAGAAAAGAAAAAAAGAAAATCACTTTAAGAAAAAGAGCAGAAATAGATATGTGTATAATTATTTCCCTTTATCTGGAGATTTTTCTTCATTTTATACTCAACTTTGAAAATATTAAAATATCTGAGCTTTTCATTCCAACATAATTAGCTTTGGCTCAATTCATATATAATGCTAATAATCTTTTTTCCCTGTTGACACTGACTGATCATTCATCAACTGCATGAAATTACACAACAGACAAATATGGATAAATGAAGAGAACACTCAATTAATGTCATATTTTGAGCATGTCAAATGTGAATTTTCCTGTACTGCCAAGAAAACATCATGGTACCTGTCCTCACCCAGGCATTCCTTCTGACTGTGATCAATTTCTGTCTTAGTTACACACTAATTCATTTTCAATAGAAAATAGCTATTACAAAAGAGAAGAAAATTTCACTTTGGGAATCTACTTTGACATTAACCTTGAGAGAGCAGCCCATATAGTCAATTATGACAGACTTTTTGAGGTTTGGCCTAGACTTCAGCCCTAGATGGGCTGAAAATAAGATATACTAATGTAAAAACATTAAGTTCATTTTTTTCTGAAATTGTCCAAATGAAATATTAATGATTCAGCCTTTGGATATAGTATATTTTCTCTTTACTGAATGTATTATCATTTGCTATGGTAGATGTAAACAGTAGGGAGAGAGAAGTAAAATTAAAACTTTTAGCACTCAGGTCTGAAATGATCAATGTAGATGAAAGCTTATAAGTGCTCTAAGAACTTTCACTGTATCTTAAAGTATGAAAAGATAGTTTTTTCTTTTTTATTCTTTGTCATCTTTATAATTTTCTCACATTTTATAAAATGATTTAGACAACAAAACATTCAAAATATTATATGTGTTATAAATATATTGACTGTAAAAATATAAATATATCCTACTACCTGGGTTCACTGAGCTCATAATTTAGAGATACAATAAGATAATTTGAAAATTTCAATACAATGCCATGAGGGTAATATTAGATGTCTTAATAGTATCTTCAGAATGATTAAGGTATAATCATATGTTCTTAGTGTTAGTTATTGTATTCTTAAAAAAACAAAACAAAAAAACAAAAAAACAAAAAAACAAAAAAACAATCCGGATGTGAAAAGGTGTCTGAGTGTGTTGGAGGAGCTGGGGACCCTGCAGGTGACCTCACAGATCCTCCAGAACACAGATGTGGTGGCCACATTGAAGAAGATCCGCCGTTACAAGGCCAACAAGGAGGTGATGGAGAAGGCCACAGAGGTCTACACAAGGCTCAAGTTTCAGGTCCTGGGATCAAAGATTGAGGCCATCCAGAAGGCAACCAGAGTGGGGTTGGAGAAGGAGAGGGCTGAGGTGGAGAAGGCCGAGGAGGTGCTGGCCAGAGAGAAGGCTTCCACGGAGAAGGCAGAGGTTGAGGCGAGCACTGATCTCTCAGCCTCAGTGAACGTCCCAGAAGGGGGAGAGCGTGGAAGACAAAGAGCAGGAGGAAGGACAGAATTTGAGGAGAGGCCGGGGTGTGGCTCCTCAGAAGAGCCAGTACACAGCGACAGCGCACGAGAGGGCCCCGAGATGGACATGTCTGGGAAGGAGCGGCAGGGGTGCCGGGAGGGGGCGGATGGACTCGGAGTCCCTGGAGGAGGACAGTTGAGCCCTGTCCGCTAGGCCTACCCATCGCATGTAGATGCCCCAGGCCTGCCCCGTCCCCTGCCCACCACCCGTGGAGCAGAGACCTGTTGGGGAAGCACCATGCTGTCCCTTTGTATCTGTCCCCTGGGCTGTTTTTCTGCCTGACTTCTGTGACTTCCAACCAACATGAAATGACTATAAAGGGTTTTTTTTTTTAATGGGGGGGGGGGGTGTTAGATACTGTATTTTTTTTTTTTTTTAAGATTTCATTGATTTGTTTGACAGAGAGAGATCACAAGTAGGCAGAGAGGCAGGCAGAGAGAGAGGAGGAAGCAGGCTCCCCGCTGAGCAGAGATCCCGATGCGGGGCTCCATCCCAGGACCCTGAGATCATGACCTGAGCTGAAGGCAGAGGCTTACTGCCACTGAGCCACCCAGGCACCCCAGTTACTGTATTCTTAAATAACTTAATAAGTTAGTGTTAAATAACCTAATAACTTAAATAAGTTAGTGTTATTGTATTCTTAAATAAGCAGTTAGAAATTTCAATAAATGTGTAATGGCTAACATTTTCATTTTGTTTATGAAGTTACTTTATTTCAACCACTAATTTCTTCCTTTCTCTTTCATCCTCATTTAAAGATCCCAAAAGCGATAAATAGAACTGGGTGATAAGCCTGAATTGAGGCAGTTAGAGTGTGCCTTAACGTTCATAGTCCATATAGATAAGCCAATCCATAAATATTACATTTGCTACTTATTAAAGGACAAGGACAAAAACTCAAAGGTTTAAAACTAAATTGTGTAGAGGAGATACATTTTGGATGAATAGCCAAAGAATGTTGCTGAACTTGCTGAACTGTTGTCAGTAACTTGCCTTGGACTTAGTACTAATACTAATATTCATAGACTTCACCAGTGAATGAAAAACTCTTTCTGTGCTCTCTTTATAAGTGAAAAGAAAATAACTCCTATCCCCTTGGGTTGAAAATGAACTTTTGGATTAAATCCCCAGCTTATCAGAATTAATCAAATTAAAATCATGTAAGCTCTTCAATCTAATTTATTTTACATTGTCGTGTGAACAATGTATTTAGAAAATGTAAACCATTAATAGGAAATCTCTAGTGTTATGTTTTAATAATATATTTGAGCTTCAAATTATCATATGTTGGTGTTTTTTTTTTAACAAATTGAATTAGCTTCTTCTGTTTCTTCTCATCATTGTATATCATGGAGAAAAAGATACATATAACAAATGAACCCATAATCTCACTATTCAGAAGTAGCCATTATCTATATATTTCCATATGATTTCTTCAATCCTTTCAATTTCATTCTCTACCTTTACCCACCCTAAGATGAGGATACCACATTGCTTTGCTTAAATAAGCAAATAAGTCCCTGAGAATAAGGACCTTATTATTTTATTTCTTTCTTCTAATTTTGTGTATTTGTCAGAGAGAGAGGGAGCAAGCAAGCAAGCAAGCACTATCAGGGGGTAGGGCAGAGGGAGAGGTTGAAGGAGACTGCCTGCTGAGCAAGGAGCCTGACATGGGGCTCAATCCCAGGTCCCTGAGACCATGACCCAAGCCGAAGGCAGACACTCAACCAACTGAGCCACCCAGGTGTCCCTAAGGGCCTTATTCTTAAAGGACTTAAATTCTTAAGGGACTTAAATAAGCCCCTGAGAATCCTCTGAAAAGTAGATGAACTGCTACCTAATAGGTGCTTATAAGGAGGATCCTTGGGACCTCGTGCTGTGACCTCCTATTCATGACATTATAGTTTCAGTTTGTGATTATTAGCTCATGTGACCTTATTAAAATGGTCAAAATCTGGAACACTAACATCAAATGATGGCAAGGATGTGGAGAAACAGAAACATTGCTGGTGGGAGAACAAAATGGTACAGACACTTTGAATGACAGTTGGAGGTTTCTTAATAGACCAAATATTCACTTAACCATATAATTCAGTAGTCTCGCCCTTTCATAGTTAAATGTCTGCCATAACTCCCCAAACTTGAAGAAAGCAAGATGTTTTTCAGTAGGTGAGTGGATAGACAAACTGTGGTACATGCACCCAATGGAGTATTATTCAGTATAATTTGAGTATGAACGCTGATGTAAATAATCGACTTTGGGTGCTTATGATGTGTCAGCATACGTTCATCTAGTATAATAAATGTACCAATCCGGTGGGGGATGTTGATGATGGGGGCAGCTTTGGATGTATGGGACCAGAGGGTATCTGGTAAATACTTGTACTTTTTTTCTTAATTTTATTAGAAAACTAAAACTAAACTGCTCAAAGAAAATAGTCTTAAAAGAAGTTATAAAATCTGTTAATTGATTTTATTAGTAATGATATGACTTCTTTTCTACATTTACTGGACAGCTATATTTATATGTGCAGAAGTAATCTTATATTTATATGTGTAGAAGTAATCTATGCATACATTTTCCCATTATCATAATACCAATATTTTATATTTTTATGATTTAAAGATACAATCTTATATAAGATTATTAATCTTTTACATGGTTATGAAGAGTATATTTTCCTGTGTTTTATTGATTTTATGCCATTCTTAATACATACATATTTAATGTTTTAGAACTGAGTTTTATTTATTTATTATTTTGGCTTTTGTGCTTAGGAGGATTGTATTAGTTATCTATGTCTCCATAAAAAATTATCCCCAAATGTGGCATCCTATTAAAACAAACATTATCTGGGGTTCCTGAAGGGGATGGTGTTGGGGAGATGGGGTAACTGAGAGACAGACATTAAGGAGAGCATGTGATGTAATGAGCCCTGAGACTTATATAAGACTAATGAATCACTGAACTCTACCTCACAAACCAATAATACATTATATGTTAATTTAATTTAAATTTTTAAAAGTAGAAATAAAAAGACAAAGCATGGAAACGTTTCTCTTAGGAAGATTAAAGATAAACAAACAAACACACAGATAAGCATCATCTCAAACTTTCTATAGTCAGGGACTTGGATATGGCTTAGCTGGGTCCTTTGGCTCTGAGTCTCACACATCTGCCATTAAGTCATCCAGGACTGCAATCATCTCAAGGCTTAGATATTCATAAGAATATCTAAGATCATTCAAATGACTGTTACCAGTTCCTCACTTGTTGTTGGAATAAGGGTCTCAGTTCCTCATTGGCTGGTGTCCTCTCATAGGCCAGCTCACAACTTGTCAGCTGATGTCCATCAGAGCAAGCAAGGGAGACAACAAGAGTGGTTGACAGATGGCAAGTGAGGCAAAAGTCATAGTATTTTGTAACCTACTGAGGTCTCACCACTTTTGTACATTACTCTACTTAGAAGCAATACAAAGCACAGCACACATTCTTGAGAAAGGGATTTTACACACACACATGCTCACAGGCTTGTATGTGCGTGCACATACCCCCGCCCCGAAGACAAGTATTTGGCAGGTATTTTAGAAGCTGTTCACATAGACCTTTCACAATCTTACAACAGTTATTTTGCATGTATATGTATAACATTCTGTTTTGACCTATGTCTTTCCCTGAATTTTAAAATTTGTTGCATATATTTGCTAAGGTATCTTGGCATAAATATAAAACTATATCATTGAGTGATATGTTATGCATGTTATACATGTACTTAAATATATACTTCCACATAATTATGGGATAAGCTCTAGTATTCACTGTCACAAAACAAAAACTTTTCCTGTTAACCTGACTCATGTTTATTATGTTTTTTTTTTTCTTTTTGCTTTTCTCTGTTGTTTTTTTATTTGCAATAATGTGTACTCTAATTCAGGAAATTTATTTTTAGATGTTATTAAAATGACAAGTGGAATTATTAACACTCATTAGAGCAATATTCAACTATGGTTTTGCTTCACTGAAGTCTTTCAGGTGTACTTTGCCTGGGTCCCACAGTGCTGTCTTAGTGGTTTTGTAACTATTAGGTTGACAATTATTCAAAGTATGTAAAAGCCTGGAAAAGAGAAATGTTTTTCTGACAATGCATGAATATGAAAACTAAAATTTAAGGTGATTATTTTGGCTAAATGAGACTGATTTACATTATCATATCCTTGTTAGTACATGTAATAATCTTAAGACTATATACTATTGCTAGTATTTTTATATTTGGATGAAGAATAAAAAGGTAAAAGCAATTTTAAAATAATGATCCATCTCAGCTGTATTTACATTGATGTAAATAGTCTGAATATCCATTTCTAATTACCCCTAGAAAGAAGGCAACTGTCACAATCGGACTATTTTTTTTCCCTTTAATTTTAGAGAATGCATTGTTGTAGAACATGTATCAAATCCTCTGTCTTCATGGTTTTTTCATGTCAGCTACTTAAAGTCCTAGATTCTGGACAGTATTTTCCTGTTCTAAAAATGATACTGTATTAAATAATCTCAAAATTATACTCACTTTGATGTTTAGTTTAAAAACTACCAAAGTGTAAAAAATAAAAATAGAAACTACCAAATTGTTACCGTTACCTATAGCACTGGCTATATATACATCTTAAAAAAAAAAAAAAACAAAAACAAAAAAAAAAAACAGCATAGACTCTTACCATAATGGCCTAATTATTGAGCTCATTAAATAAAATAATTCTGCTGTTTATCCCATGATAGACAAAAGTCATGTATCATGTAACAAAATACTCTTCTGACTGAAGTATCAATAAAAACATTTCAAAGCTTCAGAAAGGCCAAAAGAAATCATCTTGTCAGCATATGAGAATTCTGAAAAGAAGTGTCAAGGTATCAGAATCCTTGTAGCATTCATCACTTTATTTTATTTCTGTCATATCAATAGACTTGTAATACTCAGGAATCCTATATCTTTAACTTTCAAATGGCACTCCAAAGGAAATTGATGAATGGATACATAGCGTAGCTTATGAAGACTTCTGTACATAGTTTTAGGAGATTATTTTTGGTTTATTTGGATTACCGAATATTCCTAAAAAAAAATTGCCTTTGATTAAAGATACATTTTTAGACATTATGTTATTTAATAATACTTTTGCAGTTTAGGTTTTTAGTAATAGTTTTGTGAACTTAACATTTTGGTGAACTTTTAGGTTAACAGGAATTTTTCTTTTTAAAGGTAATGTTAAATGCTATATATTTTATCCTAGGGAAAGCCAAAAGACTTTCACCCAAAAGAAAAGGTGACATTTCCATTTTGTACAGTCTGCTAAAAACACCACGCAAGCTAGAGTTTTAATCCATGTCAGTGAGTTATGCACACATTGATTTTAAATGTAGCATTTTATTGCCATAGAAAGAAAAAAATAGCATTTCCTTCAAAATAAGATTAAATAGATATGTAATGGGATTTTAGTTATAGAGTTTAGTTTTTACACATATTTGTTGGTTATGTTGTATGAAATTTCCTTTCTACATTTACTGTCTGCTTAAATATCAGCTATAAACACCCTGAAGGACAGGTGCTGAAATGGCAGAGACTTTATTCCATCTGTGTAAAAGGTTAGCACCACATTGTAGTGCTTAACATAACCTTAACAACCCATAATTTAAACTCTGTTTTTAGCTATATTTCTTCCTGAGATGTGATTTTTTAGTACCGTATATTCCAGCAAGTTCAACATATAGTATGATCATCTTATTTTTGTGAAATAACTAATCACAAGCTTCATAGCTGTCATGTCATAATCTTAGACAAAAAAAATGTATGCATAGATTAAATCCTCACAGTTCATGCAAAAAGTAGTTTTCTATTATTAGTTCTACTTATATAAAATATATTTATCCTTACAAGTTATTCTAATAACTTATAAATATTAAAAATAAGAGTGAAAATGTAGAAAATATTTTATTTATTTCCCAGCTTAGATCAACTTTACTTGAGATGGCAAGATTACAAATTCCAAATGTGTATATTCTCAGATTATGCAAACTTTACAATTAGATTTTTTATTGATTATTTGATATCTTCTATTTTAGAGATTTTTCTTGTCAGTATGGAGGTAAATTCATTACAAATACTATAACATTTATTCTTGTACTACAGCATATGCCATTCCACTTATAGTAAATGAATGTCTCACTATTGGTGTTCATGCCTGTTGCTTTAATAAGTCCTTCTAAACTGCTAAACAACATTTACTTGTGATAAACTTCCCTCAGATTTTGAGCCAATTTTATTCTCTCATTTCCCCCATATATGTGCTTTTAACAATGGAAAAAATTATAACCCTATTTCCTATAGTGTTTTCTTGTCTCTTCTTAGTTTTGACTTTTTTTATTATATTGTCTTACCCAGCCAGCAAAAGCAATCACACTCTAATTGTTTCACCAGATTTGCATTCCCCACTCATTAAATAAATCCATCCTTGAAGCAAGCAAAATAAAATAAAGTGATTTTCAGTGGCTTCATGGGTGGTTGGAAGAATTATTCTCTTATGTCAAAAGTATCTTTTGTACTTCTATTAATTCCTCATTTATTTAAAATGTATATTACATGATTCAAAGAATGTTAATTATTATAAATGCTACTAGTAGTTTAGACTGTGTGTAATTTTGCTGGTGATTGACTGTTTTAAGAAGGAAGGATGTGATAATATTATGATATATGTTCTAAAGCAGAAGAAGTATAATTTATACACAAAATTGCTCAGTAATTAAATCAGTTCTATACTTGATATAACCATTTGGTCTTGAAATCAATTTAAATTTCAATTAAAAAAAGAAACAGTTTCCCTCAAAGACAGTAGTTAAACAGATTAAAACATATCTAATATATTACCTAATGTCTTTAGTTAATATATATTAATATATAATATATTTAACTAATATCTTTAGATGCAAAAATAATAGCACCTTAAAAAGTGTTAATTTTAAACAATTAAAAAGTTGTTAAATTGTCAACATGAGCAACAAAAAGTCCATTAAAATAGTGTTTTAAACATTCTAGTAGTATTTTACTATTTGTCATTCAGGCAGAGTCCATTAGCTTCTTAGTAATTACAGAATGCAGTCAAAATAATGGATGCTCTCACTGTTGCCCTATTTCACTCCTATGCTATCATTCTCATCTTGTGAACTTCTAAAAACTGGCATCATAGCTGAGCATCCATCTTAGAGATATTTGCTAAGGGCAAAAGGAGAATGACTTGAGTATTATGGAATATTTCAAAGTTAAAATCTAACTTATTAAATTTTATTTATTAAATTTAAATTTAATTTGTTAAATTTTATAATTGGCAAGATGTAAATCAATTGTCCTTAAGGCCCTAGTCTAAAATGATGTCATAGGTATTTTTAACATTATTGATCAAACACATATAAGAGTCCTAAAATAAAAAGTCACATCAAACTCAGTCATTAATAAACACTATTGGATTTCATTACTATAATGAGGATCCATTTAAATTCTTATAGCTCAGAAATCCAATAATAGCTAAGGATAAATAGAGGGAGATCAATTGGCAAACAGACAGTAAGACCCGATAATGTGACCCAGGCATAAGATAATAGTGTAACCTTGGAAAATCAGAATTGTGTTGCCAATGAAGTTCACCCTCAGTCATGCCCCTAACAGGTGCTATCAAAGGAATGGAGACATGCATGTTTCCCAATGCAGGTGAGTGTGCTATAAACTAGATCACACTAATCCTCCATATGTCTGGCTGTGTGCTTATGGATTTGTTGGGAGGGAATCTGTACAGCTCAGTTCAGTATAGGTGGACTTTGCTAGTCTCTGCTTCGCATGCCTTCACACTTCAGGGCCAAGGATAAATGCGTTACCCCTATATTAGAAAGGCTTATCTCATTATGGAAAATGGACACACAAGAGATTCAGCTAATTCATGCAATTATGTTTAAAGCTTTTGTTTATATGGTAAGATCCTTATACATTCTTTGGCCAAAATAAGTCATAAGAACAAGTCTGACAAAAAGGGGCAAATGTACGTTGTATATTTGGGGACACGGTAAGTCACTTAGCAAATAGTGTACTTGTACACTTTTCCTTAGGAGAAGAAATTATTCACGAACAATGAAAATATCTACTAATACTTATCCACCTCAAAATGAGTAATACTGGATACTATTAAAAATATTTGAGGCACAAACAACTTGCCCTGAGTACTTGTCAAGTAAAAGAAAAAAAAAAACTAATAATTTATTCATTCTAGGCAATTGTCCAAATGGATGAGAAATTTTTTCTTTATAAATGTAGTTTTAACATACAATAGAATATTACTCATCCATCAGAAAGGATGAATTCTTGCTATTTACATCAACATGGATGGAACTGGAAGGTATTATGCTGAACAAATTAAGTCAATCAGAGAAAGACAATTATCTATGGTTTCACTCATATGTGGAACATAAGAAACAGGTCAGAGGACTATAGGGGAAGGGAGAGAAAAGAGAATGGGAAGCCATCAGAGTGGGAGAAAAATCATGAGAGACTATTAACTGTGTGAAACAAACTGAAGGGTGGCTGGACGGGAGGTGAGTCAGAGATTGGGGTAATTGGATTATGGACATTAAGAAGGGCATCCGATGTGACAAGCCCTGGGTGTTATACACAGCTGATAATTTATTGAACACTACGCTCCAAACTTACGATGTACTGTAAGTTGGCTAACTGAATTTAAATAAAAAATGAATTAAATAAATGGGGTTTTAGAACCACAGCAAAAAACCTAAGTGAAATGGAGAGAAGTAATATGCCTGATAGAGAATTTAAAGTAATGATCTTAAACATACTCACTGGACTAGAGAAATGAGTGGAGGACATCAGTGAGTCCTTTAACAAAGAGATAAAGAAGAACCAGAGATGAAGAACACAATAAATGAAATTTAAAATACACCAGATTGTAATAAATAGCAAAAGAACAAATTAGCATGGAGTAATGAAAAGTAAGTTGAGCAGGTAAGAGAAAAAATAAGGATAGACTTAGGAAACTCAGTAACTCTAGCAAGCATAATAACATTTGCATTATAAGGATTCCGGAAGAGAGCAAAGGGGGAAGAAAATTTATTTGAGGAAATAATAAATGAAAACTTTTCTAATCTAGGGAAGGTAACAGATATCCAAAGCCAGGAGGCAGAGAGATCCCCCAACAAAATCAACCCCAAGAAATCCATACTAGACACATAGTTAATTAAAATGGCAAAGGCAGTGATAAAAGCATGTGAAGTATGACACCATATACCTTTAAAATGTGGGAAGGAGAGGAGTAAAAAAGTGGATTCAAACTTAAGAGACCATCAACTTAATAGAGACTGCTAAGTGCAGTTATTATAAACCTAATGGTAACCACAAATTAAAAACCAGTAACAGATATGCAGAAAATAAAGAGAAAGGAATCCAAATGTATCACTAAAGAGAGCCAACTTACTATAAGAGAAGAGAACAAGGGAAGAAGGAAAGAGAGAATTACCTAAATAACCACCAAAAAAAGTAACAACATGGCAACAAATACACATCTATCAACTATTACTTTGAATGTAAATGGACTAAATGCTACAATCAAAAGACATGGGGTGACAGAATGGATTAAAAAAAACCAACAACAACAAAAAAACCAAGATCCATCTAAATGCTACCTACAAGAGACTCACTTCAGACCTAAAGACACATGCAAATTGAAAGTGAAGGGATGAAGAAACATTTATCAAGCAAATGCATGTGAAAAAAAGCCAAGGTAGCAATATTTATAGAAAGGGAGTTCTAGCTGACAGTTGTGACAAGAGTAATCCTTTAATAGAGTCTTTGATTCAGGGAACGGTCATCAATGTATTAAATCAATAAGTACTTCAGGAGGTCTTTCTAATGGAGGGAATAAGATATTGCCATTTGTACCACAAATCGATCTTAATTAAATATGTAATAACCAGACAGTATGTGTTATTGATACAATGTAATACTGAACATGTAAAATCAGCTGAACCTAGTCAAGTTCCTAGAGCTAACTTCGATCTACCAAAGGGAGATTAAGAACCAGCTAAATGACAGGATAAGGAAAAGACTTTAAGAACTTTTATAAAATAACAGTGTCTTTATCAATTCGTGAAAAATAAAAGAAAATTTTATGAAAATAAGTATATTCTTTTCTTTATAAAATAGTTCTTGAACATTGAAAAAAAAAGTGTTTGTTTTTGTTTGATTGTTTTTTGGTTTCTTTCCTTAAAGACCATAATGGACTCTTCTTTAGGACCAGAAGAAAAACATTTACATATCCTAAACAGCTCATATGCATTTTTTTCCCGTTTATACCAATACTTATTACATTTTCTATAACCCGATATATTTGTAAAGCATTGTTTCCCCTTGTAAAAAATGCAATCTTCTATTAAGAAATTGTGTTTAAATATTTAGGAATTATATCATGCATTAAAAACTCTCAATAGTTTTCAGAGTGTGGAAATACCAATTATCTCACTCCCCTACTTACTTTCATTCTCTCTATTCTCTCTTTCCCCTCCCCTACTTTATCTTTCCCTTCTTCCTCTTCTTTTCTTTGTCCTTTCTCTTCTTCTTCATTCCTGAAATTCACAGTTGCAACCAGTGAGTTGCCTAGAGCATTAGGTATTTATTAAATTTGTTCACACAGTTTAAACAACAGTCCTGCAGAAACAAACTTCAAACCCATATAATACAGCTATAATTAATATTGAAACACTGAATTCCATGTTGAAAAGAAAAAATAGTTTATTAGTCTTTGAAATAAAATACTGCTTACTACTTACTGAAAATCTATTTTATGGGGTACTGAACAATTTTATATATACTACTTTTTGATGAGATATATTTAGAGGAGCTCTAAATCTATTTTATACTCCAAAGAAACACAAAATAAATTGTTTGGCATTATATATGCTTGGAATTTCACTACCACCTTTATCTCTTAGCTTCTTTCTGATACTTGCATCTTTGAGAAATTGTTAAATGTAATTGAGATATATATTTTCCAGCATTTTAAATGTACTTAAAATGGAATTTTTATCACAATAGAAGCATTACATTATATGATGGTGGGTAATATTGAAAAATAAAATTATTTAATGTAATGGAAAATTTTGTTGCCCTAATATTTTTATAGAAGTAGAAGAAAAATAAGAAAGGGAAGGATTTGGAAGTCTGCATATGATCTAAAATAATAAATCACTGAAAATTAAAGTTTATGTAGCTCACTAAATATGAAAAGCAATCATGACTGAGCATCATTTATCACCTTACAGGATAGGTATATATATATACTGATTGCTGATACTGTAGATATATATACTGATATAATCATATCATCATTTTATTTTATTTTTTTTAAGATTTTATTTATTTATTTGACAGAGATCACAAGTAGGCAGGGAGGCATGCAGAGAGAGAGAGGAGGAAGCAGGCTCCCAGCTGCGCAGAGAGCCTGATGTGGGGCTCGGTCCCAGGACTCTGGGATCATGACCTGAGCCGAAGGCAGAGGCTTTAACCTTTGAGCCACCCAGGCGCCCCAGATATAATAATTTTAAACATGGGAAAAAGTGAACCTTAGTATGTTACGTAACATTCTCAAGGTCATATAGATGCTATATGGTGAAGGAAGATATCAGAATATTTATTTTGATTGTAGAAGCCATACCCTTAAACATTATATAATGGTCAGGGCTAATATTCAAGTAGTACAAACCAGTGAAACTACTGTCTTGTTTTGTTTTGTTTTGTTTTGTTTTGTTTTGTTTTGTTTTAACTGGCATCCAACCAGAGTCTTTACTGAATTTGGTTTGATGGATTAATACCTTTATCATAATGGCTGTTAGATATTTTAAATATTTTACATAGCAGCGGTTATCCTGGGAGTGCTGGTGTGCCCATTTTTCTCTAGAGACAATAATTAGAGTAATAAAAGACAAATTTAACTGGTTGCCTTCATTCTTCTAAGTAGGAAACCAGAATATTTCAATAGTTAATGTGAATATATCTTTGAAGTATAACAAATATACATAAAAATACTCAAGAATTGAGTATAGAGCTTGATGAGTTTTTCATACTTTATACTTTTGTAGCAACACAGATCAGGGCATAATATATTTCTAAAACACAGAAGGACTCATGTTCCCTTTCAGTTGATAATATCATTAGATTAATGCTGTTTTGTCATCTATCATTATAAATTAGTTTTGCCAGTTTTAAAATTTCATATAGATGGATTCATGTATCATGTGACCTTTTTATTGGGCTTATGTCTATGATATCTGTCCATATTATCCTTGGACATGTCTTTTGATGGACAGAAGCACTCATTTTTATATACCAGTGATTATAATTGCTGGACCGTGAGATATATGCATGTGTGTGTATAAGTGTGTATTTAGCTTTTTTAGCAATTTATGTTCTAGCTATCAATACATAAAGTTTTCATTTGCTCTACATATTTGCCAACATTTTGTTCTTCTGGTATGCGTGTTATGGTTCCACATTGTAGTTTTAATTTACATTAAATTAAATTAACTAGCATAAATATGTTTCTTAAACACTATATTATATCATATTGTCAATTCGTAGCATAGCTCAGTCTTTCACAAGCTGCCCAGATCTCAGAAAATGTCTTATGTTAAAAAGCATTTTCAGTTCCTTGATTCTTCATGCTGCCAGGCCAATCTTCTGAAGCAGCCAGAAGACTTTTCTGATTTCTCTCTTTCCAGAAGGATCTCCTTTATGGGTTAAACCAAAGATGATGTCCACATGGAGAAGTGGCAAACATGCCCAAGGAATCAAGGAGCCAAAGGTGGTCATCTCACTTCAGATTGGCTCCCTTCTAGGACTGAAGATCAAATTTTCCACAGCTTTTCAATATCTTTTAATATGTTATTAATGTAACTTTCCAGCCTTACCTAATTCTTGGTATAGTAGTATTGTATCAGGTTGTAGTAGTTTACTATATTCTGGCCAAGAGAGAAATACCTATAAACATATTTGTCTAAATATATGCTCTTAAATTTAGAAATAGCCTAATTATTGTACTACCCTGCTGTAGAATAAGGGTTTATGTAATTAAATCACTAATCCTTGAATAATAACCATCAATACAACTATTTAAAATAGATTTCAACAGTTGGATATATTTAAAATATATTAAAGTATATTTTCAGTTGAAATTCTGCCCTAAACCTCAAGCTTAATTGTCAATCTTGTTTTAGAGTTCTTTTTTTTCCCCCCTCAATACTCTAATTGACTTGGAAAACTAAAGAGTATTAGAAATAGTTTTACCATTCAAAGTCTGTATTTTTATCTCCAAATGAATAACAATTCTATAAACATTAAAAATCTTATTTCATTGTCACAGCCAGCCCCTAATTTCCCAAGTTCAATACTGAATTTATTAAGACTGTGTATTGAATAACCAAAACTGAGTAAGCAAAACATTGAACTAATTACCAAGAGATTTCCTTGATATAGGACCGGTTATAATAAGAAAGACATTTAAGATAATAAGTAATATGACCACTACTTTCTTATTAATTAAATATCTAAGGGAATTTTAAAAGAAATTCTCAAGATGGTTGTGAATTTTAGATATGCATGACTCAAATTCACAAACCTATGTAAAGAAACAGTGATTTTTATATTTGTGTGTGTGTGTTGTTTAATTTGGCAGTTATTTGATTTCTGTCTATGGTTGTTGGTGCATTGCTTAAGGACACATGTTTAACTGCCTTAATAAATACTCTTGTTTTTTAAAAAACAGCTACTTAAAAAATAATGATTTCTCTATCACATAAAGCTTTAAATTAAAGCAAAGAAAGCCTGATATTGGGACTCCACAGTTTGGGGATATGGTCTCTAGTTGTCAGCAGAATTACTTCAGAGAGAAGACCAACCAACTTTCTGCATTATCCCATATAGAAGAGAAGAGAAAGGAAAGTAAGAAGCACAATTCTTCCAATGGTTTAGAAAGAAGGCTGGTGAATGCAATTTTTAAGTGGCACCCCTATGTGCAAGGCTTAAATTTGTGAGTTTCTTTTGGAAAGTAAGACTGAAGAATTGATTAATAGCTGCTGGCTTTCTCAGTCACACTTGAATGATTCTTTTACTTGAAAGTCTCCTTTCCATATTTTTTTCTCTTATTTTTTCTCCCTTCCATATTTTAAAGTTAGGTTAAAATAATATTATTGGTTTGCATGTTCATGGAATTGGGTATGTTGTTTAACCAACACCCCAGTTAATAATATTTAATGTAGATTTACTTCATACATTGTATTAGCCAGGATTTCCCAGAGAAACAGATCCAGTAAGATAACCGAGGGTAGATGGATGATAGATAGAAGTAGATAGATAGATAGATAGATAGATAGATAGATAGATGATATTATGCAAGATTAGCTCACAAAATTATGGAGGCTGAGAAATCTTGGCTTTTGTATTCTGCAAACTGGAGACCCAGTCAAAACTCAGAAGTCTGGAACCAGGAAAATCCATAGTCTGAGTCATAAAAACCTAAGAACTGAGGGCCAGTGCTATCAGTCTGGGTCTAAGTCCTGAGATCCAAGAACAAGGACTCTGATGTCAAAGGGAGGAGGAAAAGATGAGTGTTCCCCCTGAAACACAGAGGAAAAACTCTCACTTCCTCTACCTTTTTGCTCTATATAGGCTCTTAAGAGATGAGTTGATGTCCACTGAGGGGCAGCAGTCTTTGCTCCCCATTTCTAAGGAGAAGGTTTTCTTAACTAATTTTTCTTCCCATTTCGTGGCAGGTCACTTAATTGCAGCACTGATTAAAAATTTAATGTATATACTTAGCTTTGAACTTTGCTCAATTTCATTCTGCATCAATAGTCTGCAGTATGACCATTCCAAATCCCACTGGTCCAGGTCAGCAGGGGTTCTGTTCTTCATTTCCTCTTTTCTAATATGTCATGAATCCTTATGTTCACTGGAATATTTGCGGATGTTCTTACTGGCCACCATTTGGCCAGATTTGTTCTTGGGATTCTGAAGGACATCATGCCCACTGCCAGGTCCTGGTAGCCACAGAGGCTGGACATGCTTGATACTGAAACTACTATCATCATGGCCAAGAAAAAACAAGATTGTTAGTATTTTTGTTGCAACAGTTTGTTTAGGTCACTTTATGTTATTACTGCTTTTAATACTCTGTTAATGTTCACCCATCTCTACCTTCATGATAAATGGACACTGTTTTTCTCTGTATTCTTGTCCAAGTACAGATTTTTTTAAGTACAACATTAGCATAATTTATCTATACAATTCCATTTCAGAATACATCCCAGACTCCCTTTTATTCTGCTTCTTTCTGATCATGGAAGCTCTTCCTTTTCTTCCAACAGCTTCAGGTTGTCAAACATTATCCTAGGATCAAAAAATCCAGATTCTAAGGAGAAGAAAGCATAATAACTGTAATTTTAATTATTATTTACAAATCCTGGATAATATTTTGCTACCATCAGGAAACTCACAAAGAGAAGTCTGGTTCCAAAACTCCACTAAGGAAGAAACAGAAGAATCCCACAGTTATTTCTCCTTCAAATCTGCTTTCAGTTCTTTTCTTTATTATCTTTCTTATTTTCCTAACTCTCACGAGAAATTTCCACTGACACGCAACTCAAGTCTCATTTTCAATCCATAAAACAATTAAAAGGAAGAATAAAATAAATTACACATGTTTTTATTTCTCTGTTATTTTGTTTCGTTTCATTTTAACCAGTTCATTTGCTACCCCCAAAGACATAGGTTGTGTTACTACAAAAAAGGGAAGGATGCCGGCCATAAAAAACGTATGCATGGAATTCAGTGTGGAGCAATCCACTTTCCTAAGATGCAAAGAACAATCATAAAAGAACCACGTCCTGTTCATGTGTTTGTCCTGCTAGTTTTGGGGTTTGGTAAAAATTAAACTTACTCAGTGACTATCCCTTGTGAAGGGAAACACCATTTTCAGTGTCCCATCTGCATTCAAGCCGTGATGGAACAGTGATAATTTTTACCCTTTCATCAATTAATATCCATATTCATCTTAAGGAAGAACATATGAGTTATGAGAATTCTTGCTCTGTGGAGACATTAGAGACGTAAGTGAGGGTGGGCAAGACCTTGATCTGTCACCTTGTTTTTGTTCCACAGACAAAATAAATGAGTCAACTTCCCTTTGTTAGAAATCTAGTAAATAGCAATGATCAGTTTGATCAGTTAAGATGCTCATACCAAGAAACACATTTTAGAAAATGTCTCCCTTAATTCCACTAGTTATTCAGAAGCTAACTGGAAAAGCAAGTCATCCACTTTGCACATGAAATTTTATAACACGTATCATGAAAAAGTAAACACGTTTTAAGTTTCCCTTCAATGTGAACATGAATGAAGTATTGGCTATTGAAACAGGGATCATCAAGCCCTCTTAAGACTTTGTTGTAAGGCTTGCTTGGAGGTATTCTTTTTATTTGAATGAAAAATACACAAGAAATGTTTCCAGCAGGTAATTGAAATGTGCACCATTAGGGAAATATACAGAAGAAAGTTATGTACGCAAAAAACGACATGACTATGTTTGCATGATAATGTATTAAGGGAAGGAGGAGAAAGCCAGAAAGAAAGGATTTGATTATAGTAGCTGCCAAAAAATAAATAAATAAACTTATCAGGAAATTTTGCGTCCTTTGAAAACTGAGTGAATACCTTGATTCAGATTTTTAAGATAATTAACATAAAATGTTAGTAGCATGTTGTTATACCAGACGAGGTATGTCCTTTGAAGAGTATGTTGAAAGTCTTTCAATAGTTCTACAGTTTATCAGAAATTGTGTTTTAATGAAAAGAATAGAAATAGAAATGTGCTTTATAGGGGCTATAATATCATAATGTGAGCTTCTACCTTAAAATTATGATAGCTTGCATTGGCTCTGGTACAATGTCTCAGATCACATCTAATCACTTAGCAAAAGCACATTTTAGTGTAAAAGGTTATGAGTATGACATCCAAAATAGAGGTCTTTTGGGAACTATATCCTGTAGGAATATGAAATGACCAAATTACAATTATTATTTCTATAAAGTTATATGCAGAACATATGCGTATCCTAAATGTAGTACTTTTTTTGGCTGGGAAGTAACATTTAATATGGCTAAAGGACTCGCAATTTAGCAAGTATCAAGATATATATAAAGTCAGACTTCAGCAATTCACCTTCATCAAAATATATTTGATTTTTTTCATTCTTCACAACTGATTTTGAATTTTTCTCACTTTGTCATTAGGTTTTGCTGTTCATGGATGGTCTAAAGGATAAAGTTTTATTATGTTATTAATAGTCATTAAACTTCATCTTCTCATTTGATCTATGTTGTATACAACAAGACATAACAACTTCTGTAGTAAATTAACAACTATTCTAATGGCTGGCATAAACTTAAAATTCTTGTTTGAGATTTATATTTTTGCAGGATATTATTGAGTTTACATTATTAAGTTTTTACCATTCATGTTCTAAATAAAACTTTCTACTTCTTTTAGTTTCCTACTAAATTTTTCCCACTTAATCTTTTTAAATAATGTTATCAGAACTCCCAGGCCATTAACTTATTTCCCTTTTCTCTGTGAAATTTTAACAAAATTATTTAACAAAATAATCCTTTTTTAAAGATTTTATCCATTTATATGAGAGAGAGAGTCAGAGATCACGAAAGAGAGTGAGCATGAGTAGAGGGTAAGGACAGAGGGAGAGGGAGACAAGCAGAGTCCCCAGTAAGCAGGGAGAGACACAGGGCTTGATCCCAGAACCCAAGGATCACAACCTGAAGGCAAACACTCAACTGACTGAGTCATCCAGGTGCTCCAATAAGAATGTAATCCTACTTCCTTACAACAAGGTAATCCTGATTCCTTCATTCCATACCTCATATCATTGCTTTCATTCATTTCACTTGTACACAAACATATATAAACTTTGTGTGTGTGTGTGTGTGTGTGTGTGTGTGCACATGCATATATACATGTAAGGAAATACTAAATATACATAAACAGGAGTGCCTGGGTGGCTCAGTCAGTTAGGCATCTGATTCTTAATTTTGGATCAGGTCATGATCTCACTGTTGTGAGATGGAGCTTTATGTGGGATTCAGTGGAGCCTGCTTGGGATTCTCTCTCTCTTCCCCTTGTGCTTCCCTTACCATCTCTAAGAAAAAAGATAAGTAAATATACATAAAACATGCATATAGATAAATATATATAATATACACATAAGCATAATCTACATTGCTGTAATTATTCTGAGTCAACTGTTAACTATTAGATCATTTAAAAATAAGAAAAATAAGTTTTTATTTTACCTTAATTTTTCTTTGATATTCCTCCTTTATGTAGATTAAAGTTTGTGACCTATATTTTTCTTCTCTCCATGGAACTTCTTTTAACATTTCTTGCAAGGCAGGTCTACTGGCAACAAATTTCTCAATTTTTGTTTATCTGATAAAATCTATATATCTTTTACTATTGGATAATTCTGCAGGATACAGAATTCTAAGGTTGCAGGTTTTGTTTTTTTGTTTTTTGCTTTTTGTTTTTTGTTTTTTCTCTCAAAGCTTTAAATATTTCACTACACTCCAGTCTTGCTCACATGGTTTTTGAGGAGACATTGGATGTAATTTTTATCTTTGTTCCTTTTTATATGAAGTTTATTTTTTTTCTCTGACTTCTTTCAAGATTTTTTATCTTTGATTTTGTATAGTTTGGAAGTAATATGGCTATTTATAGTGGGATCCCCACATTTGCCGTGCTGTCTTTTTCATCTATATCCAGCTAAGATTCCTTGAGTCACTTTAAAAAATAAACCTTTCTCAAAGCACCAAGTTAATTTGTCCTTTAACCTTTCCTTACGTTTCTCTAGCAAATCGTCAAACACAGATAATTTTGTTACGTGAAGCTTAGAGTTAGTAGTTAGGAATAATTACACAACCAAAATATTAATTTCACAAAAAAATATCTCCAGACACCAAAACCAATCTAAACTTCAAATTGCAATATTACTTTTTCTCATTGGCTCACTCCACTCTACGAAAACCATTTGAATCTACTCTCACTAACTTCCTAGAACTGGCCCTCATCTATAAGTCTTATTATTTTTCCCCTCAGGGAACAAAACAAAACAAAACAAAACTTGCAACCACACAATTATATCCTCAAATCCCTACTCCATGTATATATCTCATGTGTTTTTCTCTTGCAAAATTGGGTGCCTATAGATAACAAGTTTCTTCTAAAAGTCTTCTAAGGGTGTCTTATTGGCTCAGTGGGAGAAGTATTCAACTCTTGGTCTCAAGGTCATGAGTTCGAGCCCCACGATAGGAGTAGAACTTACTAAAAAAAAGAAATCTTCAAAAAATAAAAATAAATAAAAGTATACCTTCTACTACTTATATTATCTTTCTGTCTTCTCAGGAAAATTACACATTTGCTCACTCTTCCATTTTTCTATACCTACCAGGTTCTCTCTTGATTCTTTCTTTGAAGACTAAAGCTAGGATTTGTTTAGCAAATCTATTGGTTTCCCTATCTTGTAAAAGTATAACACCTGAAAATAATAAATGTTATCTACTTTATTAATTTATTTAAATAATCAATTTAATTAATTTTCTTGTCATACTACATTGATCAGGGAACCTCGTACTGTGCTGGAACATTATGGTCATGGTGCTGATGATGGTGACAGTGACAATCCTGCTTTGGTCATTCCTGCAGTAAGGGCTAATTATATTTTGTTCGCGGTACAGTAGTAACCTAACATAGTGAGCACATTAGCTTGCCATTTTTCCATTTTGGAAAACTCATGCAAGATTAAGGCTTATTGTCTCAAAAAATAGGACCGACTGCTATAAAGCCATCAGTACTTGAGGTTTAAGGATGCGCAATGGTTTTGACTCAAAATATATTCCTTTCTAATTTTTATTTATTGATTTTTTTTTTTTTTTTTTTTTTTTTTTTTTTTTTTTTTTTTTTTTTTTTTAGAGAGAGGAGGGAAAAGAGCAGGGAGAGGGGAGAGAGAATCTTAAGCAGACTTCACACACACCAGAGAGTCTGATCCCAGGCTCAATCTCGCAACCCTGAATCATGACCTGAGCTGAAATCAAGAGCTGGATGCTTAAGTGACTGAGCTACCCAGGCACCACTCAAATTAGTTTTTAAGTTCACCTCATGCTAACCTTATATTTGGTGATTTTCTGGAAATATGTCCATTTTGTCACATGCCTTAAGATTTATTGCTCCATTTTTAAAATAATAGTTTCTTTATTCTGTCAGTTTTTTCCTGTATCATTCTGCATTTTAGTTTATCTCTGTCTTTTCTATTTTTATAATATAAATTATATATCATATCACTTAAAGTCAGATTTTTTAATCTCCATTACTTTCATTTTACTTCCTTTTGCACTTACATTTTAAAGCTGTTATTTCCATTTCTTTCCTCTTTTCTAGACTGTGTTCTTCATCAGGTCATTCCATTTTTCATGTTTACGGGTTGCAGTATTAGAATGATCCTTCAAAGATGTCCACATCCTCATCTAATCCCCAGTATTCCCAGTGAAACGTTGCTTTACATGGTAAAGGAAACTGTAGACATAATTGAAGTTAAAGATTTTGAGATGGAGAGATTATTCTTGACTACCCAGATAGCTACAATAATCACATGAATCCTTAAAAGTGGAAGAGAGTCAGAAGCATGGTATAAAGGGTGTTACTTGAGGAGCTGATGGTCTCTTGATGGGCTGTTGCTCTTGACTTTGAAGACGGAAAAAGGGAGCTAAAGCCAAGGGATGCAGTCGACTCCCTAGAAAATGGAAAGAGCAAGGAAATAGGTTCTGAAAGCCTTCATGAAGGAACATAGTCATGCACAGGATGTCCACATCAGGTGCTGATTTTTGTACATAATAAGTATTTACAATTATTGATTTTGTTATTGGTTTTAAAAAATATTGTAATGACAGAGTAACACAATCAGAAGTCATGGTTTGAACTTTAAAATTTAATGAAGTTCAGTTTATAACTAATTCATGGTCACTGTTTTGAATATTATGATGCATTGAAAATAATTATTTGTGTTTATTTCATCTACTTCATCTGGTTTTCAATTTTCTTTTCCTGTGTATTGCAAAGTTACATTCATAAATTGCTTCTCAAGTTGGTTTCGTACACAGCTGGACTTTCTAGAAGAGGTAGAATTATGGAAAGTTAAGAGACATCCTCAAGACAGAGTAACGATGTTACCCTCACAAAATGTGTTTTATAAAACATTATCTTTACCCTGTGATCACTTTGTTCTTACGCTATGCAGCTCAATAGATTAGAACACTCACTGGTTATGAGTGAGCGTCCATGTCTTCTTCCCTCTTTTTCTCTCAGTCTTCTGAGTCTTCTCATGTCTTCTTCTCTCAGTCTTCATTCACTTATGAATTCATCAAAGATTATGCCACTGATCCCGGGAACCACATGAGTCAGTGTTAGGCAGGCTACTTATATTCTCCTTTACGGTGGAGACACAGTAAAGACCATCCAGGATAATACAGGCAATATCAAAAGATATGTCTGAAAAATTCTCCCTCACCTATAAGAACCAACAACTTTCTGAATAAAAAACCTGATCGTTGTCACTGAAGATTCATGGAAAGAATAGGAAAGAGAAAGAAAGTGATTTAGAATTTGGTGTTACAACAAACTGCTTTTAGATGTTTGTTGGGGATATTACTACCACCCCATTCCTGATGTTTCCTTCTGTTGAGAGGAAATTTCACAATTAAGGATTGAATATTCTGCTGGTACATTTGAGGACAATAAAATTTGGGATATTTTCATTTTAGCTCTTTCTTCTTTCTCTTGGGGAATCATGATGCTTGCAGTAAATACACATTCTACTAATTAGCTCCTTTGTACAAGGGGTAGGATCCCTTTCCTGATGTGATCTGGTAGTCTAGACAGTTTGGCATTGAATATTTAATCTGAGATTTTAGCTATAGGAAAACCATTAGCCATGTTTTCCAGTTCAGCTATATCAATATTAAATTTCACATTTCTGTTGTACAAATGAGTTTTGTTGTGGTTTCATATTACCTACCAATGTTTCAGGGTTAAGGTAGAAAACAAGAGTGTTTTATATTGGACCACCATAATATTCATTGGTTCCTTCAAATCTTACTATAAAAGGAGCACCTAGGTGTGGGGCCTGTTTGAGATTCTTAATCTCCCTCTTCCTCTGCCCCTCCCCCCAATAAATTAATTTAAAAAGGTAGAAAAATTAAGAGAATAAATCAACCTCTTTAAAGATAAGAATCAAGCCTTCTGTAAGCTACCTATTTGAATAAAGATGAGACTATGTAGAATAAATTAGATTCTTTTAATTAAAAATATTAACACCCAAACTGTTGATTATCATCTATAAAAAGCCTGGCCTTTTAATCAGATCTCGGTTTAACTTGTAATCATCTTTAAATATCATTACTTATTTTTCTAGGTTTTTGATAATTCAAATATATATAAGAAGGCTTGATTCAAATGTTGTAATTACTTTTCCAGATAAAGGTATTTCTTTGTTATCTGTGCTCTCTTGAAACTACAAACTGGAGATTAAAGAAAGAAGGAACTGTGGCAGTGGTAAAAAGGCAGGACAAATCTGTCAGTATGTCAGCTTTACATCTGGCTGGTATCATGATGACAACAGATCTGTTAAGGCAAATGCTTCTCTGTCAAGCTACTTAATGAGAATTACAATCATCTTCCCAGAAATGATCCTTAAAATAAATTATCTACTGTAAATGGATAAAATAAATAGTTTGTCTCTTCCCAAATCACTTGAAATAAGAGAACCAAAGACAAAGAGTCTTCAAAAATAGCATAATTTTCAAGGTGGAAATGTGAAAAGAGCAGTTAACATTAGATAACAGTTAAGTATTGCTGTGATTGGAAGTGGTGTTTTCTTTCTTTTTTTTCTTTTCAACTTTCCTTTTTTGGATTTATGTGGATGACTAAGTGATAGTTTATGTCACAAAATATCATTAAACAGGTTTTCTATTTACAGCGCCTTTACCTCAATGAAAATCAAGGCAATGAGAGTTTTGTTTTTTGTTTTTGTTTTTTATTTAAATGTAATGTAACACAATGTAAGACCACGTGAAAAATCCTAGGTGGTTTAAATCCTGCTACCTACGTTTGATATCAGGGTCACCTTGGGAAACTCTTTAATCTCTTTCAAGGTCAATTCCTGATCCCTAAATGATAGACAATCCTTTTTCCATAAGCTGTTTATGAGAATCATACAACTTAAAAATGTTTCTTGAATTGTTCAGAATAGAAATACACACACACACACACACACACACAGAGTATATAGTACTGGCATTTGTTTTCATGGAAACAAATGTAATTTGGCTTGTCAAGGGCCTTAGGGACACCTGGGTGGCTCAGTCAGTTGAGTGTCTGCCTTCTGCTCAGGTCATGATCCTAGGGTCCTGGGGATTGAGTGCCATGTTGGGCTCCCTACTCAATGGGGAGCCTTCTTCTCCCTCTGCTTGTGCTCTCTTCCTGACAAATAAATAAATAAAATCTTTAAAAAAAAAATAAAGGGGGCCTTAAAATTTGCAAGTTTAAAGAGATTTAATGACACTTATTAAATAAAAATATTTGTGGAATAAAGAACCATAGAATCTTGGAATTGTGAAGGACACTATGCATCATATTTGCCTAAATAGTAATATGATTATACTCTTTTTAGTAATGTAACTGCCAAGAGAGTTTTTATACATTCATATTAATATTTTTTGAGATTCATAGAATTTTACATGGAAGAGGATTCTTATTTATATATAACTTATATATTTTTTTATTTTAAGATAACATTGAGATATAATGCACATCAAAAAATAATTATAAAACAAAAATTATGAGTGGAAAAATAAATAGGTAGATATAACACTTTTTTCACACATGTCAATGGACCAATTAGCACTGCACACTTCACTGCAAGGATGACTAATGGCTCTGTGTATTCTCAATGTACTTCTTTGGCTTTAATGAGAAAGAGCTAAATGGAGCATGTAACTTTCCCTAGATTATATAGGAGAACAATACCATGTAAAGCAACATTTCACTGGGAATACTGGGATTAGATGAGGATCTGGACACCTTTGGAGGATTATTCTGCTTACTGCAACCGATAAACATGAAAAATGGAATGACTGTTGAAGAACACAGTCTAGAAAAGAGGAAAGAAATGGAAATAACAGCTTTAAAATGTAAGTGCAAGAGTAAGTAAAGTAAGTAAAATGAAAGTAGTGGAGATTAAAAATCTGACTTTAAGTGATATGTTATATAATTTATATTATAAAAATAGAAAAGATGCATATTCTCTCTGGGTTTACAAATTCAGAAATAAATATACTACTGTTATATAAATTTCTTAATTAAAGAAGCACATGAAGTTGCAATTTGTATTTGAAAATCAATTTCACTTGACATGATTAGTGGATTTACTTTTTACTAATGTTTATCTTTCTAAGACTCACTGCTTTACTATGACTATTACATTTTATATCAGTGCATGTAAAAAAAAAAAAAAAAGACACACAAAAAAACCCCACAAAACCCTGTGCTTGTATCAACCCTAGCTTTTTGAACAAATTCTGTATTTATTCTGAGCATAAGGTAGTGGGAGCAAAAATCAAACTCTTGGATAATTTAAAATACTTCACAGAACAGTGCTTTCTCTGGATATTTCTTCTACCTGCACTAAATTCCCCTTGTGCTGAAGGATGCGAAGACGTTGCTGAATACTGTCCTTTAAGGGAGAATATAGAGCCTAAGGCTGAGTAAAGGGAGTAATATCTCAGCTAATTTTAAACAAACATACAGAATTTCCCATACCTCAATGTACTTGAGTAAGAAGAGGGAATAGATCACTTGGCATAAACTCTATATGTTTTATCTTCTATCCTGAAAAATATATTGCAGCTTTAATGCTGTCATAGAGTAACTCCTTGTTTTTTTCTTTTCTTTTCTTTCTTCTTTTTTTTTTTTGTATTTATTTTCCCCTCCTCTAAGGCATTGGGAGTGGAGACATAAGGATTACATGTGCCACTTCTCACCACCCCTTGAAATCTGTCCTTAGAACACTCAATGGTGGAGTACTAGAAAGGAGAAGAGGGTACATCTCCTTGAGGATCTCCAGAATTGAAATATTTTGAAGGGGTATGTTGAGACTTTTAAAAAGAATTTAGAACTTTTAAATGTATATAATAAGTTAGGCTTTAGTACAGTTTTCTCTTGGCAAATGGATGCAACCTGAAGACAGAGAAAGATGTTTACCCAGTGGTACAAAGTTACTCACCAAAGGAGTTACATTAGATTTAGGGAAGCATTCTTTTTTTGTATAAAAATATAAACCAGGGCCTCTCTGTTCTATGTACACATTGGGAGCTGCAATACAGTGGCTGTAGTAGAATACATTTTAAAAGTCAGCTTTGTATTTTAAATGAAGTTGTCAATTCTCAACCAAATTTTACCTAATATACCAAAAAGATTGTGATTCTATACCAAGGATATTTGAATAAATAACAAGGGAGAAAATACAGCTTTTTTTCAGTTAGAGAAGAATGTTTTCTAAACTTTAAATTGCTGATAAACTAGCTGAATTTTTTGGAAGAAAGCATGTGATAACAGAAAATGCTTCACTCCAGTTAATAGCAAAATCTGTGCAAAAATGTAATCCCAAGGTTCACATTTCTTATTTTTAAATGGCTAGGACTTTAGTTTGTATATATCTATCTATTGGCTGTTATGATCATAAGTGTGTAACTCAGAGTCTATTAACTATTACTATCCCCTATTTTATAACTCAGAACTGAGGACCTGTCATTCACTCCTGAGGAAACCCAATGGTGCTGCGGAAACTTTTCTTCTTTTTTAAGTACCATTACAAGTGGTAGTCATATGCCACCTTTGGTATAATGAAGAGTTAGTGTGACCCTGGAAATTCAAAAGCTGAGTATATAAAACATTGATACAGGAACATAAAGCAAAGGATACATTTCTTTGCTATATGTACCTGAAGGCACAAAGTTGAGAAGCAGCACTTTGGCAGAAAGTCCTTTGAATACTTCTCGATTTTGAGAATTAAAGAGAAGAGCAGGACATGAAAACTTCGCAGAATGTAGAATTGAATCAATTACAAAAATTGACCAATTTCACACTGGTAACTGTTCTAAAAATGTGTAGTACTGCAGCAGAATTTTTTTTTCCATATCAATGGTAGAGCTATCTTTGTAATGAGTCCAAAAGATACAATTTTAAAATACATGCAATTGTAGATTTCATAATGCATCATCTAAATCAGATGAAATATATAGACACAGAACATGCTTCACAGGAATGGTACAGCATATCTGACCTTTATACAGACAATTATGTCATAAAAGTTACAATAAGCTTTGAAGAAATCACTGAAAATTGTATGTATTCAAGCTTTTTGGTGGAAGTCCTATGTCCTAGAAAAAAAAAAAAAAAAGATCTTTTCCTTCTTTCTTTGACTCCAAAAGCAATTTGTAGCAAGCTTATGTAAAGGAACAGCAATAACTCCTTAATATTTTGGGAGGTCCAGCAATAAATGCTCAGAAATGTTGAATATTTTACTCACAAAAGAACAGGAGAGACTTTAAGCCAGGTGAAAGTTCATATTCAATTTATCATTGAGGAGTCAGGATTAAAGACCAAAGAGAAAATAAAATCTAAAATATATAAATATAAGGATAAATACTGGATATAAGTGCTATGTAAATAATCCAAACTTCATCCATGCAAAATGAATGAAGAGCCTATGTCTAAAATATAAAATAATAAAAGAGGAGAGATAATGTGTACATTTAAAAATTTTAAGTTATCTAAAGGAGACAGAGACAGAATTTTTTTTTAAAGAGTTGAATTATCCATGACTTGGTCATGGTTTATAATTCTTTTTATGTGTCATCGGAATCAGTTTCCTAGTATTCTATTGCTAATTTTTGTGTCCATATGAATAGGTCCTATTCGTCTAAAGGTTTCTTTTCTCAAGATGACTTGTCTAGTTTTCTTTTTCAGGTAATACGGGCTTCATTGAGAGTTGGAAAATACTCCCTTCTATCTTTCTGAAGTCTGTGAAGAACTAGTGTTAACTATTCTTTAAATATTTGGTAGAATTTACTAGTGAAGTAATCTGACCCTAGGCTTTTCCTTGTATTTTTCAAAGACTAATTCAGTCTCTTTACCTGTTACATTGTTGTTTATTCACATGGTCTGTTTTTCCTTTGGTTTTTGTTGTTTGCTTCTTTCAAGAAATTTTTATGCTTCATCTTAGTTGTGTAATTTATTGTCATATAATTTTTCATAGCATTTCTTTAAAATTCTTTTTATTGCTCTAAGTCTAGTTAGAAGTAATGTCCTTTGACTTCTGATTTTGTTAATTTAAATTTTTTCTCTTTTATTCTCAGTGGAGCTAAAGGTTTGTCCATTTTGATTTTTCAAAGAACTAGCTTTTGGTTACATTGTTTTTTTTTTTGTTTTGTTTTGTTTTTGTTTTTTAAGATTTTACTTGACAGATAGAGATCACAAGTAAGCAGAGAGGCAGGTAGAGAGAGAGGGAGGAGGAAGCAGGCTCAGAAAGCCCGATGTGGGGCTCGATCCCAGGACCCAGGGATCATTACCTGAGTGGAAGGCCGAAGCTTTAACCCACTGAGCCACCCTGGCACCCCACATTGTTCTTTTTTATCTACTGTTTTTCTCTTCTCTGTTTCGTATGTCTGAAGAATCTATTCCTTTCCTTCATTCTTTTTTGTTTCTTCTTTGGATTGCATAATTTCTCTCAATCTATATTTAAGTTCAATAATTCTTTCTCTGTTTCAATTACTGTTAAGCTGTTCTAGTGAATTTTCATTTCAGTTATTGTGCTTTTCAGCTTCAGAATTTCCATTTGATTTTTTTTTAAATTTCTGTCTCTTTATTGATATTATCTATTTATGAGATATGGTCATCGTATTCTTTCCTTCTTAATCAGGATTTCCTTTAGTTCTTTGAACATGCTCCTAATGGCTACATGAAGCCTTTCTCTGTTCAATCCAATATCTGGTTGCCTTCATGGTCAGTTCGTGTTCCTTGATTTTGGAAGGGGGTTGTAGGGGTCAAATATTCCTGTTTTTGTTTTTTTGTTGTTGTTTGTTTGTTTTTTTGTTTTTTGCATATATTATAATTTTTGTTGAAAGATAAATAGCTTACATGATATATAGACTAGCTGAACTATTTTAGTGAAATTTATTTCCCCACTATAACGGAAAGCCTGTCCTATTATTCTTCAGTGGTAACAGTCTTGAGTATGCCCATAATTACCTTATGATACCAGTGGTTTTGGCAAGGCTCTCTGACTATCTCTTTTCCTGGCACTTCGTAACTTTTAAGCTCCGCTAATTGCTGGCTAATTGCTCTCATTTTCTACAGTTCTGTGGGTGATAAATTGCTTCACAGAATGGTCTAATTACATTTGTATTTTTTGGAAAAGATGGTTCCTGGGATCAGTGTTTAAGATTTGTTTTAACCAAAGCAAAGTTATTTCAAGTTTTTTTCCCCATTTCTCTCTAGCAAACTAGCTAGTTTACAGTTAATCCTGTATCATTTGTGATTCTATACATCTTCTCCTAAGTCTTTCATCACAATTTTCACTGTTGGTAAGAACATGATTAGGCTTGAACTTCTCTATATTCTGTGGCATATGACCTCAGTCCCTTTGGGGGAAGGATTGGAGCTTTCTTCTAAGGCCTATTTCTCACTTCATAGAACATATGTGAACCACTACTTTGGTGCTAAAGTAAGTACAGTGGTATAGTTCTGAGTGACACCCCTACTTAGGAGCTGAGAGTTTGGTCGATAAAAGGTAGCAGCCACAGGTCTCTTGACTTGTCTGTCTTAGCATAGAAACTTCATCTCACATGCCAAGGCAAGGGTGATTTGGCCCATATTCTCAGCAGCATCACACGCAAGTAGAGCTGCTATTCCACAGTGGAAACTGGGCAAAACATGGGAACTCTTGGCTGAAGTACTCAGAAGGTACATCAATACCAGGTAGCTGGGTGAAAGATGAGGAATGTTGATGCCCTGCCCATCCCAGGATATAGTCCTCTGACTAGGATCTGGGCATATAGGGAGACCTGGCTCCTTGGCTGTATCATTCTAGACTGGAGTTTCTGTCTCACTGCGATGTGTGGAGGGGGCAGATTGGTGGACATAGGTCTTGATTCAAATACAGCAGGACACGGGAAATCACTTTGGAGTGATGAGAATACTCTAAAACTAGACTGTGGTCAATTATATATTTATAATGGGTGAATTTAATGTTATGTCAATTAAACCTCCATAATGCTGTTAAAACATTAATTTTGCAATATTTCAGTACTATATGACTCTAGATTTTATGAAGCAAATAATCCAGAATAGGGAAATAACCACTGATAATCTCCTAAGTAGTTTTTGAGGAAGGAGTTTGATATTATGCTTTTCTTTCATATCCTCAAAAGTGACTTTACAGACTTAATACAAAAAAGATTGAATCCCCCAAAGAGAATATTAACATTACAGATGTATTCAACTCTGTAGTCTCTTTTATTGCTCTTTCATCCCCAGATGCCAGATTTTACTAAATTAAAATTTCAAAGAAAATTACAAACTTCAAATCCCAATCTTTAAAAGTTTACTTTCCCTTCACTTCTTTCACTATTTCCAAATTCTCAAAATGGCATTTAACTATAATAAAAGTAAATGCCTCTGTCAGCAGATTAATATTTTAAAAATTGATATTTCAAAGTAGTTTGAAATTTAGTATACATTCTTTATAAAGTGAATTCATTCATATATAATAAAAGCATCTGATACGTATCTCTTTTTGGGGACCTTGTATCTCTTCTATTAGACTGCAAGAATAATACATAGTGTCTCTTATAAAATTAGGGAAGTTTAATGGGGAATTCTATTCATACTAGAATTTCTATGTCTACTTGGTGTCAATAAGTAGAGTACATCTCACTGATTGCTAGCCTGAATATTTTCATTTTTTTAAAATAAGCATTGTTAAGCCACTTTGCTTCTTTTCTCAGAATTAAATAAACTTTTTTCAAAAAAAAATAAGTGCAATTTCTAGATATATAAGCTTGGACAATATATCCTAAGATCCTACTTTTATACTTTAAATTGGACATTGATTCCTACTGTGATGATTAAATAAGATATAGTTAATATATCTAGCCCAACACCTGGAAGTATTGTAATTACTCAATGAGTCTTTAGGTTTCTTTGTTTTGTGTTTTCTTTCTGAAGGTTCTAATTGTATCTAGAGAAATAACCCATATTTTTAAAATGTGTTCTTTTAATGATGTAGCTGAGAATATATATTTTAAAGTAAGTGAACTTTTAAATTTGAGGTTGAGTTGAATCTAACAAGATAAAGCTAAAAAGAAAGTATTTACCCAAGGACAAAATGAATCAGACTATTGTTTAGAGAGAACATGAAATCAACTTGAAGGAAAGTTACGGCCAGATGCAGAAAAAAAAGAATTTCTTTTTATCATTCTTGTGTGAAGAATAGGTGCCAGAAATAAATAAAAGAATAATGAAGTTGGATCAAAACCAACAAAAATACAGGACAACATTTTAGGACTATTGCCATAATTATGAGAAAATCTGGGGATCCGTTTTCATAAAACATTGTTGTGCAATGGGTTATGATACAAACAAGTGATACCATTAAATTATTCATGGACTAAATAGACATTTTCCAGACCCATGCTGATCTTATTAACTCCCAAAACTGTCTTTGCTCATTCATTCATTTTGCCTTCTATTTCTAATAGTCCATATCCACATATCAGATGCTAACACTTTGACACCAAAACTTCTCTCATCAAATAAGCCCTGACCTTCACTGACTTCTGAACCAGCACTTCCTCCAACATTCCCAAATTTGGAGTGCTCACTATCTCTAACCTAAAGAATTGTGATAATCTTATTATTCTATTTCTAGTTTCTTTCTTGTCTACCCTTTTTCACATTAGACAACATTGCAAAGTCTGGAATTTATGTCAAAAAATGCCAGTGTTTACAGTGACAGGAGTGCATATTTTGTGATTGTAAATTATAAATTACATATTCAGAAGACTTTGAGAGTCTGATAAGGTAATTTTATTACTCAAATTCTGACTAAAGAGACCATTGTTTATCATAAAGTGTATTAAAATGATTTAGCATTGGATTGAATAGTAGTGCTCATATTTTACAGCTGATAAAAGATTATTTCCACACCTCTACACTGGGATTAGTGGAGGGGACACTCTTTAGATATGTATTTTATGTTTGATCTTCCATTCAGCCTTTTAAGGATTTTGTTGCATAGAAAGGTGGTTAATTCTGCTGTCAGAATGCTTATATTCTTCTGAGGAAGGGGAGGAGGGGGGAAAGGAGAAGAAGAGAGAGACAAGAATATTATAGAACTTAAGAAGCAGTCTCTATGACTTATTTTGGCAAATTTTGGTCTGATATTTATATTTATTATAATATGTCATTAAGAAGATCTCAAGTTTCACTCAGCCTTAATCATCTGAGACTACCAAATTGGCTTAAGTCAATGTAAACTTCAAAAATGTCAATTTAGACCCTTCATCAAAGATACAGATATTTTTCCATAAATTCCATAATATTCAAGGCACTCCACATTTAATTTTTGTCTAAATTGTTTGCTTTCTACTTAGTTCACTCCTAGGAAAACCTTTGAATAAAATTATTAATATGTTTATCCCAATTTAAATTAGAACAGTTTAATGTCTTAGGGGCATATTTTACTCTATTTGTAAAACTCAATATTTAGAGTTTGATTCCTCTGAAGGAATTTCCAGGCTAATCATGGCAGAATGCAATAGAACATTATGAACTGTCTTCATTCCCCTCACATATATGTGCCTCTTCATTTCTACCAACTGGGTAAGAAAAATTATGTATTAATCAAATGCAGGTAATTCTGTGTCAACTTTATCATTTTAGTGAAGATCATATAGTGAAAATCATATATATATATATATATATAAATAAATCATATATATATATATATATATATATATATATATATATATATGATTTATTTATTTATTTTTAAGTAAGCTAGAGCCCACCTCTGGGCTTGAACTCACAACCCTGAGATCAAAACCTTAACTGAGATCCAATGTTGGTCACTTAACTGACTGAGCAACTTAGATGCCTCTGAAGATTATTTTTAATATACTATGCTCTATCATCTATGTTATTTTCTATGTTTCTTTCCAAACTTAATTTAATTTTTGTTTTATAAACAAAATCATTCGTATCTCTGTGTCTTATTTTACTGTTTTGTTTAATAAAATGATGATGATGCTGGCAGTAATAATTACTACCAGTAAAATAAAATCATTCTATAGTTAGTATAGATATAGTTTTATATGAACTAGTTATAAAATTTCTATCTCAGATCTTTTGTCACCCCAACTTCCCTTAATGGGATATGACTTCTTCTTAATGGCCATTAAATTTGTATTTCTTTTGCAACACTTAATATATTACTTTTAATTTGTTTTTCAGCATTCACATACTTGTCACCACCATAGTATTTCCACCTTTTAAACATACATGCATGAAATGTAAGTTCACTTGCATCAGTAAGTATAAAAATTGCCCTTGAGAGCTTAGACCCATTTACAAATTTTAGACCAAGAAAGGAGCAGAAACGGCAAATAGAAAACTGAAGCAGGCATAGATATTCTCTTGCCTGAGAGTAAATCATGGTTTCAGTATTGCATGGTTATAGAAGAAAGGTTGCTACTTTTTGTTTGTTTGTTTGTTTCCTAATGGATAGCATCCAGAAGGTTCAAAAAGAGTTAAATACATGGTTGTCAGTGGAGAGAGGTAGGATGCTATTTGTTATAAAATTCTAGACTGTGTCAGAACAGTCAGATAGTCACATTCAGACTTAATATTATGAATATATGTCAGTAGGTGGGAATACTTAAGTTCAATGTTATGAGTTGAGAGTGCAGAGTTTTTAGACATAGTTAGGAACACTTAGGTAGAAAGAGTGTCTGATTAAATTTTAAGATTAAGAATTTGAATGAGGTCTTGTATAATTAGGACTAATAACAAAACAAGGCCCTGGGTGCCTCAGTGGCTCAGTGCGATAAGCTTCTGCCTTTGGCTCAGGTCATGATCTCAGGGTTCCGGGATCAAGCCCCTCATTGGGCTCTCTGCTCAGCAGGGAGCCTGCTTCCTCCTCTCTCTCTGCCTGCATCTCTGCCTCTCTGTGATCTCTCTCTCTGTCAAATAAATAAATAAAATTAAAACAAACAAACAAACAAAAACCAACAAGGCCTAAGACCAGTTACTAGAATCAGGGCATAAAGATGGTACCTGAAGATCTGCAAGGATGATTATTTCACCTGAGGTGAGAAATAGTATTTCTTAATTCCTTCTGACTTAAGTCAACCTTGAGTCAAGACAGTTTCTGGAGCCTACAGGATGGACTAACTCTGGAGTGCCTAATAAAGACTCAACTAGTAGCACAGAAGAGCTTTGAGAGGTAGAATCAGTCAGATGTCTTTAAAAAAAAATCCTCCTCAAAAGGTCTATCGAGCTTTTATCCCTATAATTTTTTTAAAATGGCACCTGGGATATGTCAAAGGTTTTTTTTTTTTTTTTTGAAGGTTGAATCACATTAACTTCAATAAAAAAAAAAAGTAGGTATCATTGAAGATAAGCTTGCAAGAATATCTTTCCTTTTATTACAATTCCTTTCTAATACATTTTCTTTCAGATTTTATTAAATATGAGTTTGCAGTAAAATACTTTTTGATCTTCACTCCGTATGCTTTTGAACACCTCAATTCTACTTCAGCTTCCCCCTAAGGTTCAAGTCTGAATTTTTTCTCACATATTAAGCAAAGTGAAATTGACATTAAAGCCAGGGAAACACATCTTGTCTCATTTATACTTACTATTTCTATTCTTAAAGCCAGGGGGTAAAAATGCTCATGAATGAAAGCATCTTTTACTCTTTCTAATGCACCCACTAAAGTTATTATAATTTCTTTTACATATTGAGCAAGACTATAAGACTTTTTAACTTAAAATATTATTTTAATTTTTCTTAGTATTTTTATAGTCTGAAGAATACATCTTATCAAAACTGGTACTTCTAACCATGTGCTTTAATATATACAATTCTGAACTTGGAACCTTTAGAAACAAGAGTAACAGGAGGAAGAAATAGAAGTGTGGTTAAAGTGTTTGTTAATTTGACATCAAGTTAACATACAAATAACTATCCATGAGATTAATATGAATCACTTTACATAACAAACCACTAGAACATACATTCACATTTTAAGCAAGGTCATTTGAGTAAGAACCTAAAAAAGAGTTGGCTATTTTATTAATTTCAAGTAACTCTAACAGGGTTGCCTAGGTAGCTCAGTCAGTTAAGCATCTGCCTTCAGCTAAGGTCATGATTCTAGGGTTCTGGGATTGAGTGCCACCTCGCGGCTCCCTACTCAGTAGAAAGCCTGCTTCTCTGTCTCCCTCTGCCCTCCCCCCACCGCTCATGCTTGCTCTCACTCTATCTCAAATAAATAAAATCTTTTTTAAAAAAATCAAGTAACTTTAACAATTTTTCTTTAAAATAATTCTATGTTAGCATTTGGTATTTGTTGCTTTATTGTCTTATCAAGATATATTTTTAAATGAATCCAGATTACTTATGTTTTTGAGTCAATTTTTATCATTTTTGGCTTTATTACTTATTGTAATAAAAATTTCCAAGATAAATTTACATTTATTCACATTTAAAGTAATTCAAAATGTGATTTTACTCTAAAAGTAAGTGAAAACAAAGCTAAGAATAAGGTAACAGTTGATTATGTATTGGCTACCATGAAATTAGGCAACTTTAATTTAATCTACCAAATAGGTAAGCTTCATTTTAAGATTACATATTATGAGGGCTTCCAGGACTAAGGTTTTTTTTCAATTTCAACCCATTTTTTTATGTGCGAAATCCAGCATGTTGAAATTCCGTCAAGATTGAGAAAATTGCCCCAAATTAGAGAGTTAGTTAATTATCTAATGATATGAAGAATTGAATTAATGAGGAGATTTTCATTTAAATAAAGTCCTAAAAATTACTACATTTTCTAAGTGTGGGAGGAGGTAAAATATGTCTTTTAACAGTTGGAATAAAAGCACTCTTCATATGAACACCACTGTGAAGAATGTATTAATAAGTAGCTCAGGGATGATGTTAAAAGCCCAGAGTGTATTTGGATAAGAAATGAAGCATCAGAAACACACACACAACCTCTATGTCTATATAGATATAGTTACAGATAGAGGTACAGTGGTTAAGTTGCTTTATGAGGCAGAGTTTGAAGAATTTGTGGGGTTTGGTATTTTGTTTTCTTGATTTAAAGCTGATTAAAGAAATGAGTTTAGTCCATAATGGCAGAGAAAGGAAAACAAGAAAAGGGATAATATAAATCTGAGGTCTTGTGAAATGAAAGGCTCAGAGAATGCTCCACATTGAGATGGTGAGAAAGAATTTTAATAACATGGATATTGAGTTCAAAATTTAAATGGATGCTTAGTTAATTAAGTACTCCCTACACATACATGCACACAATCGTTTTATAAAAAGCATTTGCAAGTGACCATAAAGACCATCGTGGCCATCAGACTCCTCAGTTTACCTGGAAAGCTCCTGCACTCAGGCCCAAGGGTCTTTGCCTGGACATTAGAGCCCTCATCTCTAGCTTCTGGCTTCTAATATCTTTGTGATGAGCCTGAGGTGTTGCCATGGAAAACAATCCCATGTGGTCCACCAAACTCTGGCTGTTCTTAGGTTTGCATTTGGCTGGTGTGGCCAGGCTTTGCTGTAACCATATTCAGAGATTAACAACCCATAACTCACAAACTCCCCATGAAAAGAGAAATCAAACAACTTCTGATGGTATTTCATGACTTTGCTCCACTCAATTCCTGTTTTGATAAAATATGAGATTTGAAATTTAGGAATATTAATTATCAAAGCCTCTCCTGCTTTCTCCTATAGCCTATGGGCAGTACAGCCAACATTATATACTGATCAGCTAGAAGTAAATAAGAAAAAAAGAGTTTTAAAGAAGGAAAACTATGGTTTAAAGTACAGATTCTCTTCAAGTAATGGACCAAAGATCCACACAAGGACATACATAATAGATATAAAGGAAAACACAATGATTGTAAAATAGTGTCTTCTGCAACAACAAGGAAAAGTAGATCAAAAATAATTAAATTGTACAAAAGAAACCACAAATAAAAGAATAGTCTGTTTAGTTCACTTAAATGAAGTTCAAAACTAATCTATAGCAAAAATTCAAAACTGTGGTTGCCTAAGGCAGAGGGATTAAGTGGATTAGCTGGAAGGGACCATGAGAGAATCTTCTGGAGCGATGGAAATGTTTTGCATCTGGATTTGGGAGGTGGTTACCTGTCAGCAGTGGGCTGAGCATGGCTTCCATGCTCCTGAGAGGCACTTCTTATATAATTAAAATAATTTTGTGAGCCACTGGTTAGACCACTGCTAGCTTGAAATCAGCCATGGAAATCATTTTAAACCATGAAAATCAATAAATATTATAAGTCAGTCTTTTCTTTTCTAGACAACCAGCTTACCAGTACATCCCTAATACATTGGCCATATTCTATCACAGCATGTGTAAGATTCATGAAGTTTCCTGTAGATAAATTATGCCTTAATAAAACACTAACAGTGAAAAATGGAGGAGTGGGGGAGGCACTTACTCTGGAATGGGCCATATAAGTGTAGTCTTGGGTTTCTTTGATTTTATAATCCAGGAATGTACAATAGCCAAAAACAATCTGTTGAGGGGCCTGTGATTTGAATACAGATGCCAGGGCTCAAATTCTTCCCCCATTTACATGATCTTGGAAAGTTATTTAATCATAACTCAGCTTCCTCCTCTGCAAAATGGGAAATAAATTATTATCTACTATAACAAGAGATCATGCAAGTGAAGGGCTTTAGTAATTCCTGGCACATGCTTAACACTCAGTAAATGTTATTTTATTTTTTTTTTATTTTTATTTTTTTTAGATTATTTATTTATTTATTTATTTGACAGAGAGAGATCACAAGTAGGCAGAGAGGCAGGCAGAGAGAGAGAGGAGGAAGCAGGCTTCCTGCTGAGCAGAGAGCCTGATGCGGGCCTCGATCCCAGCACCCTGAGATCATGACCTGAGCCGAAGGCAGTGGCTTAACCCACTGAGCCACCCAGGCACCCCAATGTTACTTTATTTTTAAAGTCTGATTTCTCATACTGAGTCAGTGTGGAATAGAACACATCTAGCATGCATGGAACCAAAGGCCAGGAGGTAGCAGAGACCCACACTTAACCTTCACTCTCTTCTAGATCCAAGGAATGCACTAAATTCTCACAAAGTCATTAGGAATATTCAGTAAGGTTCAACAATGTTGTCTTTCTTGCAAAGGGCAGAGAAAAATATCCTGATGACTCATTCACAAATTATTTTTTGTAATGTGAAAAAGTGTGCATTGTCAGTTATTCAAGCATACCACCGATTAATAGGGTGAAAATATCTGTGATATAAATTAGTGTTAGGATTTATAAAAGTAGCATCATGATTAACTAGTTTTGGAATAGATATAATATAATCAATATGTATGTTCAATTTTATATTATGTATATTCAATTTTCATTTCAATATATATTCTATTCAGTTTTCAATTGAATATATTATATATATTTATTAAATATTTAATGTTTATATCAATATTAAGAGACCCTGAGATCATGATCTGAGCCAAAATCCGGAGCCAGACCCTCAAAAATGGAACCACTCAGGTGCCTCAATCCAAGAGCATTCTTAAATAACCATGCTGAGGGGCACGTGGGTGGGTCGGTTGGTTGGGCATCTGCCTTCCACTCTGGTCATGATCTCTGGGTCTTGGGATCAAGTCCTCCACTGAGCTCCCCGCTCAGTGGGGAGCCTCCTTCTCCCTCTCCCCCTGCCTTCCCCCTGCTTGTGCTCTCTCGCTTTCTCTCTGTCAAATAAATAAAATCTTTAAAAAAAATAATAATCATGCTGAACGCTGAACTTCTCAGACTTCGCTTCCTGAGATATGCAACCTGTTATAAGAGCTTTAGTAACAATAATAAATTCTTATATTTGTTGAATGATTATTAGGTGTTAGATATCTTGCTATTTCCTGTGAATTTTATTTCTAAATCAATGCCCAGAGAATGCTGAAGAGGTGCTTACAATACTCATTTTAAAGATGGGGGAGATGAGGATTAATGAAATTAGATAAGTTGTCCCAGGTCAATCAGCTGTGATTCATACCTAAGTCATTTGAGATCAGCATGTGGATTCTTAAACCATTATTATTATTTCCAAATACTACTTTTTATATAAGTAGAAAAAGTTTGGGCAC